>NC_081346.1:28404819-28431934 GCF_029784015.1 Lycium ferocissimum
ATAAGATGACCATAAGTCATCTTTTAAACCCAAGCAACCTCGTACGGGCTTAGCCCATTAAGAAAGGGTTGGACGGCCAACATGTCCCAATCCAACTCAAGCCCACTTTTTTTGTCATGCAACTCATGAAAAATTATTTTCCAAATTCCAAATTTACCCTTCGTCTTTCTCCATAATTCCACGAGACGTATTGCGAATTTTCCTTTATGCCCTTGACCTTTCTTAATAATTCTAAACCCTAAATGCTTCATAAGCCGTTCATATGCTTAACAAAATAAAAATAGGGCCTTCAGCTTGTCGTCCTCCCGCAATTGTCTTGAATTATTCGAACGCACAAAATGCGGGATATAACAGAATAATTTATAATTAGATAGCCGTTGAGGGTTGTCTAGAAGCGTTGTATCATTGTGTCTGCCCGTTAATTAGTAAGTTCGCTATATTGTGGGAAATAAAAGGGGGATGTTAATCAGTTCCAATAGGACAAAGTGGTATGAAAAGTTGTCCCGATTTCTTATTTTTGAGTTATGAATGTCTGAGAGTCTGCGAAATAGACGAAGCTGTTGGGCTATGTTATTCCATTATATGCGATTATGTAAGTGATAGTAATAGTGGGGCTCCGAGTAATTTCATGATGCATTGTTACTTAGTAGGAATAGCTAATAAATGTAATCGCTAATTAATATATATGTGTGTGTGTGTGTGTGTTTATTCTGTTTAATTTTACATTATATTGCGTGAACAAATCTTAGTCGGCCTATGATGCTTACCATTACGTGTGGTGTACCGATAAGATTTCTTTGCTACATTCTTTTTAGGTGTAGATGTGTCTTGTGTACTTGCTTGGAGGTTTTAGGGTGTTGCAGCGGTAGATATCCTCCGACAGCTTTTGTGTATCTTCTTCCAGACAGAATCTGTGTCATTATGTTATTTTACTTGACCATCTTTGTATGTCATAGAAGCTTTTGTACACGTCTAGACTAGGTCCGGGGAATTTGTATTATTAAAATTGTAAGGTGTGAATTTACTAGCAAGGCATTTTATTTATTTATTTATTTCAATATTCTTGGCCTCAATTGGTAAAATGATTTTATGAAGGAAGTGTTGGGTAAGGGTTCACCTGCCAGAAGGGATAACGTAGGTGCCCGTACGACCCGTGAAATGGGGCTGTGAGAGTTGGTATCAGAGCCTAAGTTACCGATCTCATGAGTACAAAGTAATTTCTAGTAAAGTCTCATAGAATGGTATGATGACGTCTGTACCCATCCACGGGAGGCTATGGGACATCTAGAAATTCTTCGCTTCTTTTCTTCCTATCCTGCGAGCTCAGTCTCTTCGAAAATTCTTAATCTCAGTCCAATTGGTATCTACATGATTCCGATTGGTACCTTGGTAAGTCAAATTGGTATCTGGCTAAGCCAGCAGACATCTATCTGTAGCAACAATGTTATGGTAATGTAATTAGACTAATAAGCAAATGACTTTGGGTGTTATGTTGTATAGGGTGGGGGGTGAAATCATTCCCTTCGTTGCACCAAAAATAGGCTCACTGTAGCGGGTTCGTCGTTTCAAAACAAAGCCCGCTACAATGGACCCTTGCCTCTCTTTGAGTCGTCGTCACGAAGAGTCGATTGTCGTAATGAGTCTGTTGCAGTGGAAGGCGTCCGCTCCAACGAACCCTGAACCAATGACCTACATCTGCGGAACCAATTTTTCAAACTTTTGTACAAAATTCAACAAAACAAGCCGACACGAATCAGAAATACAACCATGCATTTAAAAACCCATGCCCAACGAGGGCCATTTTCTACAACCACCAAAACAACACAAATATCCAACAAAGTATGAGCACAACAAATGAAAATTGTCCAATCATACCAAAAACAAATAAAAACCATTGTCTATAATTAAAAACCTGGGCTGCATCGAGAAAAACCATGCTTATGTTATGGGGCATGGCGGTTTCGGGGCCACTGGTTGCCTAGTCACCACCAATACTCGAGCTATTAGAGCCATCAGTGTCAAGACCAGACACACCAAGGAAGGAGAACCGCTGGGCATCGGCCTTGACGGCTTTGGGAAGCTTTCTTTCGCGGCTTGGTTGCCTTCAGAATACCCTTGATGCCCTTCCACATGTGAACAAATAGCTTGTCCCGAGCCCTGTTCTTTATTTTCTCCTTATCCAGATCCTGACGGAGATCCTTGTGAGCCTCAGCCAAAGAACCATATACACTCTGAAGAGTGTCCACTGAGTCCTGCAGCTTGGTTTAAGTCCCACCTGTACCAGCAGCACCACTCGATGACCCCACCTCAAAGGAACTCGGTGACCAACCAGCCATTACAGTCTTCATAGTGGCTAGCTGGAAGTCAATCAGCTCAAGAGGGCCCTAGGGCTGTGAAGCGTCAGCCCTGTTCCCTCCCTCCTCGGAACCATCACTATCCTCATCACTCGCGTTAACCTTCACCCTTAGTAGATCAAAGTCAACATCAGAATGGACCTACAAATCATTACGCTCCCTAGGAACGTTGGCACGCTCACATAGCATAGTTATGAGGGTAGGGAACATCAAACTCGCCCCCGGCTTGTCCATGAAGCACCTAAGCTCTAGGATCAACCGACCACCCACATTCACCAAAGACCTCATCTAGCACACACCACTGCCAGGTCAGATAAGGTGACATTATAAGTGTTGCTCGAAGGATGGATCACGCAAGCCCACAATGTTCAGCCATCTCCGAGCTTCGGCAGTAAAAATAGCGGGACTTGATCCTAGTCCAGCTGTTGACCGAAGTAATCTGCCTCCTTTTCTTCTCCACCACTAAAGTATCCACTAGCCATCTTGACCATTCAATTGCGCTGATCCGTGCTTCAATGCATCCCTCGGGTTGTCGTCAAGCCCATAAAACATTATTGATCACGGCAGGCCAAATGGCACCGCATAACACCCGAAAGGCAACCACCGGGTTAGAGGAAGTCAAGTCCACAGTAGAAAGCATAGCATAGACCTCTCTAACCCAGTATGCATTATATTTGACCAGGGACTCCACTAGCTTGGTCCATTTGATCTCATGGAGGAGGTGGTAAAAATCGGGGGCAAGCTCGTCCACCTGGTCCATGATAAATACTCTCTCTGCCAAAATTCCCTTCTTTTTATGCTCTAAGAAGCGGGTCTTACATTGTGGGTTGACAAACCGATTGTAAGGGAGAGGGGCAGCTTGGGCTGGGGCCGCGGGAGGAGCACTTTTATCTTGGGCCATAGTGTAGAGAGAACAAGTACCTGTAAGAAGAAACAACTTTAGTCTCCTACCAACAATGGGTAGAATAACATTAAGATGGATAAAATCGAGCAAACTTGGAGAAAAATCGTGTACTGGAGTTTCTGCCCAAAACTTATTCGCTGTAGCGATGGTAGGCTCGCTGCAGTGAGATCTGACAACGAGACATAGGCCGACAGGGACGAAAATACCCCAACCCACTTGTGTCGTAGCCATGAGACCCTGGCTCATCGTGGTCTCGCTGCCGGACAAAAATGAGTCTGCGGCCCAATGGAACCCGTCCTCTTATGATGAAACAGACCCTTTTTTTCAAAAATAGGGTCTCGAATGTCAACTAAATACCTACAAAATTCAGTCTAGATCGGGGAATATGTTAGCATGCATGTAGTTTACGCCCTATAGAACATCATTTCAACAACATTTAGACATCATTTCAACAATATTTAGACTTCAAATTTCAAGCAAATACCCAAAATTGCACCCATCACTACAACCACCACCCCAGCAATCTACTTTTCATTTTCGATATCTTAAGTAGAACACGGTTCTAAGGCCATCTAAACATTAAAGAACTAAATACAACCAAAAATCTCCCACCCATGTTGGTCACAAAACCCTCCTTCAAACAAATCAGAATCTCTTCCACAAATCCCAACATAGTTACACTAACTAGTAACAGGCATGAGAAATTTTGAAATCAAGCATGTAGAATCACAGCATAGAGTAGAGGGAAGTGAAACATACCTTAGGAAAGATGAAAAGTTGGTGAAGTTGCCCAAGAAGTATAACCCTTGCTGTGCACCAAGAGTTATGTTTTTCTATGTTTTGAGAATGTAGGGAGACATGGGAGAGAGGGAGGAGTTTAAATAGGGGTAAGGGGAAGTTTGGGAGACTAGGGGGAAGTTTTAATGAGGGATTTTCCATGGGGAATGGGAAGGGGGGCGATTAAGTAAATATAAGAAGGGAGGGGAGATGAACCCCCTTCCCAAATGACGCTTTTACGATAGTAAGGTGTACGCTGCGTCGCGTATCCGCTCTTTTTGTTGTAAACAGCCCATCATGACGAGGGACAGCTCGTTGCAAGCGGTTCCCTCCAAAAAAATTTTAAATCTTTCTCGTAATGTGTGTTCGTATTACTTTCTCCCGATCATTTTACAAACAACATAGGCAACCATAGCGTATAGTTAAATGATGTACCTACGACAGACGCAATGATATGACTTACCGGTCCCTTCGCCACCTTAGACCGTTCGGGGACGAACGGTTATCCAATTAGTAACTAATGTAATGACTTGCTTGGTCGTTATGGAAACTTTCTATGGGTGACGTTCAAAACCAAGTCCTAGGATGTTAAAAGGCTAGGTTTGCTTAGAATTATTACGTGAAATCAGAATCGTGATCAAAACTGGGTAGATTAAAATTTTGAGGGCCCAAGTATAAAAGGTTTGCTACGGTGGACCGTGACCGGCATTGAAAGAGACCCATTGCAGCGAGAAACCCTTCGCTACAACGAAGCGAGCAAAATCAGAAAATAGTTTAAATAGCCCAATTTCAGAGTTCGTCCTACTTTTCTTCTCAAACCCTATTCTAGGCCGCCCTTGAAGCTACTTGGATAGAACCTTCGGAGACTTCATCATGGTATGCCCTCAACCATCGTTATTGCTAAAAAAATCCCTCATGTAGTGAGTTTTCCCTCAAGATTAATAAAAGAAGAATTGTCCTTAAACGACATAAAAGCATTAATCACCAAGGAGTCTAGATTAACTATGCATGCTTGATTTTGAATCTTGTTCTCGGGTTCATGATGGTGTTCACGAGTCTTATGGCATTATATTAAGGTATCACTCACTTTTGAGATTTCAGAGTTGAATCCCTTCGTAGCAAAGTAGTTGTGTCTTTTCGTGCATTTAATGTCTACGTCAGGAAAGTCTAAGAATGAAATGCGTAAATTGGGTGTTCCGTTGTTCAAGGGTTGTTGATATTTGTTATAAGGAATAATTTATAATTAGGTAGCCGTTGAGGGTAGTCTAGAATTGTTGTATCATTGTGTCTGCCCATTGATTAGTAAGTTCGCTATATTGTGGGAAATAAAAGGGGGATATTAATCAGTTCCGATAGGACAAAGTGGTATGAAAAGTTATCCCGATTTCTTATTTTCGATTTATGAATGTTTGAGTGTCTGCGAAATAGACGAGGCTGTTGGGTTATGTTATTCCGTTATATGCGGTTATGTAAGTGACAGTAATAGAGGGGCTCTGAGTAATTTCATGATGCATTGTTACTTAGTAGGAATAGCTAAATATATATATATATATATGTGTGTGTGTGTGTGTGTGTGTGTGTGTGTGTGTGTGTGTGTGTGTGTGTGTGTTAGTGTTTATTCTATTTAATTTTACATTATATTGTGTGAACTAATCTTAGTCGGCCTATAATGCTTACCCAAGACGTGTAGTGTGCGTACTACTCTTGCTACATTTCTTTTGGGGGTGTAGATGTGTCTTCAGGGTACAGTTTGGAGGTTTCAGGGTGTTGTAGCGGTAGATATCTTCCAACAGTTTTGTGTATCTTCTTCCAGATAGAATCTGTGTCATTATTTTATTTTACTTGACCATCCTTGTATGTCATAGAAGCTCTTGTACACATCTAGACTAGATCCGTGGAATTTGTATTGTTAAAATTGTAAGGTGTGAATTTACTAGCAAGACATTTTATTTACTTATATATTTCAATATTGTTGGTCTCAATTGGTAAAACGATTTTATGAAGGAAGTGTTGGGTAAGGGTTTGCCTGCCAGGAGGGATAAGGTAGGTGCCCGCACGACCCGTGAAATGGGGCCCTGACATTATCCTTAATAATTTATATTTTATGCCCAACAACTACTTTAGTTGTGCCAACAACTATAGAAGTTGTTCCACCAACTCAATTAGTTGTTCGACAACTTCAGTAGTTGTCCCAACAATTGCTTTAGTTGTACGACAACTACTGAAGTTGTTGGCTTACACCTAAAAGAATCATTCCAACAACTTCAGTAGTTGTGCAACAACTATAGAAGTTGTTCGACAACTATAACGTGGTTGTGGGACAAGCTACCTTTTGGATTCGAGAAAACTCAACAATTAGCAGTGTGGTGACTACTTTAATAGGATGAGTTCGTTAACACAACATAATTTATCAAATGTCTCCATTAACACAAGCTCAAAAATATACTTCAACAATTTTTTTAAACCAAAATCACTAATAACGTCAAGTATGGATAGTAAATAATACAACTTAAAATCATGAAACTACACCACGGCTTGTTCCTGCATCACCACCTCGTCTTGTAGGGCATGTATTTTTTTGTGGCCAAATCTTTTGCATAAGGAGCATTTATTAAACTTCTTCTTTGAAAATCCTTCCGCAACTCCAGGTACCCGCTTCATCCGTTTCCTTCCCCGTTTGGTTTTCTTTTCAGGTGGAGGTATTCGTCTCTGTAAAATCTCCAGAGGAGGGCTCCAAAATTCTTCAGCTGGCACTGGAAAGATTGGGTCTGTATATGCAAGCACGTATAACTCTACCTTATAATACGAAGAAGAGTACTCAAAAACCATCTTTCCATATTCATCTCCGAATTTACTTCTAAGGGCTGCCATAGCATGTGAACAAGGTATTTTTTCCAAGTCAAACTCGCGACACGAACATGTTTTTCTTCGTAGATCAACCATTGAGACCCCACTTTCCCCGGTGATGGTGAATGTGTCTTCATCTACTCGATGGACCAATAACTTATTTCACAGATTCTTGTTAGTCATTATTTTCTTTTCAGCCGAAGGGATAAAGATAGTTGTTAAGTTGAGGTATGCCATCCGCCTCTCATGGAATATTTCTTATCACCTCCTACTTATAGTATTGAATAGGGCAGTAATGGGGAATTCTCTTTCTTTATTAAACATTGAGTTAACAGACTCAGCAATGTTTGACGTCAATACATCATACCTGAAATATAAAAGCCAAAATTATTAAGAATCTGAATACAAACGACCGCAGGCCCCCAACAACTATTGCAGTTGCTGGAACAATTCTCTTTAATTATCCCACAACTACTGCAGTTGCTGGAACAACTGGAACAGTTGTTCCACCAACTACAATAATTGT
The DNA here is from genome assembly GCF_029784015.1 of Lycium ferocissimum. Lineage (NCBI taxonomy): Eukaryota > Viridiplantae > Streptophyta > Magnoliopsida > Solanales > Solanaceae > Lycium > Lycium ferocissimum. The sequence goes on from NC_081346.1 coordinate 28,412,228, forward strand.
TGGGGACCTGCAATATTTGAATTTGAACTAGTAAGATAGTTTACCTATTTCCTGGGAAGTATGCTCTATTCCATTTACGGAAGCCAACATTCTCAAGATAATCGGCGACTTCTGCATTGATATATCTAGTTTCTTCAAAATGGTCATTGAACACATCTTTACAGTATGCTTTAGTTGTATGATAAAAATGTCCAAGGAAATCTCCACAATGAAATTCTTTTCTTGCATTTTCAGTAAGATGCCTCGTGCAACATCTGTGGTGTACTTTAGAGTAAATCTTTGATACCATTTTTCCTATGCTTGGATGCCTATCAGAAATGATGCACAACTCTGTAGTATTGGGGACTATGTCTAGCAATTGCTCAAAAAAGTATTCACATGAAGCATCACACTCCTTATCTACTACACAAAATGCAACAGGAAAAATATAATTTTCTGTATCTTGTACCACAGCAGATAGCAAAACTCCCTTGTAAGGGCCCCTTAAGAATGTACTGTCAACAGCTAAGACTTTTCTATGTACAAATCCCCTCTAATCCAAGATCCATAAAATACAAGGAAATATTTGAACCTCCTTTTGTCATCAACTTTCAACGATGTCTCTTGCTTCCTTCATTACGGTCCTAAAGCATATAACTATAAGCATCAGAATCGCATAACCGTGGGCAGGTGTCCCTCCTATCATAGCTTTAGCTATCCCACTAGCCTTCAAGAACTTCTAATAACTAATCTTAGAACATAGTTCAGCTTGAGTTGTATTTCTTATTTCTTTTGTGGATGGACCTTTTCCATTCAAGAACCTATGGTATATGTATTGTCCAATGACGTCCGCTGAAGCATTGGATGATGGCTTGTAAGATGTTGCTCCCCACATGAGTGAATGTTGCGGTAAAACGACAATTTCAAATCTATCACAACTTTTAAGCTTTGTAGCTTGCAACCACCAATCACCACCCAGATCTACACATCTAACACAATATACATCTTCATTTCTTTGAATCTTTGATCTTTCTTCACGGAAGCAAGCTTCAACAAACTAATTAATTGGTGTTTGTCCTTGAAAGTTTTATACTTATAAAAACCCGTGCCGTAATCATCTATGCGGCTGCCTTGCATTGGTATAGGATGTTGTGTAGCTCCTCCATTTATCGGTGTAACGACCCGCTAGGTCATTATGGGGGCTTTGACCATTTTACCCTAGTTAGTACCTTCCCGAGAATAGAAATGAGCCTAATGAGAACTCAAAGAATTAGAAGTCTAAAAATTGAAACTTGATTTGATTGTATTTGTGCATTGTTTGAAAACATGACTTATTTTCGTTAGGGGGTGACTTGATAAATTAGACCTCCGTTGAGAATTCCGAGACCACGGGGGAGTTTGTAACGTGTTTTTATGTAATATATGCATGTTTGGTTTGCGTATGTAGGCCTCGGATTGGTGTTGGGATTTTAGGTAAAAACGTAGCTCACCGGTCGATTTGGACCACTGCAGCGGTTGTATTACCGCTGTAGCGAGTCTGTCACCGCGGGGTTTCGGGTTAAATAAGGTTCGCCATAACGGTGGGGTTCCCCCTACAACGAGAACGCTGCAACGATGATATGAACGCTGCAGCGATCGATGGGAGACAGAAACTTACTTTTGATATCACAAATTTCGAAGTCATTCCCCACATAACAGCAAAAACAGTTTCCAAGAAAGTGACAGGTGAATTTCTAAGGCTAGGGTAAAACTACTCTTTGAAGGTAAGACTTAACCCTTTTGTTGTTCATTCTATTATCATGCTTAAGTTCCATGATTAGTTTAAGGTCCCCTAATGGTGAATGAAAGATTAGAACCCTAGACGTAGTAAACCCTTGAATAATAAATGGATTGTTGATTTTATCATTGTTTATTCATCTAGGAGTGTAGAGTATCACTTTTTAGGATGAGAATTGATTGCTTATACTAGAAATTGCATATTGAGACTTAGGGTTCTAATAAAAATGAGAACTTTAGCATAAAAGCTACTTGAAAGGGGTTGAATCGAGTAGAAACCCATGAATTGGAATGCTATGATTGTTGGGATTGATATTATGATGAATTCACCACTAAGTGATAGTTCACCCATTTGAAAAAGGGTAGAAGTAATTGGGTTTTCTTTCCCAATTGTTGTTCTTATTAGAGTAAATGATTCATTACTCACTTAGCATCATATTGCTAGACTTTTAACATTCCGAAGCTTTATGAAAGGGAAAACCTGTTGCAGAGTAGCTTGCATTAATCCAGTTCTGCATCTGAGGTAGGTTACGATCTGCTTAAGTTAGACTTTGATTAGTTGACTGTATATGTAATATAATTGATGGGAGAAAGCATGTATAGGTTTTCGAACATGAAGTCTGGTTGGAAATTCCTAGGTTGGTACTGATTGATTGATTATGTGGGTTGGTCGCCACTACTTTATGTACTGAACTTGAGGTGGAATTGTTGTGATATGAGAAGGAAGGAGTTAATATATATTACTCTTGTGATTGAGATGATTTCATATTCATATTGTTTGATGAGCTGATTTGTTGAGTCTTGATTGATTTGTGGCATAGTGCCTTGTGTTCTTGACTTTGATATTGTTGACTGATCCTATTCCATATTCTTGATGGTATTTGGAAATAGGTTGAGAAAAATATTATGATAAAAGATAGAATATATATATATATATATATATATATATATATATATATATATATATATATATATATATATATATATTGTTATATCAAACACTTTCGTATTTGGAAAATTGGAAATAACCTTGATTTTAAGGAATAAGGTTATGTTTGGATTTTGCTTAAGATGTGTATGTCGGATATGGAAGTTTGATTATGGAAAAATGGGAGGAGGCCTAAGGGCAATTTTGGAATTTTTGAAATTTATTTAGGGAATTACAAAACATGGACTATAAGTCATTGGGCCAAGAATAATGAAAGAAAAATGAGGCCAACATACATGGGGGTGGCCGGCCATGTAGGCCCAAGCCCACCAATTTTAGTGAATAATTTCCATGTGCCTAATTAATATTATAAGGGCTCTTATCTATTAGAATTTTCAAGAAGCAAGGAGAAAGAACAAAGCAAGAGAAACAAAAAAAAAAGAAGAAGCCAATTCGGGTTTGGCCATAGAAAATTCACTACCAAAAATATTGCCTCTAGAATTATTCTCTTGTGGTATTTATACCAATTCAAGGTCCCTCTACAACGTGGTGCAATTATTTCGGAAGATAACCCATTAGTTTCGTTGTTTGAGTAACTTGGTGGAGTGAAGAAGTTTGAAGAACAAGGTAAGAATTCATCTCCTTTAATTATGTTTTGAAGGTTAGTTTGTGTTGTGGTGCATGTAAATGAGTAGAATATATGGTAATATGGAAGTTTGCATGGTAGTGTAAGAGTGCATAGGGCGGTGTGTGTGTGTATGTGTGTTGTATAATTATGGTGAGTTAAAAAATTATGTTGAATTCTAGTTGTGTTTATGGAGGAATTCACATTGAAAAGGAGGTTGAAATAAAATTGGGTTGAAGTTGGAATATAGTAGTTGGCCGTGTAGTATAGTGTTTGGAACATGGCAATGAATTAATGTTATTTGGTGTGTTAGTTGAGTTGTAGTGATCCTTGCATGTAAATGAAGAGAAATGACGTAAGTTTGTATTGAAACGAGAATGTAGAAGCTTATGTCGTTTAGTGTAATCTTGTGACATTATGAGAAACAAAGTTGTTAGATTGCAAATTATGATGGTTGTTGATGAATTTAAGGAAGGATAATGCGTTATGAATATGTTTGTTGAAAAATGGAAGTTTTGGACGAGTTATGGCTTCGGTGGAAAATTTATGTATTTTGCGAATAATGTGAAAAATTATAGGAAATGCTTCTAAATGATGTTGGGATGATGTTGGTGAGTAGATGAGTATGGAAATATGGCTATTGAATAATAAACGCAAAGTTAGTTGGAAGTTGTCACTTTATGATAAAGGAAGACTATTTGTGTCAATTGCGATTCTTGTTGTGGATTAATGTTGTTAGTTTGGTTGTTGTTGATCATTTTGAGCCGAGTTGAATCTCGGGGATGCTATATGTATAGGGGAGATGCTGCCCAAATTTTTATAGAACAATATTGGTTAAGGTTGGAAATTGTAAGTCTCATGAATAGTAACTGGTCAATGTGACCATTTGCAGATTTTTGGCGAAACGGAAAGTGAGTTTTAGAGAGCGTAAGAGGCGCAAAAGGTATGTAAAGCTCTGTTTCCCTTCTCTTGGCATGTCCTAGGTATACTAGGCTTGAATTCGGACCTCGGGGACAACTCTACTCTTCGGAACCCACGTTCGAAATTGTCCCATTTTCTTTCGTAGAATTGAATTAGTTAAGTTGTAAGTAGTTAGGAAAATGTCTAAACACCTAGAACTTGTGCAGAAAAATCCGATTACCCTAAAAACCTTCATAAGCGATTCCATAAAGCCTATTATACATAATTTGTGTCCACCCCCTCGGTTGACCCGAGGTGGGCCCACTATTTCCGACTCTACCCTTTTGTGACTATGATTTGTTTTCGAGCGGTTTTAATGAAAATGTTTTAACTACTTCTTTATCTATTTTTAGAAAATTGTTTCGAATATTCCGTTAAGTCTTATGAATTGTTCTGGACCTTGGAAACGATCTCGGGGAAGAGTTATGCACGTAACTCATTATGACATCCGGAACTCACTTGCTATGTCTCCGTCCGATTTCATCGATTTGACTTGTTATTCGATATGCCTCGTTCGAGTCTGCGGAAACATATATGTTATTTTTATTGCATTTGGTTTCTCACTACTCCATTCGTGGATGCCTCAATGTTTCCCAACGAGCCGGGCCAGGATATGTTCTCAAGCGTAATTCTCTGCATTGTTCGCCATACTCACGGTGTGAGGGAGGTATATACGTGCGCTGGGTTACGGTGTATGATGTGCCATGTACGCTTATGTTGATTATGTTACGATATGGCCGTTTGTTATGCTTATGATGTTATGCTTGTGGCGCGGCGTCGGGGCGACCACACCGACGCCGAGTCCCTGTCGGGGGCGGCTTTGGCATATGTTTTCTCGTACGCATCATTTATGATTTACGATTATTATTTACGCATCTCGTTCGTTCTCCATACATTCTGTTCTGATTTTCAATTTTGTTGTTACGATCTCTTACTTACATATTCGGTACATTTCCGTACCGACCCTTTCTTCGGGGGGTTTCATGTTTCGTACACGAGTACGGACACGCGCGCTTTTGCGAATCCGCCCGCGCAGGTCATCTATCACCCACCACAGCGCTCCCTTGTTCGAACTTACATTTTGGTACGGCCTTTTTCTGATATGTACGTACATCCGGATTTCGGGGGTACGACGGGGCCTGTCCGTCTGTGTTTATGTTTCGATGCAGCGGGGTACGTAGACATGTGTAGCGGGTTCGTATATGTTCCGTGCGTTTGTGTGCGTTGGGGTGTATATATATATTTTGTAGCGGCCTGATCGGCCTTCGTGCGTCATGCCTACTTGGCTTTGTTAAGTATTGTACACTTACTTCTAATATTTTGCTAGTATGGGGCCAAGATGCATATGGGTGCCCGGTTGGGGCATGATCGCGGCCTACGGAGTTGGTCGTGACATATATATATATATATATATATATATATATATATATATATATATATATATATATGTGTGTGTGTGTGTGTGTGTGTGTGTGTGTGTGTGTGTAAAAGGCACATTTGGCCGAGGGGGGTGAGGATGTCGCCTAGTTATGGGCTGCGTGATCCGAGGTTAGTTCCGGAGCGAGTAGTACATGGACAACATGGGTCCCCTGCAGGTCATGGCTAATTCGGTAAACTTTATCAGTTAGCATGTGTTTACATGGTTGAGATACTATCATTGTTGCATTGCATTGCATCGGACTTGTACTATTCCGGTTGATGGTTGTGGCTGGACTTATCTTATTCCTGTGTTGGTTGTCTATTCTTTTGATGACATTATTTGGTTTTGTGATTTTGTGCCTATCTACCTATCTTGATAATTTTATGAATGTATGTATGATTCTAATCTTAGTCGGCCTATGATATCTCTTTGGTACATAGTGTCGCTTTGATGCCACCTGTTTGCCACCTTTTTATTTGAAGTGCGGTGTGTGCGGAACAATCTTCCCGGACCTGCATGTCTAGCTTGAGGCTATTTCCCGTTCGAATCGAGGTGAGATCCTATCCATGCCATACTTGCTTTGAAAGATCTTTCTTATTTGATGTCTACTTTCATTCCAGATATTATTTACATTTATAGATAGTTTTTCGTTCTTTAGACAGTTATGTTTTAGAGGCCTTGTATGATGACTTTCGGATTTTGGGATTATAATAGCTAGATTTCCGCACCTTTATTTAATTATGACATGACTAGACAATTTGGTTATTATTATAATTATTATATCCTTGAATGTTTTAAAAAATTGATTAATTAGATGATAATTGGTAAAGGGGATGGTTCACCCACTAGGAGATTTAGTGTGGGTTCCACTCACGGCTATTTGGGTCGTGACAAAGTTGGTATCAGAGCCCTAGATTCGTCGATCTCGTTGTACAAGGACATGTCTAGTAGAGTCTTACTTGGATCAGTACGGAGATATCTGTACTTATCTTCGAGAGGCTATAGAGCATTAGGAAATTTCAAATTCTTTCTTTCTTTCGTGCTACTCGATTCCAATTTGTATCTGAATGATTCAAATTGGTTTCTGACTTTTCTTTCTTTTCTCTCACATATGGTTAGGACCCGTGCGGCAGTAGTAGCAAATGAGGTAATTTTGCGTTGGGCATTGGGAGTCGCGACTCGTGGTGGAGGGTAGGCCGCTAGGGCCACAGTTAGTGGTGGAGGCCTGGATAGGGGCCGTGGCAGTAGCAGAGGCAGGGGAGCGGCAGCACCAGCCATGAGAGGGGCTCCTGCGGTTGGTCAGGCTCGCGCCGAGTCCCCTGAGCCTCAAGTAGTTCCACATGAGGTAGCAGAGTCTGCAGCAGCACCAGCTCGGCCAGATATCATAGTGTCACAACCCTAATTATCGATCGTGCGGGCACCTACCTTATTATCACTAGGAGGCGAACCCTTACCCTTTAACCCATTAATCATTAGCCAATTTCAACTTCTTTAATCATTTATCAACAGTCAATAGATAAGTGAATGAATGAATAAATAAAACAAGTCATAATTAATAGATAATATAAGCGCGGAAGTCTAACTATTACACCCCCAAAATTTTGAAAGTCATAAGGACTCTAACCAACAATGTCTAAAGAATGAAGTATATCTCAAATATAACAAATAATGTCTGGAATGAAAGTAGACATCTGGAAAGAGAGATCTTTAGGTGGCATGGCATGGATAGAAGCTCACCCTCGAATATGATCAAGCAAACTAGTTTCAAGCTAGAGATGTAGTCTTGATGAATCTCTGGAACACAATCCACTCAATAAGGGTGCGACAAGGTGGCTGTCGATACAAACACTATGTCTCGGTAAACATCGTAGGTGACTGGAATTAGTTCACGCATATAAAAGTATAAAATCAACAGATAATGAGATAGGCACTTAACACTCAAATCCAAGTCACAAAAATATCCCATAACGTAGTCACGACCCTAAGATGAAGCTTCTAAACCACAAGTCTTTCAAGTTTCAATAATCTCACTAATAATCACAAGTCCAGTTCGAGTCACAGCTAGAGTCACTAATCCGCGATTTAACTCGGTCGATGGTCATATTTATATCATAATAGGCATTCAACATCCACCGAAATTAAAACAACCGAGCATATAATGCGGAAGACAAAATGCAATGATGTGCAATGCAAAATGATGACATACAATGCAATGCAATACCATGCAACGGCTTCGATCCTCGAGCTGACACACTGTGGCCGATGTGTTGCTCGGTAGTCATGACTGCGGGGGACACGGTGTCCATGTACCACTCGTTCCGGATACTCATCGGACCCGAGCCATAAATCCTCCGCTCGAAAAGAACCTGAGACGTGGATCACATCATGTACACTCATTTCCGGAATGAACCTCGACACGCGAGCTCGCATTAGGCCGCGTTCTCACATAGGTCAAATGTACCTTTTCGTATGTATAGTAACCTGTTGTCACATCACTCTCGATGATCAATTCATCAAGTACAATGTATCAAATAGTATCACAAGTTCAACAAAGAAGATTATATTAACATCTTCACTAATTTCACATCACAATGTATGTCTCGATGTATTCCGGTTCATTAGTATGTATGGACTATGAACAATTAACAATATCAATGTCAAACACAAGGCATCATGCCATAAGTTTTCATGAATAGTTTTCGAACCATTTCCATCATGTATGAGTGTATGAATACATAAATGAGTGTAAACATGGTAAATCAATGCAAACTAATAAAGCAATAATGAAGGTACAAGTCAAGCTACAAGTCATATCAAGACTTGGATCAACTCGACCATGAAATGAATCATACAACCCGTCTCGACCAATCATAAGAGTACATGTCCCTCTTTACTTCCACATATAATAAGTACGCCTCCCAACTAAGTCTTGTATCACCGAGATGCTCCATTTTTCTATAAATTATCATCAACAGTAAATCATACATCAAGTGTTCATCTACGTACTATCATAAATATATAAATCACGATTCGGGTCTAAACTCGGTATCCTTCCTTTCTCAGGTGATATCTGTCGCAATAAGAGAGGCGGGTACAACACGACAATTTAGGTAATAAGTCTAATCATAATAACGGACGCAACAAGCCACCATCAACAACAATCAACCTAATAGAAATCCATCCGAATCGCCACGATACGAATACGACTACACCTCGTATTTCGATGCATAAAGTAATGGCGACGAGCCCACCAAAATCGAAGTCATATCAACCTAGCTAATATCCCAAAATACCATGTACGAAGACCTTATCATTCTTTCTCCCGAAGTCAAATTCTACACAATACATACGTTTCGCTAATCAAAGTCTAACTAACGTAAGTAGTAACAATTTGGAATCTTTGATAACGGTCTCGAATCGCCAAACCTTAGCCTTGCCTTCCTCTTTGGAGAACCTCAAAATGATTAATGTCTATCAAATATGAATTCTACTTCAGAATATGAATCTAAGGATACCCATATTGCCATAGTTTTACCCAAAATCAAAAAATGGACCCAAAATAGCCAAAACGAGCCATGAGGGAAAAACTATAATTTTATTGAAAACTCAGGTATAATATAGTCAAAATTGTACTCTACGAGTCTAAACGAGTCCAACGATACCCGTATTGCTATACTTTTAGAATAATACCCAAAATACCCCTACAATGTGACTCCGGGTTCATGGGGGTAAAATGGAAAACTTAGTGAACAATAATGTTACCCATCATCTAGTTAACCTTCAGTCTTAATTTCATGAAATTCTATTCATCACAAGATATCCAAATCCATCTTTTCTATTTTTAGCCCTAGGGTTCTTAACCCATTAGTTCTTCACAAATTGTGTGTGGGATGACTATGAGATGATGATAATCGACAAATAAATAATGAATACTAGGTTAGAATCTTACCAAAGTCTTTGTGAATGATTTTCCATTGCTCTCTCCGACACTTCAACTATTGAAGGTTTCATCAATTCTTGGGTACTAATCTTTCACCCACCGTTAATGGAGCTTAAGCTTGTCATAGGATTTGAAGAAGGAATGATAACGAATCATATAAGGGTTTGCACTTACCTTCAAAGGGGAAATTCACCCTAGCCCTAGGAAAATAGCCTCTCACATTCTAAGGAAGTGTTTTTGGGTTTATGTGTTGAGAGACTTGAAAAAAACCACTTAAAAATGACTTTACGCCGGTGCACCCGGCTGAGCCCTTTCTTTGCTACGGCGGTGCCCAGAAAATTACGATTTGTTTAAAAAACTTCGTTTTAGCCCCCAAAACTCATTCGGAACCTCCTGAACACAAATTATATATGCGTTTTGATTGTAAACAACGTTACGGACTCACCCGTGATCTCGAAATTCTCGAAAGAGGTCATTCTAACCTAGTGTTGACGAAGTCAACCCCAACACTATGAAACTAAGCCTTCACTCGAGACTCAAAACATCCCCGAACTCCTTGGGACCCAAACCAATGGCTTCACTAAATCATAGGTCGTACTAACAGAACTCGAGGAAAGGGTCAACAAGGTTAAATGGGTCAAAACACTATAACAACTAAACAGGTTGTTACACATAGCTCATCCAGTGTTGTCAGACATCATGGTTTGAGTGTTGAACCTGCTGAACGGTTTGGTAGGCAGGTCTGTTGCCAGCCATTCCAGCTGGCCAGGGTGTGAGATTGGGTGATCATGCTTTGAGCGAAATTCGTACTCCTGGGGTACAACATGCTGCAATTGTGGCTCTACGTTTAGATGAGGCTCCAGGACTAGAGGTATTTCCTAGACCAGTGGTAGGGCCGGTGATGACCGGTGAGGAGTATGATTTATTTTGGAAGCTCACTAAAATAAAGCCTCCAGTCTTCTATGGCACTGAGGTTGAGGATGCCTATGAGTTCCTCGTAGAGGCATCGCAGAGGCTCATCGGATGGGGTGGTGGAGAAGTATGGTGTTGAGTTTGTGACCTTCCAGCTCTTGGGTGATGCCAAGTTATGGTGGAGGGCTTTTGTGGAGTGTAGGTCAGCGGGATTACCTCCACTGACATGGACTCAATTCTATCAGGTCTTATGAGAGAAGTATGTACCTCGTACCTTGAAGGACAGGAGGCATGATAAGTTTAGTAATATTGAGCAGGGAAATTCACCAGTCCCTGCTTATGAGGCCTGGTTCCTTTCTTTGTCTCGTTATGCTCTCCAACTTATACCTACTGAGGAGGAGAGAGTTAGGAGATTTGCGAAAGGGTTGAACACCACCTTCGGTTGTCGGCTCTTGACTTGCGGCCCCGGTTCCTTCCTTCCGGAGGTGGTGGATCACGTTAGGATCGTCGAAGGTGTTAGGCAGGATGGGTATAATACGTATGCAGAAAAGAAGGCCCGAAAGGGCGGTAGTTTTAGTGGCTCTTTCTCTAAGGTCCAGAGTTCCCAGGTCTATTCGGGATGCCCTATTCAGTTAGCCATACAGGCTATAGTTGGAGGCCCACTAGGGGTAAGTCGGTACTCAGCTAGTCAGCCAGAGAGTTCACATGCCAGATTTTTGGACCATGGTGGTTATTCGGCTTCTTCAGTTTCTATTCAGCGTCCGACACTAGACTGTGGATGCTTTGAGTGTGGTGAGACGGGTCATTTCAGGAGAAATTTTCCCAAGCTTAGGCAAGGTAGCCAGGGTGCTAAATTTATGGTGGAAAGCCGCTGCTCGGGTGGGTGGTGGTCACAGTGGTAGAGGTGGCACCTAACCTAACGAGAGGGCGAGGTTTCGGTCGGTGAGGTGGACATCAGCTCGGTAGGGGCAGAGTGCAGGCAGGGCAGATTGATCGTAGTGGTTCGCAGGCTTCTGGCATACGGGTTCAGTGTTATGCCTTTCTTGGCAGATCAGAGGCTGAGGGCTCAGATGCAGTCATTTTAGGTAACATCTCAGTCTGTCACTAGATGGCTTCTGTATTATTTGACCTAGGTTCTACATTTTCTTATGTGTCTACATATTTCTCTATAGGTCTTGATATGGTCTGTGATTTTCTTGATGCCCCTATACAAGTATCTACTCTAGTTGGAGACTTTGTGGTTGTAGATAGAGTTTATCGATCTTGTACTATCACACTTATGGGGTATGGCACCTGGGTTGACTTAGTGATCCTAGAAATAGTAGATTTTGATGTCATCCTGCGTATGAGTTGATTAGATCCTTATCATGCAATTCTGGACGGTCATGCCAAGACAGTCACCTTAGCTATGCCCGGGGTGCCTAGACTTGAGTGGAAGGGTAACCTTAGTCCTTTCCCAAAGAAAATTATTTCCTTTATTCGTGCAAAGAAGCTAGTTGATAGGGGTGCTTGGCTTATTTGGAGCATATTCATGATACCAGTGTTGACGATCCATCTCTTGAGTCAGTTCTTGTGGTACGTGAGTTTGCAGAGGTGTTTCCCGCAGAATTTTTAGGCATGCCACCAGACCATGATATTAATTTCTGCATCGACTTAGAGCCAGGGACCCACCCTATTTCTATCCCTCCATATCGGATGGCACCATCAGAGTTGAGAGAATTAAAAGAACAACATCAGGATCTTTTTAGTAAGGGTTTTATTCGTTCGAGTATCTCCCCGTGGGACGCTCCTATGCTTTTCGTGAAAAAGAAAGATGGGACTATGCGGATGTGCATTGATTACCGCTAGTTAAATAAAGTCACCATCCGAAATAACTACCCCATCGCTCGTATTGATGATTTATTTAATCAACTTCAAGGGCTTCAGTGTTTTCAAAAATTGATTTGAGATCGAGTTATCATCAGTTGAAGATTCGGGCTGAGGATATTCCTAAGACAGCTTTCCGGACTAGATATGGGCACTATGAGTTTCTTGTTATATCTTTTGGGCTTACTAATGCCCCAACCACTTTTATAGATTTGATGAATGGCATTTTTAAGCCATACTTAGACTCCTTTGTGATAGTGTTTATTGATGACATTCTAGTTTATTTGAAGAGTAAATAAGATCATGAAAAACACTTGAGGATTGTTCTTAGTTTGTTGAGAGACAAGGAGTTGTATGCCAAGTTCTCCACGTGTGAGTTTTGGCTTGTATCCGTGTCTTTCTTGGGGCATGTGGTTTCAAAAGAGGTGATTATGGTTGACCCTAAGAAGATTAAAGCGGTGAGAGATTGGGCTAGGCCTATATCAGTGATAGAGATTCACAGCTTTGTGGGGTTAGTCAGTTACTACCGTTGGTTCATGAAGGGGTTTGCTTCTATTGCTTCGCATTTGACTCGTTTGACTCAAAAAGAGGTACCTTTTCAGTAGTCCGACGAGTGCGAGGAGAGCTTCCAAAAGCTCAAGACTTTATTGACTATAACTCCTATTCTATCTTTGCCCGTAGAGGGTAAGGACTTTGTGGTCTATTGTGATGCTTCTCGTTCTGGTTTGGGTATTGTTTTGATATAGGAAAAGAAGGTGATTGCTTATGCTTCCAGACAGCTAAAGATTCATGAGAAGAACTATCCCACTCATGATTTGGAGTTGGCAACGGTGGTGTTCGCTTTAAAAATTTGGAGGCACTATCTCTATGGTGTCCATTGGTAGGTTTTCACCAATCATCATTGTCTTCAACATGTGTTTATTCAGAGGGATCTTAATTCTAGGCAGCGGAGATGGATGGAGTTGCTTAAGGATTATGATATTACTATTTTGTATCATCCTGGCAAGGTAAACGTTGTAAAGGATGCCTTTGAGCTGGAAATCTACTAGTACGGGTAGCTTGGCTCGTTTTATTATTTCAGAGCGTCCGGTGGACATGGAGGTTCAAACTTAGGCTAACAATTTCATGACGCTTGATGTGTCCGATTCGGGTAGAGTGTTGGCTTGTGTTGAGGCGAGATCATCGTTTCTGGAGCATATTAAGGCAAAGCAGTTCGAGGATGTGAGCTTATGCATGATTCGCGACAAGGTTTTGAGTGGTGAGGCCATGATTGACAATGAGGGCGTGCTGAGGATTAAGGGGTGTGTCTGTGTCCCTCGTGTTGATAACTTGATTAGGACGATTTTAGAGGAGGCTCACAAATCTAGATATTCTATTCATCCTGGTGCTACCAAGATGTATCGGGATTTGAGGCAACATTATTGGTGGGCTAGGATGAAGCGTGATATTGTTGAGTTTGTTTCACAGTGTTTAAATTATTTGCAAGTTAAATACGAACACCACAGACTCGGAGGTATGCTTCAGAGGATGCCCATTCCTGAGTGGAAGTGAGAGAGGATAGCTATCGATTTTGCTGTTGGTCTTCCCAAGACCTTGGCTAAGTTTGATTCGATTTGGGTCATTATTGATAGGTTGACCAAGTCTGCTCATTTCATACCTGTCCAGATCACCTATCTTTGCTCAGAAGTTTGCCTAGATTTACATCCGTGAGATTGTTCGTCTGCATGGGGTTCCTATTTCCATCATATCCGATAGAGGCACGACATTCACATCCCAATTTTGGAGGACCTTAAAATCTGAGTTGGGCACTCGGTTGGATCTTAGCACAGCTTTTCACCCTCAGATAGATGGTCAGTCTGGGCAGACTCCAAACTTGTGTGATTGACTTCGGTGGCCATTGGGATCAGTTCTTACCATTGGCAGAGTTTGCGTATAATAATAATTACCACTCGAGCATTGATATGACTCCGTTTGAGGCTCTTTATGGGAGGAGATATAGATATCCTGTTGGATGGTCTGATGCGTTTGAGGTAAGGCCATGGGGTACTGATCTTTTCAGAGATTTATTAGATAATGTTAAGGTGATTCAGGAAAAGCTCTTGGCGGCTCAGAGTAGACAGAAAGAATATGGGGATCGAAAGGTCCGAGATCTTGAGTTCATGGTTGGAGAACAAGTTTTGTTCAAAGTCTCACCCATGAAGGGTGTGATGAGTTTTGAAAAGAAAGGTAAGCTTAGTCCTAGATTCATTGGTCCGTTTGAGATCCATAATCGTGTGGGGGAGGTAGCCTATGAGTTGGCTTTGCCTCCAGGTTTGCCAGGCATTTATCCGATGTTTCATGTCTCTATGTTGAAGAGATCATGGTGATGGTTCATTTATCATTCGTTGGGATTCTGTCTTATTGGATGAGAATTTGTCTTATGAGGAAGAGCCTATTGCTATTTTAAATAGGGAGGTTCGTAAGTTGAAGTCGAAGGAGATAGCGTCCGTGAAAGTTCAGTGGAAGAATCATCCCGTTGAGGAAGCTACTTAGGAGACCGAATCCTATATGTGCAATAATTTTCCCCTGCTCTTCCTTTGAGTCAGGTACCTTTTCCCTTGTTTCCCTTCCTTGTCCGTTCGGGGATGAACGGTTGTTTAATTGGTATCTGATGTAACGACCCACTAGGTCGTTATGGGGGCTTTGACCATTTTACCCTTGTCAGTACCTTCCCGAGAATAGAAATGAACCTAATGAGAATTCAAAGAGTTAGAAGTCTAAAAATTGAAATTTGATTTGATTGTATTTGTGCACTTGTTTCAAAACGTGACTTATTTCCGTTGGGGGTGACTTAGTAAATTAGGGCTCTGTTAGGAATTCCGAAGCCACGGGTAAGTACGCGGCAACGTGTTTTTATGTAATATGTGCATGTTTGGTTTGCGTACGTAGGGCCTCGGATTGGTGTTGGGATTTTGGGTGAAAAACCGAGGCTCACTAGTTGATTTGGACCGCTGCAGCGGTGCTATTACCGCTGTAGCAAGTCCGCCGTCGGGGTTTTCCGGTCGCCGCCGTAGGGTTTCGGACTAAATGAGGTCCGTCATAGCGGTGGGGTTCCCATTTGCGGACAAGACGCTGCGACAAAGATATGACATTTGCGGCGGTCGGCCAGGCAGCTTACTTTTATATCACAAATTTCGAAGCCATTCCCCACATTACACCAAAAACAGTTTCCGAGAAAGTGACGGGCGAATTTCTAAGGCTAGGGTGAAACTACTCTTTGAAGGTAAGACTTAACCCTTGTTGTTCATTCCATTATCATCCTTAAGTTCCATGATTAGTTTAGGTCCTCTAATGGTGAATGAAAAGATTAGAACCCTAGAAATAGTAAGCCCTTAAATAATGAATGGGTTGTTGATTTTATCATTGTTTATTCATCTAGGAGTGTAGAGTATCACTTTCTAGGATAAGAATTGATTGCTTATATTGGAAATTGCGTATTGAGACTTAGGTTTCTAATAAAAATGAGAACTTTAGCATAAAAACTGCTTGAAAAGGGTTGAATCGAGTAGAAACCCATGAATTGAAATAGTATGATTGTTAGGATTGATATTATGATGAATTCACCACTAAGTGATAGTTCACCCATTTGAATAAGGGTAGAAGTAATTGCGTTTCCTTTCCCAATTGTTGTTCTTGTTAGAGTAAATGATCCATTACTCACTCTACGTCATATTGCAAGACTTTGAACATTCCAAAGCTTTGCGAATGGGAAAAGCTGTTGCAGAGTAGCTTGCATTGTTCCAGTTCTGCATCTGAGGTAGGTTACGGTCTACTTGAGTTAGACTTTGATTAGTTGAATGTATAGGTAATAGAATTGATGCGAGAAAGCATGTATAGGTCTTCGGACATAAAGTCTGGTTGGGAATTCCTAGGTTGGTACTGATTGATTGATTATATGGGTTGGTCGCCACTACTTTATGTACTGAACCTGAGGGGGAATTGTTGTGATATGAGACGGAAGGATTTATATATACTCTTCTTCTGATTGAGATGATTTCATGTTCATATTGGTTGATGAGCTGATTTGTTGAGTCTTCATTGATTTGTAGCATGGTGCCTTGTGTTCTGGACTAATCCTATTCCATATTTACTGATGAACTGGAAATAGGATGAGAAACACATTGTGATGTAAAAAACGGTATGTGTGTATATATATATATATATATATATATATATATATATATATATATATATATATATAGACACGTTTGACGGGGGGTGAGAATGTGGCCTAGTTATGGGCTCATAATCCAAGTCGATTCACGAGCGAGTGGTATATGGACACCATGAGTCCCCTGCAGGTCATGGCTAATTGGGAAAACATTACCATTTAGCATGTGTGTACACGGTTGAGATACTATCGTTGTTGCATTGCATTGCATCGGATCGGACTTGTCTTATTCTTCTTATAGTTGTGGGTTTGGACTTATCTTATTCCTGTGTTGGCTATCTATTCTGTTGATGACATTATTTGGTTATGTGTTGTTGTGCCTATCTGCCTATCTTATTAATTTTATGAATGTAAGCATGAAACTAATCTTAGTCGGCCTATGATATCTATTGGTGCATAGTGTTTGTACTGATGCTACCTTGCTTCACCTTTTTATTTGAGTGTGATTGTGTGTCAGAGACATCTTCCAGACCTCATATCTAGCTTGAGGCTATTTCCGTTCAGATCAGAGGGTGAGCTCCTATCCATGCTATGCCGCCTAAAGATCTTTCTTATTTGATGTCTACTTTCATTCTGGCCATTATTTACATTTATAGACAGTTGTTCGTTCTTTAGACAGTTGTGTTTTAGAATTCTTATACGATGAGGACTTTGGGGTGGTAATAGTTAGATTTCCGCACCTTTATTTAATTATGGAATCGCTAGAAAGTTTGGCCATTATTATTATTATTATTATTATATCCTTGAATATTTTAAAAATTGATTAATTAGATGATAATTGGTAAAAGGGATGGTTCGCCCACTAGGAGATTTAGTGTGGGTGCCACTCACGGCTATTTGGGTCGTGACAATTGGAATATCCACAGTCATAGGATGCTCTTTATCATTTTTCATATTTGGTTCCACTTGCACTGAATCTGTTCCCTCTACCATTTTTTCAACCACAGATACCCTTAGAATTGGCTTGTTTGGATCACAAAAATAAAACCGCAAATCAAGATCATTCCTTATCGAAGCAAGACATCCCTTTTGCTTTTTAGCAAAGCCGAGCATGTAACTAATGGAAAGATCATCTTCATCACAACTTAACTCAAACCTAGAAACGATGATCGCAACCAACTCATTATACGTAGCATCCTTGCTTATCATTATCGGTACAGTCTCTCGACCCTTTGAAAGCCAAGTATAACGAGTAGCATTCTCCACCTATTCACCAGGTAAATCAACTCCTATTATTATTTGGTCTTCCACTGATGGTCATAATACCTGAAGATATCACAAAAATTACATATTTCAGTGGTCTTGAAAGAGAGAGATTCATCAAACAACTTCAAAATTGCTAAAGAACTTGATTACTTATCCCTACACCTATTTAGTTGTCCCACAACCATCGGCAGCTGTCAGACAACTTTAGTAGTTTTGGGGGACAACTTTTGTAATTATTCAACTATTTATTCCAACAACTGATAAGTTGTTCCACAATTTTACTAGTTGTCCTGACAATTAATCAGTTAATCAACAACTAAACATAGTTGTCAGACAACTTTAGTAGTTGTCGGAATAACTTCTGTAATTGTCCAACTATTTGTTGCCACAACAATAAAAGTTGTTCCACTATTGAATTAGTTGTCCTATCAACTATTCAGTAGGCCAACAACTACACACAGTTGTGGGGTAACTGTAGTAGTTGTTAGGGCAACTTTTGTATTTTTCTGACAATGTTCAATTGTTTCTGTCAACCGCTTTCGGAGTTGTCCGGACATCTACAAAAGTTGTTGACAGAAACAACCAGATTGAGTTTGCTAAACCCAGCTAAAGAATGCACAAAAATTAATCTTTTTCACTTACCAATAATTAATGAATGGTCCTTTGAAGTAATTCCAAGCTCAAGAACGAAGCAAATACAATCCAACAAACCTAATAATATTTTGATATTCTTTTTCCACAATTTTTCTCTACAAATCTTCTCAACAAAAACACAAATACAATCTTGGATCTACTATTTAAAAATGTTTTGGGAGAGTTAGATTCCTAAAGAAGAAGAAGAAGAAGAAGAAGAAGAAAAATAAGGAGAAGGAGGAGCAAGATAGGTTGAGCATCAATGGCTGGTGTTACACCCCTCGTGTTCGTAGTGGTAGGACCTATGATTTTCTAATCGGGTATGCCCTTAGAATAGAGACCCGAGCCCGAGTTTGGAGGTAGGAAGTGCCTTACCCCGTGTACGAGGGTACCAGCAGATATTCCTGGCAATTTATAGAGTTAGAAGTTGAACGAATCGAATCGACGCGATCTCAGCTGAATCAAAAAAATCTGCAGAACACCAGTCATCGTCAACGGGTCATCGACATGGTCGATGAACCGTCGATGTGCAGCATCAATAGGGTCCTGCAGCCTTGCATCTGCAGGCGCAGGTCGACGGGGCAAGTCACGGACCGTCGAGGGGCCGTCGACTAGCTCGTCGAACCGGACCGCTGTAGCCTTTTGGCTTCCAAGTATAAATAGGTGGTTCACGACCTTCTTTCATATTTTTCCTCCATTCCAAATCAAAAAAAACCCTCATATATTCTCTCCCAATATTTTCCATCATATTAGTGAAAATTTGACAAGACGATTCCACAATAGACCGAGGCTTATGAAGGAGAAGGTTGTACAGGGTTTCTTCAAGTTATGAAGCTTAGAGAGTTGAAGTTGAAGTGATTCTTGGGATTTCTTGACCCCTCAAGGTATGTAAATGATTTCTACCCTTGTATTTGAGTTTATTATCAAGAGTTTTAGTGAGCTAAGTAAAGAGAAGGTATTTGTGGGAGTGGTAAGTTGATAAAGGGCAAGATGGTGACTTGGGGTTATTTTAAGAGATGATTGGGAATGGATTTAAGTATATATATATGTGTGTGTGTGTGTGTGTGTGTCGTCATCGTGTTTTGGGCATTGTGGTTGATGTTGGGTCGAATGAGAAGTTGAAGAGTTGTTAAACTTATAAGAAAAATGTTGCCCATAAATTTCCAAGCTCTATTCGTGTTTTAAATGATTAGTAAGTGAGGCAAATAGCCTAATTAAGCCCTATGTGTAGACTTGCAAGTTCGAGAGGTGG
>NC_081346.1:28432034-28434534 GCF_029784015.1 Lycium ferocissimum
AAATTTAAATCCGAGACCGTATGTGAAAGTTAGGGACATTATACGTTATGGAACACTTTAGGAATAAAAACTCTTCATGCAACATTCATTATCCAGACATACAAAAGACTCGAGGGCAATAGCTCGACTAAATTAATAGTGCGGATATCAAGAAGTGAATAAGAATCGTAGACATGCTCGGATCTTAAGAGTAGAGTTACCCCAAGGCTCGTGTCGTATCATACTTACATCTAGGACATGCCAAAAAGAAAGAAAGGATAGGCTTTACATACCTCGTCCGCTCCCTAAGCTAATCCAAACTTAAGTGCAAGCCTTAAAGATCTACAACAACGTCATTACATACCAAACATTAGCTATAGATACTTAGGGATTCCATCCCAAACTAGACTTTATCTCGCAATTTGGGCAGCATTTCCCTATAAATTCAACAACCCCGAGAATTCAACTCGACAAATCATCAACAACAATACCAACAATCATATTAGCAACATCAACAATCAATTCAAAACGCATTCTAGCGTTAGTAACTCTTTTCTACATAATTCGACAACATTCCATTTACATTCAATCCAACCACATACATTCAAGCCAACATCAATGCTCACACGTTCAAGTACTAATCCGAAACCATTCAAACAAGATTCAAGAACACTTCAAACAATGCGCACAGTATTCAAAACAACCCAACCAATATGCAACACCACCCGAAACCTCCCAACTTCAATAGGACCAACAACAACACATTTCTTTCTTCCAAATTCATAAACTACACCAACAATTCACACGTTGACAACATCATTCTCATAAATACAAGAAACTATATTAAAATCACATTAGCTTCTAAAACAGCCCACAAACGATTTCAACCTCAACTTGAACCATTAAACCTTCATTTTCATCATAGAATCCATAACAACAACAACCAAAATACTAAGTAAAATTTGTTCATTCCTTCTACACAAAACAGCCCATACACACGGCTCAACATCAACACATAATATTTCATAAATTTCATCCATTTCTACACACTACAACATGTACAAACCATCCATAACACATGTAAAAGAGAATTAAACCTTACCTTAGCACTTGACTTCTCAACTTAGCTAGAATTTGTGCCTTGAACCAATGCTTGTTCTTGCTACTCCAATGACTACTCCATGTTGTTATACACCTCCTAAGGAGTTGGAATGCTAGAAGGAAATTATTTTTCTTGATCAATTCTTGAGGCACCAAGTTCGGCTACCATGGCCGAATATTGCTCTCCATTTTTCTCCAAGCTTCTCCAATTTTCTAAGTGTTGAAAAAGATGAATACTTGTCTTGCTAGTCATCACTTGACTACATATATAATTCATCCATGTGTACCATGCCCACACATGGCTTGGATCAATTAAAATTAGCCAAGCCATGGGTGGGAACTCAATCATGCCACACCCAACTTGGTCTTTGTTTCATGAAATATTAACTTTTTTAGTTAACTTTTAGCCCCAAATTTTCCTTAATATTCCATACCAATAAAATTATAAGCAACTTATGCCTTAAAATAAAATCGGAGGTCAAAAGTCTCTACCTCGTATCCCGAATAGTCTTGTCCTTAGCTTATCAGCGGTTAGCTCGGATTATCCCAATGTACAAAATACGGGATATAACACGGGCTATGGAGATTCCACATGGAAGTGAGAGGTAATTAATATGGACTTTATTACTGGGGTTGCCCACGTACTCGGCGGAAGGTGTGATTCGATACGGGTTATAGTTGATAGTTTTACAAAGTCATCACTTTCCGCCTATCGAACTACTTCTATGTGTAGAGATTAGCGCAAGGATTTATCTTGAGGAGATTGTACGACTTCATGGTGTTCCTACGGCCATTATTTCATATAGGGAAGCACGGTTCACGGCCAAATTTCCAGAGTCTTTTAGCAAGGATTGGGGACTCGGGTGAGTCTTAGTGACCGCGTTTCACCCCCAAACGTACGGGCGAGCGTATATACGGTACCCTCGAGGGATATTCTTAGTAGCTTGTGTAATTGACTTTCCCGTGCGGAGAGAGACGATCATTTGCCTCTTGCGGAGCTCGCACATAACAACAGCTACCATTCCGCATTCGATGGCTCCTTACGAGGCCTTATATGAGCGGAGATGTAGATCGCTCCATAGGGTGGTTCGATGTCGGGGGGAGAATCGGTTAGTAGGCCCGGACTTAATTCGGCAAGCAAATGATAAGGTGAAAGTGATTAGAGAGAGGTTGCTAATGGCTCGCAGTGCGACGAGTAAATCTTATGCGGATAATCGACTTACGTAAGCTCAGAGTTCGAGATAGGCAATTGGGTATTCCTGAAAGTTTCACCTATGAAGGGAGTGATAAGGTTTGGCAAGAAGGTTAAGTTGAGCCCTCGATATATTAGGTCGTATAAGATCATTCGTATAGTGGGCATAGTGGCATATGAGCTAGAATTGCCTTCGAGCGTAAGAGTCGGTGACATCCGGTATTTCAT
>NC_081346.1:28439534-28500521 GCF_029784015.1 Lycium ferocissimum
AAAGTAGCAAGTTCTTCTAGTTCGCACGTGTATCACGAACTTGCTCCTCTACGTTAACTGACACACCATAAAAAACAACAATGTTATGCCTGAGTACTGGGTACTCAGTAAGTGTCTAAAGGGCAATAGTTAATAAAACCAGATAAGATAGAAAAAAATCGGAAAGCAAGATCTATGCAACTTTTTAAAATCCAAGAGTCGTAGTAAAACATCAAACTTAACAAAATCATCGAGAGAAACCAACAACAAAGAATACCCAAGCTTAACTCATTTATTGTTTACCACATCAAGTCTTTCACTTAAGAATCTGAAATCATCAACAAGCCAACTTATAGATAATCAAAGAATCAATACATGTCAACTCACGGGCGAACAATCATTCGATACACTAGGGCTATTATCCCACGCAGTCTAATCTTCATCTGGACTAGCACAGTAATAGATGCACCGGGCTACACGCCTCGGAGGTCAATTGTCCTTTGGACTGACACAACAATGCTAAAAAATGATACGTTAGGATCCATAATGGCTAATCGTCCTCTGGACTAGCATAGCTTTCCCATACAGGCCCAAACACAACCAAATACATATCATGACATATCAACCGAATCATCAATCATGGCTTATAGCCGAATTCATTTCTCAAGTCATCTTCTCACAATAGAGGTATTTCAAGTCACAATAAATTTAGAAATTGATGTCCAAATCATTCATTCAAGTTCAAGAAACCCATTCAAGGAAAACATGTTTAAAGTTCCAACTTCTAGAAAAATAAGTTTAATCATCCATATTAGGTCAAAACATGTCCATCACAAAAGTATAATTCGTATAAGGTTTGATGCGGGCTTGACCCTACACGCGCATGACCTTATTCAAATATCATCTTTTATTTCGAAAACAAGTTCAACAAAAAACAACCACCAAACTAGGGTTTTAACTAATACAAACAATCAAAGTAGAATTCTCAAACATCGATCATGCTTTCACAACTTAAACGTACTTCAAAGAAGATTCCCGAAAAATAGACATACATCCAAAACATTTTCAGAAAAAGAACACATACCTCAATTCCCGCTGAAACCTAGCAAATGGGTTTTTTCGAGGTTCAACAATCACTCTACAATCGATTTAGATGAGAAAGATTAGAACTTTACACTTTTCTTTTGAATACCCACCTTTTTTGAAAACTAGAGTTTTTAAGCCAATTTCATGTTCTTGCTTTCATGCGATTCACCCATGGATTTTAACGGTATATAGAGGGTATAAAACCCAAAACAATCTCCATAACTATACTTAAATTTCAAAAACTTACCTCACAACCAATTCCCAACAACTTCTTCTTCCACAGTTCTTCAATCGAATTTTCACAATCTATGAAATAGGTGAGGTTTCTAGTGTTAATCTTCATTAAATTAAGGTAAAAATCATAGGAATTTATCAAGAACTTACCTTAGATGTGTTGTGGAAGCCTTAGGGTTGTTTGCTCTAAAAAAAGTCATCCTTCAAGGGTTTTCTACGTAGTCGGAATGTCTGATAAATGAAATTTTGAATTTATTGGATGGGGCATTTTGAATCCAACACCTCGCTGAGCGAGGTCTATAGCATGACCCTATCTCGCTTTGAGCTTAGCCCAGCGAGCCCCTAGGTCCATTTTATACTTAGCCAATTTTTCTGAAATTTATCATTTTGGGACCCCACATCTCGCTGAGCGAGTTTTATAGCATGACCCTATCTCGCTTTGAGCTTAGCTCAGCAATCTCCTAGGTCCATTTTCACATTTAGTCAAAATTTTATGTTTTCAATTTTGTCGACAGCTTTCAGTAAAATAGGTATAACTCCTAGCACGGAGCTCTGTTTGAGCTCAACCTTATATGGATGGAAAGGTGTTTCAAACGTCTACAACTTTTATATATTGAGTTTTCACAGATTCCTAGTGTAACTACCAAACATTGGGCATAAGTCAGGACTACCGCAGACTTAGATGATTTTAAGAACTCTTACGAACTTCGCTATTTGGTTTGACTTCAAAACGACTATCTTTTACCCAAATTCATCTCAAAAGAATTCATATAGCTGATATGTCACATCAACACTCATTGCACACATTCACACCTAACCCGCATGTATGAGTGTTACGGCTCCTATAAGTGACATTCCCTGTGTCGAGAAAATGAAAATTTATGTCAAGGTTGACCACAACTCATAGATTTGTGCATGATAATCCATTTATATATTACCACTACTCTATACGATACACTACTATATACGATACACTATTAATTTGCAATTTGAAAATTTAACAACTTGACAAGTTAGTTAGACATCACATCACAATCGTATCACGGAAGTGGATAAACATATTAGAGAATGTGGCTTGAGGTTACACATACATATATAATTAAACATACAAAAAATTCACGAGTGTGGAGGGAAAACAAAAAATTTCGAGGCAAAAAAAAGAGTGATGTGACACTTCTTTTTTGCCAAAGGATTTTTTTTCTCATTTTCTTTATAATAATTTCCCTATTTTGTTTGTTGTACAAGAATAAATATGTCAATTAGTCATTCATTCATATTCTTTACTGTAAAAACTTAATGGCCTTTATTTCCATTCCATTCCATAACTTTTTATTACCTTAAGCCCTAGATAACTAATACTCCTGTACATGGTGTCACGACCCAATTTAGGATCGCGCGGGCACCTACCTTTCTCTCCTCGGTAGGCAAACCCTCAATCAATAACACATTAATCGAGTAAAGACAAATTGAATATTCCAATAAATAAGTACCATTAACGGTGGAAATCAATTATCTAATAAACTCAAGTATTGAAAATATTTACAACCATTAAATAAATAAGGACTCCTTTCAAATTCCCACGACCTGGTCTAGACTTGTATAGGAACGACTAAATGATACGGATAAGACCCATCTTCCGTTCCGGAATGAAGTGGGGGGAGGCTTTTAGATTAGGCACCGCGCATTTTCGAAAATGTTGCAATTAATCACCTGAAACACTCTACACCCGAAAAGGGTGTAGCAAGAGTTAATCGATACGCATCAACGTGTACCGAGTAAGTATCATAGGCCGACAATGGTTAGAAACACATATCAGTAAAAAAAAAAGTCACAAATAAACATGATCAGCAACTAAATCAAGTCCTACGTGTATTCTTCGCACAATATGACACCAAGACCCTTAACTCATTCACCTTCCGCTAACAACCACAAGCCAGATCCACAACAATATCACGACAATCATATATCATTAATACCATTCGTTTTAAGTCTAGGAGTTGACTTTTCACTATGATATCTTTAGTCTACATCCTTTAGAGGCCAAACACACAGCTGATCCTATGAATGATCCACAAGATAAACTAACCAGAAAAAGTCACAGATAATCAAAGACAAGTATACATCATCGCCTAAGTAGCATCTAATCCCAATTGTGCCAAGTCTCAATATATCAATCCGAATCCAACATCACAAATAACACCAAATCATCTCAAACAAGCCATATTGCAATGCAATGCAATGCAATGTCATTCCAATGCTGTGTACACATGTACTCCGGACAGAAATATCGACATCTCAGTAGCACAACCCAAGGTGACTCGCGAAGTCTAAGTATCACCCGTCTCGGATCTTTTCCCAACAGACAGACGGGACCCCGGATCTTTGCCTACGAAGGGTTCTAACAGGCACCGCCCTGGGGGACCCACGGAGTCCATGCGCTCTCTCAATCCACGATTTTGGAATGAACATCGGATATCAAGCTCTCACGTCACTCAAGTAAAAAGAGTTTTCATCAAGTATCAATTCACTCAATCCACGATTTCGAGACGAACATCGGATATCAGACTCTCATGTCACTCAAGTAAAACTAAGCCCAGCTCATCACAGTGTTTCATCAAGTATCATCAAGCTATAAACAGTGTATCAAGAAGAATGAGAGTGCATGCAATGCATGTATCAACATCAATAATCATTCTCAATATCACAAGTATCAACAATGGGTACGCCATCAATATGTCCGAATCACAAACACCAACAATAGGTATGCCAACTAAATATCAAAGTCACCAATACTAACATGGGTATGCCAACACTAACATCAATATCTACACAAGTCATACGGAATTCTATCTATGTATCAACAGCAAATTAAGGTACCACCATAACACAAAAATTAGTAACAACAATTCTCAATACCAATTACTCACTCGTGGCATCAAGCCAACACCATAAATCAAATCAGTCGCAATACAATGTTACCGCTCTTCCTTTATTAGCCTATTATCTTAATACAAGTAAATTCACCTCCTACTCACAAGGCATTCATTCCCACTCAGTCTAGAACTCAATTGTAACCGTTGGTACATTTTATCCTTCCATTTATCAACTAGATTCACTATTAATAGCATAACACACTTAATCACATATTACGAAAATTCTCATCGTGAGACACAGAAAATAGGTATCACCCACTACTCCCAAGTCACATAAAATCCACCGATACTCATGAAAACTAAACCAAACATCCAAAAGAATATACAAAGCCACAAGCTCGAACATACAAATCACACAACAATGCCATCCTAGGATCCCATCCCAAATCTCCAATTCTTACACATGCATTCTCCATTCCTTCTAATACATGAATATGGGAAACTAATCGAAGTCTATCAAGAAGGAAGCCATAACCTACCTCATAGCCGAGCGGGTGCCACGAACATCCATTGATTTCTTCAACTCGATCACCACATCATAATCCGCATGAAAGAGCTTGGAGACAACATGAGGCCCAAGAATAGAAATTACCATTAGGACCCTCATAAGAGATTTCGGATAATTAAGGAAGGTTTGGGATCTTAACCCACTTCTAGATTCCATCTACTACTACACTAGGTGATTTACCAATTTTTAAGCTTATATTGAGAAAGGCCCATTTCCAAGATCCATGGAAGAACTTATTTTTAAGAAGCAGGAAGGTAGGAATCTAGGTTATTAACTCATTTGGGTGGAGAACATAGGAGATTATTTAATGGAGTTCATGTGAAAGATAAAGCTAACCCATCATTACTCCAACTCTAGGGACTTGTAATACCCATTAGATGGTTCTCCAGGTGGAGACTTTTAGGAGTAACTTACTAGGTGGAAGAAGAATTGGAAGGTGTTAAAAGGATTTCCATGATCAACAAATTTGACTTTTAGGCTTTCCAAAAGGCCTGGGCAGCTGGAAGTTAGGGTTGTGAAAAATGGGACCAATTCCCGAAATAATTTCTTAAATAGTGAATTTAACTACACGTCACCGCTTCGAGCCGGGTTGCGTAGGCTCGCGTAGACACCGGCAGCTACCGATTCCAACATGACACTAATGCTTTAGCGGGGCCGTGGCCGCCGGAGCGCAACCGCTATAGCGCTCTGCCTAGCACTGGGTGGTTTAACTGGGTCCTCGACCTAAATTTCGATGTTTGACTCTCTTTCGTACAATGGATACCGCTAGGCTAGATGTCCGTCGAAAATACTTTAGCAAAAGGAAAGGTCCAGGATGACACAATTACGGATATTTTGGAATTTTTTACAGTAACGACGAAACGGCTCGTTACATCAGATACCAATTAAACAACCGTTCGTCCTCAAACAGCAAGGGCTTACCAAGGCGCATGAAGAATACTCGCCAGGGTAATAGCTCAAGCGAATTAGAGAAATTATACTCATAGGTCCACAGAGGAAGGCACTTGGGTTAGACTCAACGCGGATCAAAATCAGGTGAAATGAATCAGTGGCATTAATCACTGAGTGACCGCTTTCGATGCCGGCGCGTGCTTCGGCCGGTACCACCGGCCCCCCCGGCTACACCGGAGCGACGGACGGGAAATCGTAAAAAAAAAAAATATAACCCCTTTCTCTTCCCCACCTCTTCCCATTCCCACAGTACACTACCCCTTACCCACGACTCCTCTCCAACTCCTAACTAAATACAACCTCTAAACTCCCCCCAAACCCCATAAAATCCTCTCAAATACCCACACATTCAACCTGCACTTTAATCTCACCCATATACTACCACAATTGCTCTCAAGAGGAAGGAAAAGAAGGCTGCCAAGTTCATCCACAACCACCACCAACCACGCCCAAATCCTCAACTTTCAAGGTAAGAAATTACTCATCTCTACTAGAAATAGAACAATACAACATGATTCTAGGACCTTATTCGTTGATTAATAGGTTTGCTTACCCCAAAGTTGAGATTTTTTTTAATTTTGTTGGGGGGGTTCATAGGGTGTTGGTAGGCTGAATTTCACAACTAGTGTAGCGTTAAAAACATCTAAACATTGAGCATTGCGTAGGTAATGAAGAAATTTTAGCCGAAAAACTTAAACATAGTAAAGAATTTTTGGTTTGAAATTGGGTGTTGGTTCCTTTGAGATTTTGGGATTTTTGTTGTTAGAAACCATGTACTAGGAGTTGTAAATACTTTGCATGTCTGATATCTGCCCGATCTGTTTATAAAAACAAGTTTTTGAGTGTTTGGAGAGTTGAGAAAAATTGGGTCTATTGGGGAAGACGACACCGCTGGAGCGGTCCCGCTTCAGCCCTCAAGGGGTGCGCTGGAGCGGTTGGAGTGAAATGGTAAGGGGCGTTGAAGCGGGGCCAACACCGTTATAGCATCCCCATCGCAAAGCTCGAGTGACCGCTACAGCGGTGACCCTACGAACCGGCACGCAATTTTGATTTGCTGAGGTTTAAAACTTAGAATGCATGCATAGATTTTCTCAAACTGGTTCATGAATACTCATAATGTAAACTATCCTTCACAGGTAAAATGGCCGAAAATCCAAAAACCAAACAAGTAGAGCAACAACAAGAAGAGCAAGTGCCCGTGTATTCAATATTCACCACCCCATAATGTGAGCACCATTTCTCGGAGCAGAGGTGCATGCCCCTATTGTTAGAGAGGGGTTTTGATATGACTAATGTAGAGAGATGGCTCCTGAGTTTCTGGAGAGGTTGGAAAGCATCAAGTGGATGCGTTTGATTAAGGATCCTGGGCGTTACAATGAGAATTGGGTTAGGGAATTTTACGCCATGCTGCCCACCGTCAATCGGGGATTCTCCCCGATCCCGTGATCGTGATTCGCTTTGTCTCCGTGGAAAGTAGGGCTAAGACAATCAACAGGTGTATAAAGTGTATAAACCTTCGGTGGAGTTTTTGGAGGCCAAGAATACCGCCGACAACGGGGACACAGTGTCCATGCTAGTAGCCGAGGATGTGGCTTCTATCACCTGGGGTAGGTCCAGGGTAGGGATATCTAGTGAGAAATTTACTAATGAGGCCAGGAGGTGGCTGAATATCATATCCCACCGGGTTCGTTCCTCGAGGAATGTCACCTCCGTGACCTATCCTCGAGCTCTTTTAATTGTTTGTATCCTAGATAATGTTCCTGTGAATGTAAGTTCGCAGGTGGTCAAAGAATGGAAGGGTTTCATGACGTCTGGGGCATCGAGTTTGTTGCTTTTGTCATTGATCACTTCACTGTGCAAGAGGGCTGGGGTCCGTGTGAGGCTCCGATGATCAAGACAGAGTCCGATGCCGACTTTTGACCCATTATGTATGGCTGTGTGGTATCATTCAAATGGGTAGCAAGAGGAAGACAGAGTGCGGAACGAGTGAATGCCATGGGCGCGGCGGAGGTAGAGATGGAGCTGAGGCTGGGACTCGGGCTGCCCCTGCTCAGGGCCCGTTTGAACGTATTGATACTCTTTTTTGACGAGATGATGTCGATGTTCCAGGGTATACCGAGGCCTTCCGTGGAGGCAGCAGTTCATCCAAAGGTCGGGGGTTACTTTACTAGAGAAGAGACTTGAAGACTACCGATAGCCGTAAGAAGATGGGTGAGTCACTCACCACTTTGCAGACTGTCTACACTTCTCCGATCGCGTACCACATCCAGCCTTCTCGCACTAATCTTTGAGAAGGAGCAGCCAAGAACAAATCTCTTTAAGGTCTATCCGAGGATCTTCGAGAGGCATCGGGCGTGTTTGCGGGGAAAAATGTACCCCAACGTGGAGATGCCGTACAGACGAGGATGATTCTGAACGGTACTCATTTGCAGAGCTTAAGTCAAGGGGGGGGCGGAGGTGACAAGAGGAGCAAATTAGCAGAGGATGCAGGTAGTTCAGATGGTGCGGAAGCCACGAGTACCCGGAGGGCTTAGAGATCTCCTCCCTCCCCCCCCCCCCTTTTCCCCTCTTATTATGCTAGTGTTTTTGTTTCCCATGTTGGGCTTGCATGTTGAAACAATTTATTTTCCTTGGTTTGTTTGGATCTTTTCTTTTCGGATAATGTTGTTTTTGGTTTTTTTTTTTTTTTTTTTTTTTTTGGTTAGCCTTGTTTTTGCTAATGTTTGGATATTTTGTTTTGGATGTTGAACTATTTGGCTTTCTTGTTTTGATAATGGTAGTTGTCTTTGTAGTAGTGACTTGAGTAGTTCTTGCCCTTGTCGGGCTTATTTTTATATAACTGATGTTTTTGGGATGCCGCTACTTTTATCAGGTCTGTCAAATGGCGAAAACAGGGGAAACGGAGTTGGAAATGGTGGGAGAAAATGTGGTCTGCGAACCAACGGGTTCCGCTTGGGGAGTCTCTCACATACGTCCAGCCGGTCCGGTAGAGAGTGGCCGCAGAAGCAGTCAAGAAGAAAAATAGCAGGGACCGCTTCAGCTGTTGGCTGACCACTGGGGCGCAACACCTGGCAGTGGCATCATACCAAGCTCGGATCATTTCGCAACTATAATTTACTTCAGCCATACCCAACACATGCTAGATCTGATCTCAAAATATGACTTGCTTTTCGCGCGTAGATACCAATTGGAATCGTCTAGATACCAATTGAGCCTACTGAGATACCAATTTAACTAAAGTAGCACGATCTGAAAGAAAGAAGGGAAATTTCCTAGTTGCCCTATAGCCTCCCGTGGATGGGCACGGCCGTCTACGTACCATTCCACGAGACTCTTCTAGACATTGCTCTTGTACTCGTGAGACCGGTAACCTAGGCTATGACACTAACTTATCACGACCCAATTTAGGATCGCGTGGGCACATACTTTTCCCTCCTCGGTAGGCGAACCCTCAATCAATAACACATTAATCAAGTAAAGACAAATTGAATATTCCAATAAATAAGTACCATTAACAGCGGAAATCAATTATCTAATAAACTCAAGTATTAAAAATATTTACAACCGTTAAATAAATAAAAATTCCTTCTGCAAATTCTCACGACCTAGTCTAGACTAGTACAAGAGCGACTAAATGATACAGATTACCTCAACTCTATAAGACCCAACCTCCGTCCTGAAATGAAATGGGAGGAGGCCTTGAGATTAGGCACCGCGCATTTCCGAACATGTTGCAATCAATCACCTGAAACACTCTACACAACTCGAAAAGGATGTAGCAAGAGCAGTATTAGTACAATCAATGCGTATTGAGTAAGTATAATAGGCCGACAATAGTTAGAAACACATATCAGTAAAAGAGGTCACAAATAAACATGATCAACAACTAAATCAAGTCCTACGTCTATTTTCCAAACAACATGACATCAGCACCCTTAACTCATTCACATTCCACTAATAGCCAAAAGCCAGATCCACAACAATATCACGATAATCATATACTATTAATACCATTCGTTTTTAGTCTAGGAGTCGACTCTTCACTATGATACCTTTAGTCTACATCCTTTAGAGGCCAAATATACAGCTAATCCTACGAACGATCCACAAGATAAACCAACCGAAAAAGTCACAGATAATTGAAGACAAGTATGCATCATCGCCTAAGTAGCATCTAATCCCTGATCGTGCCAAGTCTCAATATATCAATCCGAATCCAACATCACAAGTAACACCAAATCATCTCAAACAAGCCATAATACAATGCAATGCAAAGATGTATGAATGCAATGCAATGTCATGCCAATGCTGTGTACACATGTACTCCGGACAAAAATATCGACATCTTGATAGCATAACCTAAGGTGACTCGCGAAGTCTAAGTGCCACCCGTCCCGAATCTTTGCCCAACAGACAGACGGGACCCCGGATCTTTGCCCATGGGGGGTTCTCACTGGTACCACCCTGGGGGACCCGCGGAGTCCATACACTCGGTCAATCCATGATTCCAGAATGAACATCAGATATCGGACTCTCGCGTCACTCAAGTAAAAAGTGTTTTCATCAAGTATCAATTCACTCAATCCACGATTCCGGGACGAATATCGGATATCAGACTCTCACGTCACTCAAGTAAAACTGAACCCAGCTCATCATAGTGTTTCATCAAGTATCATCAAGGTATCAATAGTGTATCATGAAGAATAAGAGTGCGTGCAATGCATGTATCAACATCAATAATCATACTCAATATCACAAGTACCAACAATGGGTACGCCATCAATATGTCTGAATCATAAACACCAACAATGGGTGCGCCAACTAAATATTAAAGTCACCAATACCAACATGGGTATGCCAACACTAACATCAATATCTATACAAGTCATACGGAATTCTATCCATGTACCAACATCAAATTAAGGTACCACCATAACACAAACAAGTTGTAACAACAATTCTCAATACCAATTACTCACTCATGGCATCAAGCAAACACAATAGATCAAATCAGTCACAATACAATATTACCGCTCTTTCTTTATTAGCCTATTAGCTTAGTACAAGTAAATTCACCTCCTACTCACAAGGCATTTATTCTTACTTAGTCTAGAACTCAGTCGCAACCATTGGTACATTTTATCCTTCCATTTATCAACTAGATTCACTATTAATAGCATAACACACTTAATCACATATGACGAAAATTATCATCGTGAGACACAGAAAATAGGTATCACCCACTACTCTTAAGTCACATAAAATCCACCGATACTCACGGAAACCAAATCGAGCATCCTAAAGAATCTATAAGCCATAAGCCCGAACATACAAATCACACAACAATACCATCCCAGGATCCCATCCCAAATCTCCAATTCCTCCACATGCATTCTTCGTTCCTTCTAATACATGAATATTGAAAACTAACCGGAGTCTATCGAAAGGAAAGCCATAACCTACCTCATGGACGAGCGGGTGCCATGAATATCCATTGATTTTTCAACTCAATCACTACTTCGTAATCCTCACGAAAGAGCTTGGAGACAACCATGAGGTCCAAGAATAGTAATTACCATTAGGACCCTCATAAGAGATTTCGGATAAAAAGGAAGGTTTGGGATCTTGACCCACTTCTAGATTCCATCTACAACTACGCTAGTTGATTTACCAATTTTTAAGCTTATATTGAGAAAGGCCCATTTCTGAGATCCATGGAAGAACTTATTTTTAAGAAGAAGGAAGGTAGGAATCTAGGTTATCAACTCATTTGGGTGGAGAACAAGGGAGATTATTTAATAGAGTTCATGTGAAAGATAAAGCTAACCCATCATTACTCCAACTCTATGGACTTGTAATACCCATTAGATGGTTCTCTAGGTGAAGACTTTTAGGAGTAATTTACTAGGTGGAAGAAGAATTGGAAGGTGTTAGAAGGATTTTCATGATCAACAAATCTGATTTTTAGGCTTTCCAAAAGGCCTGGGCTGCTGGAATTTAGGGTTGTGAAAAATGGGACCAATTCCCGAAATGATTTCTGAAATAGTGAATTTAACTGCACGTCACCGCTTCAGCCGTTGGTCTGCCGCTTCAGCGGCAGCACTGTAGCGCTCGAATAGATGTTGCAGCGGCCTGATGCCAACACGACACTAACGCTACAGCGGGGCCATGGTCGCTGGAGCGCAATCGCTATAGCGCTCAGCCCAGCGTTGGGGCGTCTAACTGGGTCCTCAACCCGAATTTCAATGTTTGACTCTCTTCCGTACAATAGGTACAGCTCTAGATCTCTGTCGGAAATACTTTAGCGAATCAAAAGGTCCAGGATGACACGGTTACGGATATTTTAGAATTTTTTACAGTAACAACGAAACGGGTCGTTACACATGGCTAGGGGTGTTCACGGTTTGGTTAAAAACATATCCAAACCGAAAATCAAAACCAAACCAATATTTACTTGGGTTAGGTTTGGTTTGGTTTTGAATTTTTAAAAATCGATAATATTTGGTTTGGTTTTGGTTTTACTAAAAGGAAACCGAAGAAAAAACCGAACCGACAAATTTTATACAGAATTTTTTTAAAATAATTTATATATTTTTTAAGCAAAATTTTAGTTATCTCTAATAGGCAAATGAAATTTTATACTATAAGCCAATTTTAAAAAAAGAAATCCATGAATTCAAACTCATTTATTCAAAGAAACAACTATATGAGATTTAGCTAAATTTATTTTTTATATTTCTTGTAAACTTTATTCACTTAATTAAAATCATAATCTTAAGACATTTTCTCTATAATGCAAGAAACTATAGCTACCACAATAAAAAGGTAATAACGGATTATAAGTTGGAAAAGGATAGAAAACTCTCTCCTAATTGTAAGAAAAAAAGATGAAAGAGAGAAATACCGTTAATTTTTGTAAAAACCGAAAAACCGACCCAAACCGTACCAAACCGACTACAACCAAACCAATGAATATGTATTATATTTGGTTTGGTTTTAATAATTTTAAAAACCGACTAGATTGGTTTGGTTTTGGTTTTAACCTAAAACCGACCCATGAACACCCCTATTCATGGCATTATTTGCTATTCCATATTTTAGTTCTATAAATAGAGACATTGTAAGAATTTGTTGCAAAAAGAAAATGATCACAGTAGTTGAGAGTGTCAGCCTTTTGAGCATCAGATATTGTAAATTCATTTTATTTTTTTTTTGTTCGTGAGACCCTAACCAATGTTATCCTTTCATTCCATATTTGAAGTAGTAATGTTGTTATATGTAATGCAGTATTATAATCATACTTTAGGGCTTGAAGAAGAAGAAGGCTCTTGAATGGTGAACGGTTTTTGAGAGTGGATGTCAACACGAGCTCGGAAAATGATGCATTGATTCCGCATTTTACGTAATTCAGCCCACAAACCATTTCAATTCGCCCGGTTACGTTGTTAGAAAGTTATTTTAAGAAAATCGAAGGTCTTATCTAAGGTGAAGTATTCGTGAACCATTTATATATGTTGTATGCATATTATATGATTATAATATAATCCAAATATAAAATATGGTTATGTAATAAATATACGGAAATCAAATTATGTTTGTAATATACTCCAAATATACATTGTGTTTATTCATTATATGTTAATGAGTACATCGCAAAATAATTATGTAGTATGCATGTTCAAATAATGTAATATTATATTATAATAATATTTAAATATATACTTCATCATATATTTATTAAATAATTATTTATTTACCACTTATATATAATTTATATAATAGTTATAATGTTACATAATATACTTTGAGACAATTCACTTTCTGAGATTTAAAATTATTTACTTTGACTGTGTGTTTAAACATTGAATTTTTAAATTTTTCAAAATATAATCTACATATTTGAAAATTATGTAAAAGGTAGTAGATGTCACAATAAGTAATAACTTAAATTAGTTAAAAGGCATATGAAAATTTTACGGTAAAAAAAACCTCGTTTGATTCTTAAAATCTGAACATCATCAGATAAATTGGGATAAAAAAGTATCATTTAATTATCAAAGTATTGCATCTTTATCCAAGCATTAACCTTTACTCATCATCATTTTATATGTAACGACCCGTATGGTCATTTTAGGTATTTTACCTCTTTTATCCATGTTGACCCTTTCTCCAGCTTCATTAGAGTGGTTTTGACTCGTGGGGATGGGTAGCATGGTTCCCGAGGTGATCATAATTGGTTTGAGGAGTTTAGAAGCCCTTAAGTTGAATAAACGAAAAAGTATTGACAAATAGTTGACTTTTGGGTTTCCGCATCTCTTTGGGTTTTTCGTCAATTCCACAATATCCGGATGGTCGATTATGACTTGGTAGGATGATTGGTTCGGTTCCCAAGACACTCGGGGCTATTTTGGGTCTTGGGTTGGAAACTTCATTTTGGGTGTTTTGGGGTTGACCGAGTCAAGGTGACCTCCGTTGGGGATTCTGAGGCCACTATTGAGTTCGTAGCGTGTTTTTTCGTGTGTCTGCATGTTTGGTTCGTGTCAGGGAGGTCGTGGATGGATGTCAGGATTTTGGGGTTGAACTTGATGAAAACCAATTTTTTTTGTGGTCTGATGTCTCGCTTCGGCGGGAGTGGGTTCGCATCGGCGGGTCTGTCCACGCGGGACTTAGCCCGTTGACGCGAGGAATTACGTGTTTAAGTGAGTTCGCAGAAGCGGATCCCACTTCGCTTAAGCGAGTGGACAAGGTGTCCGCGGATGCGGAAATTGCTGAACAGTAAACCCTTTTATAGCGGAGCCCACTTCGCTTAAGCGAGCAGATAAGGTGTCCGCGGATGCGGAAATCGCTGAACAGTAAACCCTTTTATATTCCCTATTCCAAACCCATTCCTTCCATTCACAAAGTTGAAAACCTAGAAGGCTATTGGAGGTGATTTTTAGAGCTTGGGGGTAATTCTTCCTTGGGTAAGTTCCCTTTACTCTATTATGATTATATTATGGTATTAAATTTGGAATCCATGCTAGTTTTATGGGTTAGTTGGGGAAAATGGGGTTATAACCCAAGTGTTGATTTTATGAATCTTATGCTATGTAAATGAGTTGTGTTGAGAAATTTTATTAAATCTAGTCAAGGGAATCATTGGGATAACTAGATACTAAGCTTGAATCTCTATTTCAATTAAGAATTTGATTATGGAAAAGTTAGGGTTTTTCTCTAAATTGGGAGTTTTCTACTAATGATGCAATTGATGATAAATTGAGGTAATTAGTGATTTAAGGGATGGTATTGGGCTTCCTAAGGGTTGGGTGAACCGTTTTTAACTTGAAATTCCAAATTTTCCCTTGTGGGCCCGGGGTTCTCTTTTAAGGTTATTTTTCGATTCGAACAAGTTTATGGCAATACGAGTATCGTTAATCTCAGTTGCTAATGTTGATTAACTTGTTGATTAGACTTCGATCGTTCAGAAGCTCTTCATAAAGGGAAGGCTCGTGTTGGATAGTTCATGGCACCTGCTCGGCACTGAGGTAGGTTATGGCTTACTTTAGTTAGACTTTGATTAGTGAATCGTATGTATGCGTAGAATTGACAGGGAAAGCATGTTAGGTCTTAACACATGGTGTGGTGTAGTGATCTAATTAGGCTGGTATGATTTCTGATTATGTGGGCTTCTCGCCGTTATTTACGCATTGCTGACATGTGGTGTATTTAATTGTGTGATTGGAGTTGTGGGATGTGATAAATTCACTATAGTGATTGGAACTCGATATTGAACCATTTTCATGGTTGTTGTGACTTATACAAGACTTGATATGTCTTATGGTGTTTGTGATCTCCATGGCATACTCATTGACATTGATTGTATTTGATTTAGCATTCTTGCATTCATACATGATGGAAATGGTGTGATGAAAGAAGTGTGGAATCAGTGTGATGAATTATGGAATCGGGTTGCGCGCTGCAACGTATATATGTATTCATGGGATGGGGTTGAACGCCGCAACGTATATTTATGGGATCGGGTTGCACGCAGCAACGGTACATGAACGCCATGTTTTACACCTTGTAGTTTCGTATGTTAAGATTTGTCGTATGTTAGTCGTTCTAGTCTTGGACTAGGATTACCTTTGAGGTTATGTGACACTAAGTATATTCATGTTATGTATGTGAAGGGCTAAGTGTATGCTTAGTAAGTATTGGTAGGATTAGAGGTTAAAACGATTCAAAGAGAGCAAGTTTATCGGAAGGGCATTTTAACGCCCAATTTGGCGGACCGCAAAATATTTGACCAGTCAAATGGTTTCTCATCCACCGTGAAACGATCACGAGAGGTATGGTTGGTTGGGCTACTTGACGGTCCATTTGACGGACGCATGATTTTTGACGGTCCGTCAAGTTGCATCAAAGTATGTCGGCGGGATTTTAAATGAATCTTTATATTTCGTTTTTCCCCATTTGGATTCATTATTTCCCATTTCATACCCTAAGGCTCTCCAAACCCTCTCCTCAAGTTCATATGCTAATCAAGGTCAAACCCAAGAGGATCAAGAGATTCAAGTGCTAGAAAGTTTACTAGGGTTTGTAGAATTCAAGAATCCCTTGGTGTTGAAGTTGGACGTTTCACTCTAGGGGAATAAATGGATCCAAGGCTTGTTCTTGTGTTATTAAGGTAAGTTTTCACATCTATTACATGTAGTTAAGGTTGTTTGATTGTTATACAATTTGGTTGAAGAAGGAAAAATGAAAAGAGAGTTCAAATATGAGTTTGAGGATATTTTGAGCTATAAATTAACTTGAGTTATAATTCTTGGCATGTTATGAGTATAATCTTGTTATGGGTGGTAATAATGATGATGAGGAAGTGTTGTATACAAGTGTATATGGAGTTGTGTTGAAATTATTATTATGGTTTTATATGAAAAGGAGTTTTAGGGTTGAATGGAGCATAACTTGAATGAAGTCTCTTAATTATGGTATTGTAGATGATGTAACTATTGATTGGGAGTTGTTTTGGAATTTGGTCGATGAAGATGAAATAAGGGAAGTTCTGTCCAATTTTCGCTAGCTCACGAATTATACTAGTTTGAACTTAAGAGTGTCTTTGAAACCTAACCTTGGTATGAATCCTCTTGAATGTAGATTTTTCGGACTTTGGAGGAGAACGTTAACTAGTTAAGAAGACATAAAGGTATGTAAGGATAACCCTTCTTTCTTAAGGCATGATTCCATTGTTGTGAACCTATACATAAAATTCATAATGTCTTCCATGATGACTCCATTCCTAGATGTGCTAAAGCTCATAGTTCTTGATACTCTTATGATATCATTGATCCCATCCTACGATAATTGATCCTCTAAGGAAAGATATAATGATGATGATGATGATTTTGCTTTTACTTATGTATTCCTATGTGTGTATGTATATATATATATATATATATATATATATATAGCTATGTTGTGACACCGACCCTATATGGCCGGGAATGATAACTATTGCGCGCGCACTACGATTGGGTACGGACGAAATCGAGCCTCGTTATGGCCGGTATGGATAACACCGAACCTACATGGTCGGGTATGATATCATTAGATGTACATGTATATGTATGGAAAGCTTTATTTAAAAAAAGGTTAAGTAAGCATGATGAACGTCTCAAGAGGTATACATGGCCCTCCTATCTTATGTTATCCTTCATGCTTTTATCATGTTACTACTCATGCTTTATATACTTAGTACATTATCCGTACTGACGTCCTTTTGCTTTTGGACGCTGCATTCATGCCCGCAGGTAGATAGGGAGACAGACTCGACCTTTAGGCTGCTTCATCAGAGGTTGCATAGCAGTGCTCCATTTGATCAGAGGCTCTGATAGTTAGTATTATCTTTTGTATACATACATGGGCATATGGGGTCATCCCGTCTTTATGATATTACATGCTCTCAGTAGAGGCTCGTAGACAAATGTGTATAGCTAGATATCCCTCGACCCTTGCATGGCTCATACTTTGTATATAATTTTGATACTTTGCTTGTGTATATATGGCACCGTTATTGATGTTTATATAAAGGCGCTTACTTCCGATGAAAATTCATGTTATTTGGCGCAAGGTAATTATGAGTTAGCCATTTGGCTCACCTAAATGTGATTATGAGGATATGTTAAGAGGTGCTCGGTAGTTTAGCTTCGGGTGCCCGTCATGGCCCTCTGGTTAGGTCATGACAAAAGTGGTATCAGAGCAGTTCGTCCTAGGATGTGTCTACGAGCTGTGTCCAGTAGAGTCTTGTTTATGGGTGTGAAGCACACACTTATAAACAGGAAGCTGCAGGCATTTAGGAATGATTGACCTTCTTCTTCATCATAGATCGTGCGATAGAGCCATGATTTAAGAATTTCCCTTTTCTTAACCGTTTGTTATGTTTTCAGCGATGCCTGTAAAGAGAAAAGCCACAGCAGCCTAAAAGGGCAAGACAGTGACAGGTAGAAGAACCGAGTAGGTAGGGCTGACAGATATAGTGGCGGGTGAGTCTCATAATGAGGTTCCATCTCGATCCTCTCACTCACCCCTTGTTTCAGAAAAGCATGAAGGAGCCTCAGCTCGGTTCCGGTTCTCCACCAATGCCTCGGGACAAGAGGTGAATGAGACCATCCATTTTCGTCGACTCGGTTAGTCGCCGCTCGGGCCCGCCGACAAGGTACGAGTCATGGTGATAGGGCCATCGGTGCGAGCCATGATTTTATTAAGTTGAACCCTCGGAATTCTTTGGGTCAAAATCTGGATGATGAGGACCCCCAGAACTTTATAGATGGAATGTTGAGAACATTGCGGCTAATGCATGCTTTGGATGTTGAGTCGATCGAGTTGGCCTCCCATAGATTACGGGATGTTGCGATTCATCAGTATACGATTTGGATGTCTTCTAGAGGAGTCAATGCACCTCCACCGGTATGACAAGAGTTTGTGGATGCTTTCCTCCGACATTATTTGGCGCCCGAGGTTCGACGGGCCAGAGCTAACAGGTTCTTGAATCTTAGACAGGGGAATATGTGTGCCCTAGAGTATAGCCTCCGCTTCAATTCTTTGGCTAGGTATGCTCCAGCCATGGTAGTTGATATGGGAGATCGCGTGCACCGGTTTGTAAATGGCTTAGGGCCACATTTGATGGATGAGTGTTTGACGGCTTCACTTCAGGATGGTATGGATATTTCTCGCATTCAGGCCCATGCCCAGAATTTGGAAGAGCGGCAGCAACATCGGGGAAATGAACGTGAGTACGATAGGGGTTATAGCAAGAGGGCTAGATCCTCGAGGTCTGTTAGCGAGTTTAGGAGGTTAGAGCGGTAGTATTCTAGGCACTCAGGCCATGCAGAAACTAGTGCACCTTCACGATTTGTGGGCCAGAGATTTTATCGCCCTATTCGCTTCGGACTGGGTCAGAGTTTCAGAGCTTCGGTTTCTCAGCATAGGGGTGATTCAGGCCAGATGAGACCACCTTTACTACGATGTACTCAGTGCGGTAAGCTACATTAGGGACTATGCCGATTAGGGTTGGATGTTTGCTATGCTTGCAGCTAGTCAGGCCATATCATGCGGGAGTGTCCATTCCGAGGTGGTAGGGGTACAGTTCAGCCCACAGGGTCAACAACTGGTTCTTTATCATCTATACGACCTCTGGGGCAAGGTTCACAGACACCAGCTAGTCGTGGTAGAGGTAGAGGAGGAGCGCCTAGTTTGAGTGGTTCTTAGTACCGCATTTATGCACTGGCTGGGCGACAGGATCTTGAGTCCTCCCGCAATATTGTCACAGGTATATTATCCGTAACTTCTCATGATATGTATGCATTGATTAATCCAGGTTCTACATTGTCATTTATTACTCCTTATATTGCTGATCGTATTGGGGTGAAACCTGAGCCAATTAAGCCTTTTGAAGTATCCACGCCCATTGGTGACCCAGTGGTAGCTAGTCGGGTATATAGAAATTGTGTGGTTGTGATTTTGTGACCGACGTACTATGGCTGATCTAAATGAATTTGAAAATGGTAGATTTTGATGTCATTATGGGTATAGATTGGTTATCTTCTTGTTATGCCAACGTTGTTGTAGAACAAAAATAGTTCGTTTACAATTTCAGGGGGAACCAATTTTAGAGTGGAAGGGAAATACAATGTCTCCGAGGGGTAGGTTTATTTCTATCTCAAGGCAAGGAATATGATTGCTAAAGGTTATATTTATCATTTAGTTTGGGTTCGGGATATAGAGGCAAAGTCTCAACTCTTAATTTGTCCCCGTAGTGAATGAATTTCCGGACGTGTTTTCGGGACGAGCTTCAGTGCCTTCCACGAGCAACAGAGATTGATTTTGCTATTGATGTGCTTCGAGATACTAAGCCCATATCTATCCTCCTTATAGAATGGCTCTGCGAGTTGAAAGAGTTGAAGGAGCAATTGAAGGACTTGCTTGACAAAATGCTTTATTAGGCCTAGTTCGTCGCCAGTGGGGAGCACCTGTATTGTTTGTAAGAAAGAACGATGGAACTTTGCGAATGTGTATTGATTACAGGCAGCTGAATAAGGTGACGATCAAGAATAAATATCCACTTTCAAGGATTGATAATTTATTTGATCAATTGCAGGGTGCCAAATGGATCTCAAAGATAGATTTAAGATCCTAGTATCATCAGGTGAGAGTTAGGTAGAAGGACATTCCAAAGACGGCCTTCAGAACTAGATATGGTCTTTTCGAGTTTCGGGTAATGTCATTCTAATTAACTAATGCACCGGCAGTGTTTATGGACTTGATGAATGATGTGTTCAGGCCTTTCCTAGACTTGTTTGTGATTGTATTTATCAATGATATTCTGGTATATTCACGATCCGAGACAGATCATGCGGATCATTTACGTACGGTTCTTAGAGTTCTTTAGGCTCGGGAACTTTATTCAAAGTTTTCAAAATGTGAGTTCTGGTTGAATTCTGTGACTTTTCGGGGTCATATTATTTCAGTTGATGTATTCGGGTGGAT
Source organism: Lycium ferocissimum (assembly GCF_029784015.1). Lineage (NCBI taxonomy): Eukaryota > Viridiplantae > Streptophyta > Magnoliopsida > Solanales > Solanaceae > Lycium > Lycium ferocissimum. Next base: position 28,460,250 of record NC_081346.1, read on the forward strand.
ACCCAGAAGATTGAAGTTGTAAAGACTTGGCCAAGGCCTACAACACCTATGGAGGTACGTAGTTTTCTGGGTTTAGCGGTTATTACCGAAGATTTGTAGAAGGTTTTCTTCCATCTCCGGCATTTAACAAAGGTGACTCGAAACGGACTAAATTTCAATGGACGGATGTTGTGAACGTAGTTTTCAAGAGTTGAAGAATAGATTGACTTCGGTCCCGGTTCTGAGACTTCCAGAAGGATTGGAAGGCTATGTTGTCTATTGTGATGCTTCAGGTATTGGGTTAGGTTGTGTGTTGATGCAGCATGGTAAGGTGATTGCTTATGCTTAAAGGCAGTTGAGAAAACATGAGAAAAATTACCCGACCCATGATCTAGAATTGGCTGCGGTGATTCATGCATTGAAGATGTGGAGGAATTATTTGTATGGTGTTCATGTTGATATTTATATAGATCACAAGAATCTTGATATATTTTCGAAAGCGAAAGAGTTGAATTTACGGCAAAGGCGATGGTTGGAGTTGTTGAAAGACTATGATGCTAGCATCATATCACCGGGGAAGGCGAACGTCGTAGCTGATGCTCTTAGCTGTAGATCTATGGGTAGCTTATGTGATGTTCAGCCAGAAAAAAAAGAGTTAGCTCGTGAGCTTCGGCAGTTAGCTAGCCTAGGAGTTCAATTATTGGACTCGGGCAATATAGGAATTACCATTCAGCATTCAGCTGTTTCATCATTGGTGGTTGAGGTGAAAGAATGCCAGTATGAGGACCCCATAGTAGTTCATTACAGAAATACACTCCTTAAAAAGAAAAAGCAGTCCTTTGAGATTTCTGCAAATGGAGTTCTCCGATGTCGAGGCAGATTGTGTGTTCCTGATTTTACAGGATTACATCACCGAATTTTGGAGGAAGCCCATTGTTCCCATTATTCCGTTCATCCGGGAGCGACAAAAATGTATCATGATCTTAAATCCATATATTGGTGGGACAGAATGAAGAAAGACATAGCATAATTCGTAGCTCAATATCCAAACTGTCAGCAAGTAAATATTGAACATCAAAAGCCCGGTGGATTGTTACAAGCTATGGAAATTTTGACTTGGAAACAGGAAGTGATTAATATGGATTTTATTGCAGGCTTGCCTCATTCTCAGCGAAAGTATGATTCTATATGGGTAATTGTGGATAGACTTACGAAGTCAGCTCATTTTCTACCAGTCAAAACTACATACGCAGCTGAGGATTATGCAAAGCTTTATATCAAAGAGATAGTACGACTCCATGGTGTTCCAGTATCTATTATTTCTGATAGAGGAACCCAGTTTACAACTAATTTTTGGAAGTCCTTCCAATAAGGTTTGGGTACTTGGGTGAGTCTTAGCACATCATTTCACCCGCAGACTGATGGACAAGCTGAGCGTACCATTCAGACTATCGAAGATATCTGTATGGGCATGTGTGTTGGACTTCGAAGGTAGTTAGGATGATCACTTACCGCTTATTGAATTTGCTTATAACAATAATTATCATTCCAGCATCCAAATGGCCCCTTATGAGGCTTTATATATGCTCGAGTGTAGATCACGATTGGGTGGTTCGAAGTGGGGCTAAGTTAATAGGGCTAGACTTGATCCAGCAAGCCATAGAAAAGGTCAAGCTTATTCGGGATCGATTATTGGCAGCTCAGAGTCGTCAGAAATCTTATGTAGATAATCGTCGATGAGACTTGAAATTTCAAGTTAATAATTGGGTATTCTTGAAGGTGTCACCTATGAAAGGTGTGATGAGATTTGGTAGGAAGGGCAAGCTTAGTCCTCGGTATATTGGGCCTTACAGGATTGTACACAAGGTAGGCCGGTTGTGGCTTATGAGTTGGATCTACCTTCGGACTTGAATCGGTCCACCCGAATTTTTCCATGTGTTAATGCTTGCACAAGTCATTGGAGACCCCATAGAATTGTACTGTGGACGATGTCAGTCACCGAGCAATTGTCCTATGAAGAGGTTCCGTTTTATTCTAGATAGACAAGTTCGGAGACTCGAACCAATGATGTAGCCTCGATTAAAGTTATATGGAGAATAATAAGAGAGGAAATAACTTGGGAAGCTGAGGAAGATATGAAGTTCAGGTATCCACACTTTTTTCCACTCCCAGAAGAGGTTCAGTTAGAGCCACTATTATCTTCAGGTACGTAATGCTTCTTTTTTATGATTTCTCGGTTGTGTGTGGCCATTATTGTTGCCATTGTTATAGCCCCGTGAGGCATTGTATATTTTGGGTTGTTATGACAGGATGACAATGGTATAGTTACAGGGGAAACTCTGGCTAAATTTTTATAGAATTCCTATAAGTACAACATTTGAGGACGAATGTTTCGGGGGGGAAGGGGGGAGATGTTACACCTCGTAGTTTTGCATGTTAAGATTTGTCGTATGTTAGTCGTTCTAGTCTTGGACTGGGATTAACTTTGAGGTTATGTGACACTAAGTATGTTCATGTTATGTATGTGAAGGGTTAAGTGTATGCTTAGTAAGTATTGGAAGGATTAGAGGTTAAAACGAATCAAAGAGAGCAAGTTTATCGGAAGGTCATTTTGACGCCCAATTTGACGGACCGAAAAATATTTGACGGCCCGTAAAATGGTGGCTCATCCACCATGAAATGGTCATAGAGAGGTCTGGTTGGTTGGGCTACTTGACGGACCGCAGAATTTTTGACGGTCCGTCAAAGTTGCCGTCAAAGTATGTCGACGGGATTTTAAATGAATCTTTATATTTTATTTTTCCCCATTTGGATTCATTATTTCCCCATTTCAGACCCTAAGGCTCTCCAAACCCCCCCTCCTCAAGTTCATATGCTAATCAAGGTCAAACCTAAGAGGATCAAGAGATTCAAGTGCTAGAAAGCTTACTAGGGTTTGTAGAGTTCAAGAATCCCTTAGTGTTGAAGTTGGAGGTTTCACTTTTGGGGAGTAAATTGATCCAAGGCTTTTTCTTGTGTGATTAAGGTAAGTTTTCACATCTATTGCATGTAGTTAAGGTTGTTTGATTGTTATACAACTTGGTTGAAGAAGGAAAAATGAAAAGAGAGTTCAAATATGAGTTTGAGGATATTTTGAGCTATAAATTAACTTGAGTTATAATTCTTGGCATGTTATGAGTATAATATTGTTATGGGTGGTAATAATGATGATAAGGAAGTGTTGTATGCAAGTATATATGGAGTTTTGTTGAAATTATTATTATGGGTTGATCTGAAAAGGAGTTTTAGGGTTGAATGGAGCATAACTTGAATGAAGTCTCTTAATTATGGTATTGTAGATGATGTTACTGTTTATTCGGAGTTGTTTTGGAATTTGGTAGATGTAGATGAAATAGGGAATGTTCCCAATTTTCGCTAGCTCACAAATTATACTAGTTTGAACTTAAGAGTGTCTTTGAAACCTAACCTTGGTATGAATCCTCTTGAATGTAGATTTTTTGGACTTTGGAGGAGAACGTTAAATAGTTAAGAAGACATAAAGCTATGTAAGGCTAACCCTTCTTTCTTAAGGCATGATTCCATTGTTGTGAACCTATACATAAAATTCATAATGTCTTCCATGATGACTCCATTCCTAGAAGTGCTAAAGCTCATAGTTCTTGATACTCTTATGATATCATTGATCCCATCCTACGATAATTGATCTTCAAGAAAGATATAGTGATGATGATGATGTTGCTTTTACTTATGTATTCCTATGTGTGTGTGTGTGTATATATATATATATATAGCCATGTTGTGACACCGACCCTATATGGCCGGAAATGATAACTATTGCGCGCACACCACTGCAGTTGGGTGCAGACAACATCGAGCCTCATTATGGCCGGGTATGGATAACACCGAACCTACATGGTCGGGTATGATATCATTAGATGTATATGTATATGTATGGAAAGCTTTATTTAGAAAAAGGTTAAGTAAGCATGATGAACGTCTCAAGAGGTATAAATGGTCCTTCTATCTTATGTTATCCTTCATGCTTTTATCATGTTACTACTCATGCTTTACATACTCAGTACATTATCCGTACTGACGTCCTTTTGTTTGGGGACGCTGCGTTCATGCCCGCCGGTAGACAGGGAGAAAGACTCGACCCAGGGCTGCTTCATCGAGAGGTTGCATAAATTGCTCCATTTCATCCGGAGTCGCGTAGTTGGTATTATTCTTTTTTGTACATACATGGGCATAGCGGGGTCCTGTCCCGTCTTTATGATATTACATGCTCTCCGTAGAGGCTCGTAGACAAATGTGTATAGCTAGATATCCCTCAGCCTTGCCGGCTCATATTTGGTATATAATTTTGATAGCCTTGCTGGCTTGTGTATATATGGGCACTGTTAGTGATGTTTATATAAAGGCGCCTACTTCTGATGAAAATTCATGTTATTTGGCGCAAGGTAATTATGAGTTAGCCAGATGGCTCACCTAAATGTGATTATGAGGATATGTTAAGAGGTGCTCGGTAGGTTAGCTTCGGGTGCCCGTCATGGCCCTCTGGTTGGGTTGTGACACCATGGGTCCCCTACGGTCAGCGTCATACCGTCGAGACGTCAATATTTCATCGGAGCATGTGTGTACGAGTGAGTATTGGCCATTGCATTATGACATTCATCTCTCGTTGCATTGTCCTCATCCTCATTCTCCAATGTTGTGGTTGTGCTGTGATTGCCTTGAGAGCTATTGAGACTTGACAGACTTGTGGTTTAGAAGCTTCACCCTAGGTTATGATTCGGTTGGTGATACTCTGTAAATTTGAGTGATTATTATGTGCCTATCTGTTTGACTTGTTATTTCTATGCTTTATATGTGTAAACTAATCTTAGTCGGCCTATGATGTTTACCAGTACTAGTGTTGTACTGATACTACTCTTGTTGTACTCTTTCTTTGAGTGCAGAGTTTGTTACATGATCCACGTCTTAACATCGTAGGTGACCCCGAGGCCTATTGCCAGTAGATTCCAGGCTGAGCATTGCCAGATTCGTAGCCTGAAATCCCCTCCCTTGCTTATCTGTCTATTTGATTCCATAGACAGATTCTATTTATATATTTCAAGACTGAGTATTCCTTAGACTTGCTATTATGATTAGTGGATGTTGTACTATGGCTCAGACCAGATCTTTCCGCTCTTTATTTTAGTATATATATATATATATATATATATATATATATATATATATAGATCGAGACCGCTTTAGTAAATATCTTAATTTCCGCATATTTTCTTTTAAATAAAATAAGTAGGCAGGTTCGCCCACCAAGGGGGATTGTGTGGGTGCCCTCACGATTCAAGAGTTGGGTCGTGACATTATAGATAAAACCTATAGCCACCATAATTGGAAGAGAGAGAAAAATTAAATTCACATTTATCAATAGAAACTACTCTCTCCGTTCACTTTAGTTGTCCAGTTTGAACTTTGCACATCCTTAAGAAATAATAATTGATATGAGTGTTTTATCACAATACCCATATTAGCTGATGTTTAGTCTTTGGTCTTGGGAAATGATTTATGGAATAATGTTAAGGGTAAAACATGAAAAAATATGTTTTTCTCTTGATATGCTAAAAGTGACAAGTAAAAGTAAAAATATATTTTTTGTATAGTGGACAAGTAAAAGTGAACAGTTAGAATATCATTGTGACAAAACCATTATTGGAAAAGAAATATTCCTCCGTCCATTTTTACGAGTTAATTCCTTAAATGACCACTCAACTTGGGACAATTTTCAACAAATATCACTTTTGTTTCTTTTAAGACCATAACATCACTCAACTATCATTATTTTCCTCAAAATATACTAAACACCTTAAGCCTCCTTCTCTCCTAATTGACATGCCAAGTCATTAAAGCCATTTGTTTACCTAAAAATAATTCTATTTAACTCATTAAATCCATTTAACCAAACTCATGTCTTATAACAGATTAAACATGACCCGATTAGAAATAGCTAGTTAAGAAACCATTAACTAGGATTTATTCAAAAACCTAAAGTAGTTAATTAAAGTTACTACAGTCCAAAAGCATAATTCTAACAAAAATACCTATGGTAACCAGAAGTTGATTCCCAGCCATATTAAGCATTGTATTTTTTAGAATCGCCGCCTTTGATATTATGCACCGAGTACACACCTCTATCCTTGGAGCTAACATAGTCAGATTGTAAGGCACCAATGACGTGTTGGGATCGAAATAACGGGGCGGTGCGTGGAAGATAATAATTGCAAATCTTTAAAGACGATATATCAAAAACAAAAGAAAGTATAGTAAAAGAGTCATAATACATTGATATGGTTTAGTCAATTGACCTACATATGAGAAACTAATATAAATGAAAATATTAAATTATATTGAGAATAATCTTCCCTAAGCAAAACTCTTTAATAACTACATTGTGGATACTTTGTGGTTTGTTTGATAATTATGTCTTCAATTTATAGATGTCCAAAACATTTCCTCCAAGACAAGGAATTATGGAAATGATTTATATTTTCCTTTCAGTTCCTTTCAGGAAAAGTAAAAACAATTATATGGTAATACTTTGACCTCCTTTGAAAGAAAAGTAAAACTCAAATATGGTAAGAAAATCGAGACAAATACCCTAACAATTCTCCGCTTTGGCCTAAATTTTCTAGCAGAATTTGACACACCTTCTTCACATACATGATCTTCATCACTGCTGCTTGGCATGTTTGAAAATGACGCCCTTTCAAGTTAAAAGTATTTGAGCCCTTTTGGGTTAAAAGTGGTTTTTGTTTCTAAAAATGTAGCAGCAGGATTGTTGAAAATATCGTTGAAACTGTTTCTCCACACGTAGTAGTTCGAACTTTTTTTTCTTGTTTTTTGGACAAACATCTTCATTATTGTCAAATTGTCTGCAGCTTGATATGAACCCATCTTCAACATCGCTTCATCAAACCATTGGTTTTGATACAACTTGTTGGGATCGAAATAACAGGGCGTTGTCTGAATGCTAACAATTGCAAATCTTTAACCACGATAAATCAGAAACAAAAAAATGTATACTAAAAGAGGCATAATAATATATTGATATGGTTTCAATCAGTGTTTTAAAAGGTATGAGCGACTAATATAAAAAAAAATATATATATATATTAAACTACAGAGAGAATAATCTCTCAATAAGCAAAACTCTTTAATGACTATTGTGGATATACTTTGTGTTTTGTTTTAATTTTTAATTTATAATGTCCAAAAAATTGTATAATAACACAAAAATATGAAAGATATTTATATTTTTTAAAAATTGAAACATGATTAAAGAAACTCATAGAAAACAAAATTTCTAAGATGATTTTACAAGCATAAATAATGAAATGATATAAAAGCTATTATAAGAAGCAAATCAACTTTAAAATTTTAACTTTCAAATAATAAAAAAATTGGTTGCAAAATATATTACTATTATCTCAAGTTGCATCCCGAAACGACAAAATAATTAATAAACTTCTATCCAGTTGCATAATTAAAACAACACTCACATTACTAGCTTCAAATTACCATAGGTATTTTAAAATAATAAAATATGGTAGTTTTAGGCCGCAATAACTGTATTTAACCAATGACTTTAGTTTTTGGATATAAATTCTAGTTAATGGTTTTTAACAGATATTTTAATCGGATCATGTTTGATCGAGTATACTAAATATGCAATATTATGACTTGATATAATGAGTTAAATATTCTTATTATTAAAATAAAAAACTATTAATGATCATAGCATTTATTAAGTATTATGAGCCTTTTGCGGTATTTAGGATATTTTGACACATAAGTTGTGTAGTTGAGTGGTTTTTATGGCCCTAATATTGCGTTAGTGATATTTATAAGGCGTAAACTTGGGTGACCATCTAGGAAATTAATTCTCATTTTTACTTGTCCACTATACTAAAAATTGATGTTCAATTTTACTCTCCACTTTGAAAAATCAAGAGATAATTTATCACTTAATTCCTAATTTAATTTATCTTTATTATTAACTATAATCATTTCCCAAAATATTAAATTTATTGTATAATCGGGAGAGAATAATTATCATTTTATTAAAAGTCTCTAATGACTATTGTGGATATAGTTTGTGATTTTGAGAATGATGTCAAAAAATTTATAGATGTCCAAAATTTATTCGTATGCCTTTTAAATATTGTAAATATAATTATTGAGACTTATATTTCTTTATATAGTTTCTAAATATGTAAATTTTTTAAAAAATTAAAAGATTGTATGTCAAATATGGCAAAACAATCAGGGCAAAAACCCTAACATGACTAGGGAGAGTCATCGTGCACTCATGGGACAAATAGTACTCCTTGGAGGGCATTATCTTTATATCATTTTAAACATTAATTTTGCAGGGAGTTTAAAGATTTCAGCTCTCCAGTGTGAAATCGAAATGAAAAAGTTCATTACCAGCTTCTGGTTACCATAGGTATTTTTTGTTAGAATTATGCTTTTAGACAGCAATAACTTTATTTAACTGCTTTAGTTTTTGGAATAAATTCTAGTTAATGGTTTATTAGATAGCTATTTTAATCGGATCATGTTTGATCGAGTATAAAATATGAATTTGGTTAAATAGATATAATGAGTTAAATAAATTAAAATCAACAGCTTTAATGATTGGGATCCATCTAAGGAGAACGTGATTTTTTGAGGTGTTTAGGGATATCGAGTGATTCTCGATAGTTGAGTTTGATTTGAAGGATGAATTCTGTTACAACTAAACAAAAGTTAATTAAATAATTCTACTAAACTTCTGTGAAAAGAAAAAACTAAAATATTGCACAATTATGTAAGAAAATTAGTTAAACCTTTTATATATGACCTTTGAAATTAAATAAAACAGAAAATTTAAAACCTTTTGATTTCAAGTTTAATTTATCTTTATTATTAACTCATAATCATTGTTCACCAAAACATTAAATTTATTGTATATTAGAAATTAATAGTAAGCTTATCATTTTATTAATTAGTCTCTCTATCCCAATTTATGTGATATAGTTCGGATTTTGAGAGTCAAACAAAAAATCTTTGACCGCGATTTATTCGTATGTCCTTTAAATATTGTAAATTGTTAATTATTGTGACTTATAGTATTTTTTAAATAGTTTCTAAATATGTAAATTTTTCAAAAAATTTAAATATACGAATTTAAATTAAAAAGTAACTAAATAGTAATTGGGACAAATAAATACAAATTTAATAAAATAAATTATTTGATATAAAAGATAAAACCACTTATTGAGTGTGAAATCAACGAAAGAATCAATAGTTATGGTGGGATGGATATGATCCCGTTCATCCTTAATTAAAGATGGTGGGTGGTTGGGAAAAAAGTTGGGGCTTTAAAATGGACTTAAGCGGGGTTGGTGGTGAATAGTTGGGACTCCAATGAAAATATCGGGTGGATGAAAAAAGTAAAAATTGGTGATGGAAAGTTGTTGGGGGTTGGAAACGTGATTTTCGCTAGCGGGTGATAGGGATATCGAGTGATTCTCGTCCAGCTGGTTTCCTTTGAAGGATGAATTCTGTTGCAACTGTCTCAAAATGTTAATTAAATAATTCTACTAAACTTCTGTGAAAAAGAAAAAACTAAAATATTGCACAATTATGTAAGAAAATTAGATTAAACCTTTTATATATGACCTTAAGAAATTAAATAAAACAGAAAAGGGCAAAACCTTTTCATTTCAAGTGGTTACCATTAAGACATTGTATTTCAAGTTCATAATGTACTTGTTCACTAATGTAGAAGTTAATGGCATTAAGCAAAACGGTTTTCATTATCGGCCACATGTAAATGGATAGGTATAATAGGTGCTTGTTCCTTTCTGAATAATAATGTACACTTCTACTCTTCCTTGGGAAGGAAACAGCGAAATGTGTCCATTACTTAGGTCCAATGCTGCAGACACTGGGAGGCCAACCCGTGAAAGGGTCCAAAAAGGCAGAAAAGTAAGAAACCAATTTCATTTACATCACCTTTAACTTCCTTTTTTAACAACCAAACAAAACCTTTCTCAAGATTTCTCATCTTTTCTCGATACCTTCAGTCGGGGCGGGGGGGGGGGGGCCATCCAAAAATTTGTGGCGCAAACCCTCTATAAGAGGCCATAAATTTACCTAATAAAATTTGTATATATTTATTCTAATTCTTTTTTTTTTCTTAAAGTCTATCTATTTTTATTATTCACTCAGTTACATGCTAGCTTCCACTATTAGAAATATTTAGTAGCTCTATTCACTATAATTTAAATAAATATTTGTATAAGAAACATATATAGATGGTTACAATAATATTTTTATAACTTCTCATAATCTAATAATTTCAATTTTGTATCACTGAGTAGATGTCAAATAATTCCATACATTTAAAACAATTCAAGTCTATTTTGAAGTAAAAAAAAATTGTTTAATCCACTATTAATAAGAAATAATCAATTCTAGAAGAGACTTCGTCTTCTTAAAATTTTCAAAGTCGTCATGAGTTTGTTCACTTTTATATTGCATAATGTTTATTACTCCCTAATTTATGTGAATGTGTTTGACTGGACACTTAATTTATGTGAATGTGTTTGACTGGACCCGAAGTATAAGAGAAAAAGAAAGATTTTTTTTTTAAAAATCTTTTGGTTTAAAACACGCCATAGAAATTTTGTGGCTATAACATCTCATAAAGGGTAGAACGAAAATTATAAAATTAGATTTTTATCAAATATGAAAAGATGTAAATTCTTTTTCTTAACTAAAAAGAAAAGAATGTCGCGTAAATGGGGACGGAAAAAATATAAAATTGAAATTATTTATTTCAATAACCTCTATCACATTTCAAGAAAAGAAGTATAAAATATAATCTCTTTTTTATTCATAATTTTTATAATATATAATGAATATATAAAATAAAAAAATTTGGGCCTTCATTTTTTTTTTTGGGGGGGGGGGGGGGGGCGGGGGGCTAAAGCAATTGCTTTAGTTGCTTCCCCCTCCAGCTGGCCTGGATACCTTTTTAATTTATTCTTGCCATCTACTATAAAGAATCTCCTTATGATATATATGGTACATACACTACGCAAGAAGAAAAAAAGGAAAAAGGTCCCCACTTTGGCACTTATTCATGATTCTCTAGCTAGCTTCTCCATATTTATCACACAACTGATATATTATATGACCATAATTATCAACATTGAAAAAAAAACTTCCATGGCTAAGCCTTATAGTTCTTTGTCATGTCTAATCATCTCATTTTTTATCACCTTATTGCAATTGATCATTCCTAGCCAAGAAGACAAAATAACACCACCTCCATTGCCAATTCTACCATTACCAAATTACGCTCAACTAAAATGGCAACAAAGAGAGCTCATTATGTTCCTTCATTTTGGTGTCAATACGTTCACGGATAGCGAATGGGGCACCGGCCATGAAAATCCTGCTGTATTCAACCCGACCAGCCTAGATGCCAACCAATGGGTTGACACGGCGGTTAAAGCAGGAGTGTCACTTGTGATACTCACTGCTAAACACCACGATGGTTTCTGTTTATGGCCTTCTAAATACACAGATCATTCAGTTATAAGAAGTCCTTGGAAGAATGGCCAAGGTGATGTTGTCCGAGAATTTGTTAATGCTGCTAAGGCTCGTGGCGTGGACGTTGGTTTGTACCTTTCTCCGTGGGATCGCCATGATAAGACATATGGCCTAACTAAGGAGTACAATGAACACTATTTGGCCCAACTACAAGAACTTCTCGATAAGTAAGGCTTAATCTTTATGTTTTTATTTTTATTTTTATGATTACCTAGTCGTAATAAAATATCTACTCTCCTGTACCTGTTTACAAAATTGTCCCCTTAAAAGCTTATACCGCTACAGTTATATACGCGGTATACCTTAGAGATATACAATTCACATTTGTATACCTTAATGGCGCACAACAGTAACAATAGTTGAATCACGCTATTGTATGCCATATTGTAACATGAGAATTGTACATCTCCAAGGACTACAACGTACATAGATATATTACACTCCCTCCGTCCCAAAAAGAATATCTTCCTTTCCAGTTTATTCTGTCCAAAAAAGACGACCTTTCTATATTTAAACAATTTAAATTTATGAGATGATTTACATTCATACAAATATCTAAGACTTGTTTTTACCACATTTCAAAAAGTCTTCCTTTGTTTTAAACTCGCGCTAAGTCAAAATCCAAGCATAATTTTTTTGATTTTACGGAGGGAGTAATTTTGTTTTTATTGGTATGGAGTGTAATATTTTTTAAAATAAGCATTTTAATGTAAATTTTTTAGCTAATAGGTACACTGTGTAAATGTACCTTTTTTTTCCCACTCCTTTGTTGTATTTTAGGAATTGAAGTTAAGTTCTTAAATTATTCAATATGCAAAATTCATCGATCCAACTAATTAATTCAAACTCGGTTCTATGAAAGCACGTCAAAGGAGAAGTACTTTTAATAGGAGTTTCTCCTTTCTCAGGACTTCCTCCCACATTCTTATTGGTGCTCTTTAAAGGTCATTTTCAATTCTAAATTTTACATGTTACACAAAAAATACTGGAACTGAACTTTTTCTTTTTAATGTTTGAAAGATATGGAGATGTTAAAGAGATTTGGTTTGATGGAGCAAAGGGTTCGAACGCACCAAACATGACGTACTACTTCGACGATTGGTTCGCAATGGTGAAGGAATTACAGAGCGCAATCAACATATTTTCCGATGCCGGACCAGGGGTCAGATGGGTCGGAAATGAGAACGGATTCGCCGGAAGCACAAGTTGGTCCACTATCAACCGAACATTGTTGTCCATTGGCGCTAGTAACGTTGAGTACGTAACCTTTATTTTTCCCAACCTAAATACAATTATTGTCCTTAATATTGTTTGTGCTAGCTGTATAACTTTACTCATTAAGCATATAGTGTGCCCACAGAAATTCGATTTTTGGTTAAAGGAAAAGACGTCACTAGTAAACAGTACTAAGTTGGTTACATTAACCACCCATTGTATGAAAAGCAAGAAGTTACATGTCAATATGTGAGATAGTGCCTTTCACGTCCAGGCATTTGGTGGGACATTCTGAACCCTCTCCTCTCCATTACTTCATCCATTTTGTCCAGTACATTGCTAGTTTTATGACACCTGTCCATTTAGTGATCCAAGGGTCGCTATTAAGTTAATTAAAATAACCCCTTAACCCATGGTTAAGATCCAATACTTACGGATGATTTTAACTGCCGAAAATTATTGCTAGAGGTTTATTTTAGATTGGAAAGAGATTATCTTACCATGATTAGAACTCACTCAAGAGAGAAACATTGATAAGCTTAGTTCTCGCTCGTTCTTTGTTGGCAACCAAAAAGGAAAAATAAACTCATTTCATGGACATTTTTAAGACTTTTGTCATGTTTTAAGCCTCCAAAAATAGCTAAACATCCCTCTTTCCCCTCCCCAACTCACAACCTCACGGAGGCTAAATATTGTTTCATAGATTGTTTCAGTAATATTCTTGAACTCATGTTTTCATATATTTATCATCTTAACTGGTACATAGTCTTAACTCTTAATTGGTACACAGTCTTAATTGGTACATCTCTTAAAAATTCTTGATCACTGGTACAACTGTTAAATATTCTTAATTGAACTTTTGTCATGGTCTATGAGGGCTGGCACAATGCCATTGAAGTGGTCCAATACCACCGAGCAGCATGCGCTAATTTTGATATAATATTTTCAAATTGCTTGTGATTTGGGGAGGGGAAAGAGGGATGTTTAGCCATTTTTGGAGGCTTAAACCATGACAAAAGTTTTTTATAAAGTCCATGAAATGAGTTTATTTTCCTTTTTGGTTGCCAACAAAGAACGACAGAGAAGTAAATTTATCATTGTTTCTGATCTCTTGAGTGAATTCTAATCATGGTAAGATAATCTCTTTCCAATCTAAAATAAATCTCTAGCAATATTTTTCGGTAGTTGGTAATCATCTGTAAGTAATTAGGTCTTAACCATGGTTTAAGGGGTTATTTTAATTAAATTAATAGTGACCCTTGGATCATTAAATGGACAGCTGTCATAAAACTAGCAATGTACTGGACAAAATGGATAGATGAAGTACTGGAGAGGAGTTGGGTTCGGACATTCTTGACTCCTAGAACACAAGTGGAACAAGGAAACAATGGCGATAGAACAAAGAGTTACATATTTTTCATCAATTCAATCTTTCTTCCACTTTTCTTCGTTAGTTCTTTTCCTTTTTTTCTTTGGCATTTTTCTATAGCCATTAGAAAAACTGTGGATATAGACGTTTAATTTCATTTTATGTGAACTTGTTTCACTGGTGCAACATTTAATAAATAAAGAAAGATTTTTGAAATTTGTGGTCTTAAATATTTTACGACATCAATGTGTGCCAATAAAATCATGTCATTAAGGATAAAATGAAAAAGTAAAAAGTATATACTAAGTTATTTCAAAATATAGAACTGTCACACTCTTTTTAAACAGACTGAAAATGAAATTTGTATCACAAACATAATTTGAACTCTTGATGTTGTCCTAAATGCTTTCTTTGTTGATCTAAATAATGCAGTTATCTCAACACCGGAGACCCAAAGGGGACAGATTGGCTACCACCAGAATGTGATGTATCCATTCGAGAAGGATGGTTTTGGCATAAATCACAAGCATCAAAGAACTTAAGTGACTTGCTCGAAATTTACTACAATTCCATCGGGCGAAATTGCGTATTGCTACTTAACGTGCCTCCTAATACGCAAGGATTAATATCCGACAGCGATGTACAAAGATTAAAAGAATTTAGAAATGCAATTGACACAATATTCTCCACCAATTTGGCCACCAAGTGTTCGATAAAAGCAAGTAGTCAGAGGGGAGGTAAAGATCGAGGTTTCGGACCCGAAAATGTGCTAGACAATGACCATTTGTGGACGTATTGGGCTCCAAGAGATGATAAAGACGACCATTGGATTGAGTTCAAAACGAAGAGTAAGCCGTTGAGGTTTAACGTGGTAAGGATTCAAGAAGCAATTGGGCTAGGACAAAGGGTCAAAAGGCATGAAATTTATGTAGATGGGATGAAAATTGCAAATGGAAGCACAATAGGATACAAGAAGCTTCACAGACTAGAAAAAAGGATGGTGAATAATGCTTATAGTGTGAGGATCAAGATAATTGGATCAAGGGGAACCCCTTTGATTTCATCAGTTGGTCTCCATTTTGATCCGTTTTGGAATCCAAATGGGCAGCAGGTAGCCACATGATATGATGGTCCACTTAGTTTAGCACTTTCTGCTGATCGATCTCCATGTGGGCTTAATTATATCTTTGCCTAATTCTTGTCTCAGTGTAGATTCATATAAATTAGAAACACAGGATGTGATAAATGCAGAATAAAGTGTTGAAGTTGCTATTTCTAGCACGGTTTGCATATGCAGCTGACCTAGTATGAATGATACGGCGGATTAATCAAAAGGCCCTGCTAACTTAATCGTTTTAGGTTAAAATTTATTCGCGCAAGGTGTTTAAACTACACCACTTGAAGTTTTTGGTGTGACCTATGGAAGGGTAATCAGTGTCGAATCGAAATTGCACCCATCGCACCTATAAATTATGTGACAATTTTATTTTGAAAAAATATTCTAATAATTGTGCTTCTAATTAAAATATAAACTTAACAGATAATATAATAATTGAAATTCTTCTCGCCATGTTTAAGGCGACTACTTTTAATTTTTGAGTAAAAAAAAGTGAATAGAGTAAGGTGAGACTTACAATTTTAGTATCACTGCGAGTACGGATAGAAAGAGGCTTGAATTTTTAATACTTTTAACCACCAAAGATATTGTCGAGGGGGGTGTTGAAATTCCTTCACCTTAAATTAAAAATCTCGAAATTAAGTCTTAGAATATAAAACTCTTTGATAGATAGCACTTTATTTCTTTAGTAAATTTATCTAAAGCGAACACGAATGAATCGAGTTTAATTACATACCACCCTGATTCTTGGTGGGCATTTGATCTTCGTCACTTATTTAGTGACCCAATTGCAGAGGTCAAGGTGGTCCAAAACCATCAAGTTGCCTATTTACATCTTATGCATATCATACCCATTGTTATTCCCCTATATATTGAAAAAATTGAATTCATAAATACAAATATTCAGTTGCTTTTACCAACAAATAGCCAATGTGTCCAAAATGCAGTTAGTGGTGGGCGACCACCATGCATGCACCAACTTGGGAAGTCACAATTAATGGCTGTTCCTTTTATCATTGTAGTGATCAATCATGTACTCGGTACAAGACAACTCGATAGCTATCTCTAACACAATTTCCCATTCAAAAAGTGAAACAAAGAACAAAAGTGATAAGTTCATCATATATAATTACTAGGACTCAGTTTCTCGAGATAAGATTCTTCTTTTTTCTTTCTTGAAATTGAAGTTTCAATCATCAAAACATAGAGATATACTCATGCATTTTCACCCAAAAAGATTTACTTACACACAATGTTTGTACTAAAAGAATAAATACAACATTAACGGTAAATACAACATTAACGGTACATATCACTTTAACTTTTGTAGTATTGTTATATGTGATATACATTTATATTCTTAGCTTAATTTGTAATTCAAAATTAAATCATTTGATTTGATCGTAGTAAGTCATTTATTTTCAAAGTTGGTTGGAAATCGATAAGAAATCAATCAAATACTTTACATAATTGTCCACTAAGGGGTCATTTAGTAGGATGGACTGGATTATTAATCCAATAGGATTGAAATTAATCCTATGTTTGGTTGGTGGAATAACTTTTTTGATATTCATCCAATCCCATGTAGATGGGATAAAAGGTAGGATACGGTAGGATTAGTAATCCCACGTAAAGGGTGGGATTAGTAATCCCATCTTATCCCACCCAATCCTATCTACATGGGATAACTTATCCTCCTACCAAACGACCCCTAAGGGAAGTGGAACAGGAAGAAAAGAATGAAGTTGTGGGACAGCTCGCAGAAGGTGCAACTCCCCATATGTATATAACACTAGTGAAAAGGCTCGCGCTTCGCGCGGTTATAAAATATATTTCTCTTATAATTATGTTTTTTTAATTATGAAAAATATATTTAAAAGGAATACGGTAGATAATTAGTAAATAAAGATATACACATTAATGTCCACATTTAGTTTAGTACATGTATTTCTACCGAGAAAAGAAAACTTTACAATATAAATGTGAACTAACATCCTAATAAGCATAAAAATGATATACAAAAAGAAAAGAAAAAAAGGACATAAGAACATAGCACGTGGTCGTTAGCCCCAGACCACTTCCCTTAACCAGCCTTAATTTTCTATAAATCAAAATTATTATAATAATGAATACATATCTAACGTTGTAAGTTCATATCATCATATAGAGTGATATAAAAACTTAATTTCAAACTTTTAAATAGTAATTCAATAGAACATTAGCTTTTTTCATTAACCTAGGGTTTGAATATATTGTTATTAGATAATTTTCACAAGCATTTTCAGAGTGAATAATGTCTATTTGAAGGAAAAATTATAACTAATCACTTAATAAAAAATTGAAGACTTTCTTGACTTGCAAGAAGTTTGGACCACTCCTTAGCTGCTTCAACACTATCCGGTGATAATATCTCTTTATCTTTAATTGTCTTTAGGTCGTCCCCAAATTTCTTGAAATGATTAAGCCATTTTGATAGTAATATTTCTTCACGTTTCATTTACCTTCTTCTGTTACTCGCAGTAAATAACGTACTAATAAACTATTGTATGCACATAAAAAAAGCACATAAAATGCATAAAATCTAAGTCCAAAGGCAACAATTTGGACAAAAAGTGATAGCAATGAAATTCAACAAATTTAAGGCGTAAAAACAGAGCATTATAATTTAATACTAAATAAAGAATCCACCTTGCAGCCCAAGCTTCAAATATTACCAACTCTATTTTCCATTGCTAATAATCTTTGCGCGTAATATGATATTGATAAACGATAAGAAATGGTCAGAAACTGCACTGTGTGAAGAATTAGTTCAAAACAAAAGTTAGTTTTTGGATAATTATGTTGTACAAAGAGGAAAAAACTTGAAGGAGAATTTGGTGTTGAAAAGAATTAGTCACACAACATAATGTCCACCTCATAACCTCAAATATTGAAGTTTCAAGCCTTTCAGCTTTCAAGATATGATAGCTCCATGGTCAAGGATGACGCTATAGGAGCCCTAAGAAGATCGTCTTCAAGGTCACAAGCTAGCAAATGCAAGTGAAGGTTGCTGGGCTTCAATTGGAAATCAAGAAGATACTTATCATGGAAGAAAAAACTAAGAACGAGTCCAAGAATTATGGAGAAGAAAGGGCTAAGTGCTGCACATATTTATGATTCAAGTCCAAGTCCAAGAGGAGGAAGAATGAGGCCCACATGAAGCCCCAGTGAGCTGAAAATCAAGCCCATAAAAGGGCTGAAATTCTGGCCAAAAATGGGCAGCAAAAGCACACGTATGAAGTGCCTAAAGTTAGGCAACTTTTCCTTATTTCTTTAGGAATAAGTTTGGAATTATTTATATGTTTTCCTAGTTTAAAGTTTCCTAGTTAGGTTTTAGTATTTAATTATTTTCATAAAAGTAGATTCTAATCTCATTCTATTTGGGATAAGTTTCCCCTGTAAAGAGGGGTGAATTTTGTTATTTTCATGAGAAAAATATTATTATTATTGAGAGTTTCTCTTCTTTACACCTTTGTGTGTGGCTATTTTGGATTTATCTTGCAACCTTATAAGAATGATTCTTTTAAAAGGTAAGATTAATTCGTATTTGATATCTTTGGTTCTTATTCGTAAATTAAAGAAGGTAATTAGTCTTATACTAGTTATTGTCTCTAATTCCTTCGAAATAGGGGTCTAGATCACCTTTTGATACAAGTTCTTGAATTGACTCTATTAGTATCATAATTAGTTTTAATCCGCTAATTTTGAATACTAAGATCAATTAGGGTTCTTATCACTTAATCTTGAAATTTGGGGATTTTATTCTCGAATTTCGCCTATCTTTACATTCTTGTCTTTAATCTTCGTATTTTCGCTTCCGCATTATAATCTTGTTTTATTCAAGTAACCCGATTCTTATCAAGTGGTATCAGAGCGGTGCTATCAAAGTTCCGTTCTTGATAATCTTGGGAGTTTCGTAGCAAAAAAAAAAAAAAAAAAAAAAAAAACACCTTGTTTTTAGTAGCTTAAAATAGTGAAGCTAAATTGCAAAAAAGAAAAAAAAATCTTGCAAATTAAGAAACTCCATATTTATTGTGTTTCTTGTTTTTCCAACATCAAGAAGGAAAACCAAGAAGAGGGGAAATTTGGGATTTTTTTTTTCTTTTCATACAAATTGGTCTTTTTCTTGTCTCACCAAACCCAATCCGTCTGGGAGTGGTAATTTTTTTTCTCTACATCTTACTTCTAAAGGATTGTTACTAGTAGGGTTTATATATAAATCCTAAAGGAACCAACCAAAGGTAGTAATTTGAGTGGAAAAAGGCAAGAGAGGGTGAGATCAATTGAGGAAAAAAGCCAAATTGAGATATATTTGTTCTTTAATATTTACTTCGAGATGTCTCAAACAGGAAAGGAGAGTGAAACAGGCACTCAAAATAACAACTTAGTTGAGATGCTCAGAATGATTACCGCCTGACTTGAAGCGTTAAAGGCAGCACAAAATTCACCTAATCCGGTGAACATAGCCGATGTGAGGAGAATCCAACAACATTCGATTCCTCAGGTTAGGAGACAAGCTGTTCGACGTCCTCAATTCCAACAAGGTGAGGATTAGTTTGGAGATAATGAGGACGAATTTGAGGAAGCTTACCAAAGGAGGAACGAAAAAAGGGCACCACGAGCTAGGGCTGAGGATGACAATCTTAGTAGCATTAAGATGAAGATCCCTACTTTCAAGGGAACAAGAGATCCAGACTTGTACCTTGATTGGGAGAGAAAGGTGGATGCCATCTTTGACTGTCATAACTACTCTGAAGGTAAGAAGGTTAAACTTGTTGTGGTTGAATTTTCTGACTATCTTTGTTAGTTGGTGGAAGAAATTTAGCAGAGACAAACTAGACAATGGAGAACCGCTTGTTGCGACATGGGATAAGATGAGGAGGGTTATGAGGAAGCGTTTTGTGCCATCACACTTCCAAAGAGATATGCAACAACACCTTCAAACTCTTAGGCAAGGTTCTAAGTCTGTGGATGATTATTTTAAGGCTATGGATATGGCTATGATCCGAGAAAATTGTAATGAAGAAGAGGAAGCCACTATGGCTAGGTATGGGTTAGATGGAGAAATAGCTGATAGAGTAGAATTGCAACAATATGTAAACTTAGATGAGTTAGTAGAGTAGGCTGAAAAAGTAGAAAAATAGATTAAAAGTAAGCAACAAGTTAGCTCATGGAAAAATCGATCTACTATAGCTCCAAGGAGGCCATGGTTAACACATGAGGAGAAAACTCCGCCTAGAGCACAAGATGATAAGGGAAAAGGTAAATGGGAGGCCAAAGATGGAGGTAAAACTTTTAACACAAAAACTTCTACACCTTCTAGTGCGATACAATGTCAAAAATATCAGGGGAGGGGACATAAGGCGCTTGAATGTCCAAATAGAAGAACTATCTTAATTAAAGATAATGGGGAATATGACAGTGAAAAAAGTGAGGGAGAAGAAGAAGAAGAGGATGTTGGGAGTGAGAAAGAGAGAGTTATGGATCCTCATGCTGAGGGAACTTTTCTGGAGGTAGTTAGGCGTCTTATGAACATTAATATGGGAGAGCTTGATAAGGCACAGAGAGAAAATATTTTTCATACACGATTTGGGATAAAGGGTAAAATTTGCTCTATGATTTATAACGACCTGTCTGGTCGTTATTAGACTTTTCGCAGCCTGTGTATGAGAACCAAGTTGATTTGTGGTATGACTAGTCCGCGGGGAAAATTTTACGTTCAATTTTAACTATAGTCGAGTCGGTTAGAACTAAAAGTGTAGGGTCTAGCAGGGCCGTTTCGCCGCAGCGGTTGGGGAACCGACGCAGTGAGTCTGCCCCAACGGACAATCAGACCACTGCAGCGGTCGACATGAACCAGACCCAGCTGAAAAACCTTATTTCGGGATTTAATCCCACTTTTCCACAAAACCCTATTCTAGGCCAACACCTGGGAGGATTTCTGAATAGAACACTTAGAGGCTTGAGAAAGGTAACCTTCAAACACTCTTCATGCTATTATCTTCAAAGAAAATTCTTCTTCTGTAAGCTTTATCTCGTGGGATTAATAAATATGGGGTCTTTATCATTGTTTCCACCCTAGAAAAGTGTAACGGGTAATCTTGACCAGAAATCTTGTATTTTCAAAAACTTTGCATAGATTCTTGTTTTAGGATGATAAACTAAAACACGAATAATGATTCTTTCAATATTTAGAGAATGGATTAAGTCTTGACCTATTGAATTGGGAACATGAAGGGAAAGGTTATTTCCTATGAAGTATAAAGACTAGTAATTATGGAGTCTAGACTACTATGTATGCTTAAGTTTGACTCTCGTTCTCGATTTCGTGATAGTTTCTAGACTTCTCCGTCAAAGCCTCCAGTCAGAAACGAGAAAGTGAAGATTCTATGGACATTCGTGAAAGTTGCTCGGCATTGAGGTAGGTTATGATTTACTTGAGTTAGACTTTAATTAGTGAGTCGTATATATGTATAGAATTGAAGGGAGAAAGCATGATTAGGTCTTCGGACATGAAATCTAGTTGGAAATACCTAGGTTGGTATGCGATTGATTGATTAATTATGTGGGCTTGTTGCCATTACTTTATGTACTGAAACCTGAGGTGTAATTGTTGTGTCATAAGAAGGAAGGAGTTCATATATACTCTTCTTGTTAATTGAGATAATTACACATTCGCTATGTGGATGAGTTAATTTACTTGGGTCTTGATATGACTTGTGGCTTGATGCCTTGTATTTCTTGACATGTTATTGTTGGCTGATCATATTCCATATTGATTGTTAGACTAGAAATACGTTGAATATTATGATGAGATACAGAAAGAATACATATGGAAAGGCACATTTGACAGGGGTTGAGGATGTGGCCTAGTTATGGGCTCGAGATCCGAGGTCAGTTCCGAAGCGAGTGGTACATGGACACCATGGGTCCCCTTGCAGGTCATGGCTAATTGGGAAAACATTACCATTTAGCATATATATACACGGATGTGATATTATGATTATTGCATTTCATTGCATTGGACTCATATTATTCCTGTGGTTGGTTGATGACTGGACTTATCATATCCCTGTGAGTGGTTGATGGTTGTTCTTTGTTTGATGATGTTATTCTAGTTACGGGCGATTGTGTTTACGTGTAACATCGTGGCGTCGTTGACAAATGGGAAAAAGTGGTGTTGGAGTAATTCCATCTAGCATGGCTCGGGTTTGGAAGTACGGTTAAGAAGCTGTCGTTGGTTGCATTGTTTTTGTTTAGTTTTACTTGTATTGTTAAGTGATTATTGACTAACATCTGATGTGAGCTGTGCTATCATGTCTATTTGTCAATTTACGAGTCTGTCAGATTATGGAGGAAAAAGGTAAGGATTAGTGGTTCCACTTAGTATTGGTGGGTATGGATGTTTGATGTCTGTTTTTTATTAATTGCTATGGGTTAGTTGGTTTAGGGGTCTGTCTTGAATATAACTGTTTGTTGTCTGTTAGTCCTTACTTCCTGTTGTTACGTTAACGTGGTAATGGTAAAAGGATATGAGTATGTTATGTCGGATCTGTTTAAGTATGGGTAGGATTTGAAAAGGTGTTACGACTGTACTTATCTGTTAATTCTGATCGATTCTATATCGCATTGCGTGAACTAATCTTAGTCGGCCTATGATGCTTACCAGTACGTGTGGTGTACTGATGCTACTCTTGCTACATCCTTTTCGAGGTGTAGATATGTTTCAGGTTATGGCGTGGAAGTTTCGATAGCGGAAGTGGCATACATCTCCCTACAGCTTCTGTGTATCTTATTCCAAGGCAGAAGTTGTGTCATTTTATTTTAAGTTTACTCTTCTGCATCGTAAAAGCTCTTGTACATGTCTAGACTAGGTCCCGGGAAGTTGTAATTTCTAAATTTATGTTTCTTACTTAATGTTCATTTTCATCAGTTGTTACATTGAAAACGAGCTTCCATAAAAGGTTGGTTGGGAAGGGTTCGCCTACTAGATGAGAATAAGGTAGGAGCCCACACGAGCCGTAAATTGGGTCATGACATGATTATTGACAATGGTAGTTGTGCTAACATGGTGAGCGTATACGTGGTGGAGACTGATGTGGCGTGATTTTACGCCACAATTGATGCTATTCGGCTATAAGTTTTACTTGTTTTTAAGCAAGTCTATGTGATTTTATGTGATTTTTATTATGTTTCAGGAAATACGAGGTCCCTAAAGCCTAAGTGTGGAAAACAAGCAAAAAAGAGGAAAAAGAGTTGATCACTAGAAGAATTGGAGATCCTGGAAATTTTGTTGGAAATTTAGCCTGCGAGTTCGCGTAGGAATGTCATGCGTTCGTGCCCACGCGCGTCCATTACTTTACGCGTTGGCGCCAGTTTCTCAAGCATTCGCGTTGAAGAAGAGCATGGGGTGCTGACGTCATCCACGCGTTCGCGCTGCAACGTGGCGCGTTCGGGCTGAAGGCCTTTAGGCCCAGTCAGAGCAGAACTTGGATTTTGACGATTTTTCTAGTCCAGTTCATTTAAAAGCCAACTGGGAACATTGTAAAATTATCTTTGGAAAAAAAAAAACACAAGTTTGGAGGCTAAGGTTCCTACGTAAATATTCTTTCTTTTATTTGAACCTTGTTTATGGGAATTTCTTGGTGACAATTGAGATTGAAACTCTTGTTGTGCTTATTTATTGATCGACATTATTTTTAATCAAGTAAGTTATTGTTATTTTAATTATTCTTGTTCAACATTTCTCAAGGGAGTAGCTAACCCTAGGACTCTCCCATTTACTTTGTTTGAAACTCGAAAGAGGAAGAACGGGGTTGGGATAGAATAATTAACATGAATTTGGGGCGTTAACCCTCAATTTAATGGAAATTGACCTAGGAATAGGCGATACCACTTGTAGCCATTTTCGGGTGTTCTTAATGCTCCTAATTGCTTGAGGGATCTTCAATTTTCTTTGTCTAGTTAATCTTTGGGAGAAGTTAATTTAGAGTCATTATCCGAGGCTAAATAAAATAAACTTGCTATTGTTTATAATTCGTGAAATAGATTGGATCGTTACTTGAGAAATAGATTCCTTAGTTCCTTACTTGTGGCCATTGATCAATTTACTTGCTTTCTAGATTAGAATTTATATTTTCGTATTTTATCAAAACCTTATAAAAAAAAACCACCATTGATGCGTTCGGTCTAGCTATTGTTAGTGACAATTCCTAATCTGCTTAAATTGCCTACATATTGTTCTCTGTGGGATTCGACCCTAACCTTGTTGGGTTACTATATTTGACAACGTCCACGTTATACCATTAATAGGTGTAATTTGAGCGTATCAGAGACCAATTGCAAGCTCCAATGGTTGAGTGAATGTGGAGAGCTCAAGGTGAGTAAACA
This sequence comes from Lycium ferocissimum, assembly GCF_029784015.1. Classification (NCBI taxonomy): domain Eukaryota; kingdom Viridiplantae; phylum Streptophyta; class Magnoliopsida; order Solanales; family Solanaceae; genus Lycium; species Lycium ferocissimum. Next base: position 28,485,026 of record NC_081346.1, read on the forward strand.
ATGCATGATTTCTTTTTCTATTGGGGAGTATTCTGATGAAGTTCTCTGTGATGTTGTACCAATGCAAGTTTGTCATATTTTATTGGGACGACCCTGACAATATAATAGATATGCTTCCCATTGTGGAAGGAGAAATAAGTACTCTCGTGAACATAAGGGGAAGAAGTATATTCTTGTACCCTTAACTCCTTCCCAAGTGTATGAAGACCAACAATAATTGAAAGAAACAATGGGGAAATATGGGGAGGGATCCAAAAAAGAGAATAAGAAAATAGAAAGAGAGGAAAAATCAAGTGAAGCGTGGGGAGAGAGAGGGCAGCGAGAGAAAAGAAAAGGTGGGAAAGAGTGATAAAAAAGAAAGAATTGGTGAGAGGAAAGAGGCTAAGGGTGAGAAAATAGTGAGCCTTGCAAAAGCCAAAGAGTGTTTACTTGCAAGAAAAGAGGGGTTGCCCGTCATCTTGCTTACGTATAGGGAAGTTATGATTAACACTAACGATTTAACTCCTTCTTTGCCTAGTGTTATTTCAAAACTTTTGCAGGATTTTGACGATGTCTTTCCTGAGGATATCCCTAAGGGGTTACCTCCTTTGAGAGGAATAGAACATTAAATTGACTTTGTGCCTGGATCTCAACTGCCGAATAGGCCTGCTTATAGAAGCAATCCCGATGAAACAAGGGAACTACAAAGACAAGTAGAAGAGTTACTTGAAAAGGGATTTGCGAGAGAAAGTATGAGTCCGTGCTCTGTTTCCGTGCTCTTAGTACCAAAAAAAGATGGTACTTGGAGGGTGTGTGTGGATTGTCGCGGCATCAACAAAATAACGGTAAAGTATCGCCATCCTATTCCCGGTCTAGATGATATGCTTGACCAATTGCATAGTTCTAAAATATTTTCTAAAATTAATTTAAAAAATGGATACCACTAAATTCGAATGAATCCTGGAGATGAGTGGAAAACTGCTTTCAAAACTAAGTATGGCTTGTATGAGTAGTTAGTGATGCCGTTTGGTTTAACTAATGTACCTAGTACTTTCATGAGACTAATGAACCACATCTTTAAGGATTTTCATGGAAAATTTGTTGTGGTCTATTTTGATGATATTCTGATCTTTTCAACCTCTCTTGATGTGCTTAGAGAGCAACAATTGTATGCTAATTTGTCAAAATGCACGTTTTGTGTTGATAAAGTAATCTTTCTTGGTTTTGTTGTTAGCTCAAAGGGTGTTGAGGTTGATGAAGATAAAATTAAAGCAGTTAAAGAATGGCCTACACCTAAGAGCGTGACGAAAGTTAGGAGTTTTCATAGACGTGCTAGTTTTTATAGGAGATTTGTGAGGGACTTTAGTACAATTGTTGCACCATTAACTGAAGTCATAAAAAAGGATAAGGTTTTTAATTAGGGAAAAGAACAAGAGCATGCATTTAATGTCTTGAAAGATAAGTTATGTTCTGCTTCTTTGTTGTAATTACCTGATTTTTCTAAATCCTTTGAAATTGAATGTGATGCTAGTGACAAAGGTATAGGGGTTGTCTTAATGCAAGATTCTAAGCCTATTGCATATTTTAGTGAGAAATTGAGTGGAGCTACATTGAATTATTCTACTTATGATCGTGAGTTATACGCCTTGGTAAGGGCTTTGCCTACTTGGCAACATTACTTGTGGCCACGTGAGTTTGTGATAAATCGACCATGAGTCATTGAGGTACTTGAAAGCCAAGCTAAGTTTAGTAGGCGACATGCCAAGTGGGTGGAGTTCATTGAGACGTTTCCTTATGTGATTTCATACAAGCAAGGTAAGGACTATGTGGTGATTGATGCATTATCCCGAAGGTACGTTCTTGTCTCTACTCTTACTTCTAAACTAATAGGATTTGAGCATATTAAAGGATTGTATCTTGATGATTCTGATTTTGGGGTTGCTTAAGCTGAATGTTTGAAGGGACCCTTTGAGGAGTTTACATTACGTGATGGGTTCCTTTTCAATGAGAATAAGTTGTATGTGCCAATATGTTCATTGCGTGAGGTTTTTGTAAAAGAGGTATATTGCCGGGGGTCTTATGGGGCACTTTGGAGTGCCAAAGACCATAGATATACTTGCTGAAAATTTCTTTTGGCCTGGCATGCGCAAGGATGTAGAAAAATATTTTGCACAATGTTTAGAATGTAAACATGCTAAATCTAGGAGTTTACCACATGGATTGTACACGCCTTTACCTGTTCCGATTTCACCTTGGATAGATATCTCTATATATGGATTTTGTCTTAAGATTGCCGAAAATAAAGTATGGTAAGGATAGTGTCATTGTTGTGGTGGATAGATTCTCTAAGATGGCTCGTTTCATTCCATGCTTGAAAACTAATGACGCTTCTCATGTGGTTGATTTGTTTTGTTAAAGAGGTTGTGAAATTACATGGCATACCTAGATTTATTGTTAGTGATAGGGATGTTAAGTTTTTGAGCCACTTTTGGCGTGTTCTTTGGGGAAGGTTAGGGACCAAATTGTTGTTTTCTACTTCTTATCACCCACAAACTGATGGGCAAACTGAGGTGGTGAATAGAACTTTAGGTAACATTGAAATTTTGTTTTGAAAGGTAAATTAAATTCTTGGGAGGATCACTTGCCTTTGGTGAATTTGCTTATAATTGAACTATTCATTCTTCTACGGGGTCTTCTCCTTTTGAAGTTGTTTATGGTTTTAATCTTACTCCCCTTGATTTAGTGCCATTGCCTACTAATGATGTTGCTAGTCTTGATGGAACAAATAAAGCTGAGATAATGAGAAAGATACATGAGCGAACTAGACTGGCCATTGAAAGGAGGAATGAGCAAGTTGCTTTGAGAAGAAACAAAGGGCGAAAACAAGTCATCGATCTTTGAACAGGGACTCGGTTGGGTTCACATGAGGAAGAAAGGTTTCCTTCCAAAAAGAAGTCTAAATTGCATGCTCGAGGCGATGGACCCTTCAAAGTGCTCGAGCGAATTAGATACAATGTTTACAAGTTGGATCTGCCTGGTGAGTATCAAGTAAGTGCTACTTTCAATGTTGCTGACTTGTCCTTGTTTGATGAAGGGTTAAATTCGAGGACGAATTATTTTCAAGAAGAGGGGGATGATAGCTTCGTGGTCAAGGATGTCGCTATAGGAGCCCTAAGAAGATCATCTTCAAGGTCACAAGCTAAGGAAATGCAAGCCAAGGTTGTTGGGCTTCAATTGGAAATCAGAAGATACTTTATCATGAAAGAAAAACCCAAGAACGAGTCCAAGAATTATGGATAAGAAGGGGCTAAGTGCTACACATATTTCACGATTCAAGTCCAAGTCCAAGAGGAGGAAGAATGGGGCCCATGAAGCCCAATGAGTGAAAATCAAGCCCATAAAAGGGCTGGAAATTTTGCAAAAACGGCGTGACAAAAGCACACGTATGAAGTGCCTAAAGTTAGGCAACTTTTCCTTATTTCTTTAGGAATAAGTTTGGAATTATTTACATGCTTTCCTAGTTTAAAGTTTCCTAGTTAGGTTTTAGTATTTAATTGTTTCCATAAAAGTAGATTCCAATCACATTCTATTTGGGATAAGTTTCCCTTATATATAGGGGTGGATTTTGTTATTTTCATGAGAAAAATATTATTATTATTATTATTGAGAGTTTCTCTTCTTTACACCTTTATATGTGGCCACTTTGGATTTATCTTGCAACCTCATAAGAACGATTCTTTTAAGAGGTAAGCTTAATTCGTATTTGATATTTTTGGTTCTTATTCGTAAATTAAAGAAGGTAATTAGTCTTATACTAATTATTGTCTCTAATTTCTTCGAAATAGGAGTCTAGATCACCTTTTGATATAAGTTTTTGAATTGACTCTATTACTATCGTAATTAGTTTTAATACGCTAATTTTGAATACTAAGATCAATTAGGGTTCTTATAAATTAATCTTGAAATTTGGGGGGTTTTATTCTCGAATTTCGCCTACCTTTACATTCTTGTCTTTAATCTTCGTATTTTCGCTTCCGCATTATAATCTTGTTTTATTCAAGTAACCCGATTCTTATCAAGATATCTCTCTTTTCCATTCACCATTAAGCAAACGAATGGAATGGCCTGGCCATTCATTACATTAATCATTCCCAAAAAAAATGAATGGGTTTATATATGTTTAAGTAATGGCAACTTCTCAAATTTAATTTGTACGTTACAAGAATAAAAGTTGGTTGGCTAACGTATCAGATTGGCTGTTAAAGTTGTTATTGATTATTGGAATGGAGCTTATAATGTATTAATTAGTGAGTAACGGTAGAGTAATTTATTTTGCTAAAGTCTATTCAAATTCTACATTGAAATCACAAAGAATTACCGAATAAGAGTTGTTTTTGGGAAGGAATATGACTCTTTGTTGTCCTTATTTACACCTCATTTAAATTTTTAAGAAAAATAAATAGTTTATGCATTCCTTTATTCAGCACTCTTGTACACGGTATTAGTTGGGATATCTCAATTTAGCTAACTGTGGGATTAATTTTGTATCATGTTTGGTAGAAGGTATAAATTTATCCTGGGATAAATTTTATACCTTGTACCAAACAAAGTATAAAGTGCATCCCAAACTTAAAGATGAGATATTCATCTTATCCCATTAATCCTGGGATTATTTTATCTCATCTCCTAGATGGAATAAATTAGTCCCAAGAAATGGGATAAATTAGTCCCAGGATTATAATCCTGGAATAATTTTATCTACGTACCAAACGACCTCTTAACGTAGATGTACTATTAAGAGGCTTTAATGAGGGACTTTCGAGCTCTTCATCAGAGAGTTAAACAAATAATATTTTAGTTTGTTAACATATTATAATTTAAATAATTAAGAGGGTTAAAACTTTTGAGATTTTTTAACATAGCAGATAAATGAGAAAGTAATAAAGAAAAGGTCAAAATGAGAAAAAAGATAAATAGGATTCTTGGTCAAAGAGAGGTGCCACATCATCTTTTTTTTGTCTAGCTTTATATTATATATAGATTTCAAATGATTTATTTGGAATGATAAAGTTAACTAATGTACTTTGGACTTGAATGACCTAGAAATATAACATTCTTTTAGAGATAATGGTAAAAATGTACACCTGAACTATCGCTTTTTCGCGAGTTTCATATATCAAAGTGTGTTTTTTAATACATAAATGGTGATAATTCAGATAGAAAAATTAAGGAACAATTGATTGGGGTGTGAAACTCTAAAAAAAGTGATAGTTCAGATGTGTCTTTGACCATTAACTCTTCTTTTTAATTAGTGAAACTCCACCATTATAATATTTAGTAGGAGTTCAGACATAAAAAATATAATACTTGAAAAAAAGTTGAAAAATAGTAATTGAAAGTTCAAGTTAGTTGTTTTAACATGCATTTAGCTTTAAAAAAAGTAGAAGTTTTATGAGTGGGAAAAAAATTACTCGACATACTGGGCGAAATCTCTTTTCAAACTGAAAACTCATCTTAATCTTTCTTTTTTTTTTTTTTTTGCCAAAAGTCAGTTCAATGGTACAACTAAACGTTATATTGAAAAAAAGCTTAAAATATTAATTATGGCCAACGGGCCCTTAGTATTAACATCTGATTATCCAATTGAAATTTTAATAATGTATAATCTAGCATACAAAACTGTATTTGCATAGGCATATTTTTTAAATTACACCCATGATAGCACTTTTTCACAATATATAACACTATACAACAATATATTACTTTATACATCTGGAGTAGATAATGTATCAACCTTGTATAAAAGTGTATAATAATGTATAGAGTGTATAATAATGTAGAAGAGGTGTTTATATCCAAGAAAATTCAATTGTATACAACAATATATAACGTTTTTTCAATTGTATTCTGTTATATCCAAGGTACGGGAGCCTGATGGAATCACATTTACAGGCTTTTGAAGTGAGGGTACAAAATGGACCATTTCAAGTAATATTACAAACATGGGCTATTTCGATAATTATTTTTTCTAAATAGTCATAAAGTGTTATTTTAATTGTTTATGGACTCAAATATTGACTTAAAAGGCTGTTATTGCTGTCTCAAAATATTTAGGTCTTAAGATTGAATTTTATACTCCCTTCGTTTCATTGTATGCTCTTAGTTTGATTGAGGACTTTAAGAAAATAAGGAAAACTTCACAATTTTATAAGTTTAAATTAAAGATTATAAATTATAATTTTTTTTATTTTTCTCTTAAACTTCATGCACAATTAGATATCTTCATATAAATTAAGATGAAGGGAGTAATAGGGTAAATAGCAATTTTAGTCCTTGAGTTATTGCCTTATTCCAATTTTGGTCCTTGTGTTATTCAGTTAAGCACATTTAACCTTCAATTAATCAAAATGTGTAGTTTTAATCCAGACTTAATGTTTTAGTCCCTAAAGCTAACGACAGTTAAATCTTAATGAAATCATTATCAAGACAAAACAAAAAAAAACAAAGAAAATGTTGAAAGAGAGAAGCAACTGAGAAAACCTCGGCATGATATCTTCTTTCACTTCAACAAGGCCACTGGAAAATCCTCCCTTCTTTACTACAAACCTTAAGTATGTAGCCTCAATTCAAGACGCAATGGACGCACAATTACCTTGTATTTTGGGTAGAGATAAGATGAAACTATGATCAATGAGGTCATATAAATGCATAACTGTGAACTTTAGGGTGTATAGAGAGTAGGGATGTAGCTACGTACAGTACAGGTACGGTTTAGGATGAACCCAATAATTTTTGTACTAAATATATGTACAAATATTTATTGTGAACCCAAGAATTAAAACGAATACTGAGTTTCATAACAAATTCAAAACTCTTAAACTTCAAATCACAGATTCTGTAAAAGTACCACTTTTCCTACATGTTAAGCTGTTAATTGAATAATAGGAACTCATGTAACCAATCTTTTCAGAACTCTTTGTTAAATTGTATTGTACTGCTTAGCGAGCAATACTCAATTTGCCTTGGCGCCGAATGTTGGCATTACAAAAACTCAGCTAAAGAGGGAAAAAAATTGAAAAAAAAAAATAATAAATTGAAAAGGAACAGTCAACACCTTTGGCTGACTAGTGGTAAAAGCAACGCAAGCTAAGCGACTGCTCACAAATTGGAAGACGGATCCCAGAACAAGCCTTGTTTGACGAATTTGATGGAAGCAACAATGATATTCTGTTTATGCCAGGAGTTTCATTCACCTTTTTTTTTTTTTTTTTTTTTTTAAACTTTATTTTAAGGAATTTTTATTAAATTATAAACCTTTTAAGAAACTAATTAATTTAAAAATTTATCATTTTTTTAAAAATATTTTAGCTAATTAACTTTTCTAAAATTAAAATTGGGGGATTTTAAAAAAAAATACCAAAAAAAAATATCTTTTTTTTAAAAACCCCCTAAATTTCGGTTTTTAAGTTAAAACCAAAAAACCTAAAAGCTACTTTTAAACCCCCGGGGCCCGCCGGGGGGGGGGGGCCCTCTTTTCTCCCCTCCCTTTTTTCACCCCCCTCCTTTTTTCAATTTAAAAGGTATTTAAATTTGTTTTAGTGGCCCGAATCCCGAAGAAATTGGGTTTTATTTTTTTTTGGGGGCAATGACAAAGAAAATTTTGAGATAAACCCCGGAAATGGTTAGGGGGAAAATTATGGTTTTTTTTTGGAGAAAATTGGGTTTTGGGGGTGGTGGAAAAACCCCGAATTAGGGTTTTTTTGGGGGTGGTGGAGAAAATTAGGATTTTTTTGGTGGTGGTTTAAAATCTGGCGGGTTTATTTTTTTATTTTTTTGTGTATTTGTTAAAAAAAAGCTTCAAAACAAGATTTTTTTCCAATCTATGTGTTTCTGTATGTAACCCAAATGGTAAGGGGATATCCATGTCCCTTAAAATTATTCTACTGGAATTTAAAGGACAGTTTAATGTTTTATTGTTGGGGGTTGTGGAAAGAGACTCGAACGAATGGGAAAATTTGGGGTTTGGGAACATTAAACCTTTTTTTTTATTTTTTTTAGGGGTATTTTTTAATAAACCCCAAACCATTTTTGAATGTATTTTCATTTATTTAAATTTTTTTTTTTATGAAGTATTTGTTGAAATCCAATTTAAAAAATCGAAAATTTGGGGTTTTTTAAATTGTTGGGAAATTAAAATTAAATTTTGGGAAAACATCAAAAAAGGAAATATATAAAAAAAAAAATTTAAAAAAAATCAAAAAAAAAAAAACAGAAATACTTAAAAAAACCTTTAAAAACATTATAGCAATAAAAAAAAATCAGCAAAATATCAAAAGCAAAAAAAAAAATCACTAAAATACATCAAAAAAATAATATTAATATATAATTTAATAGTTCCACCGTTAAAGGCTAAAATCAAGGATCTTGTTTTTTTTTTACCATGTTCTCATGTATTTGTTGACATGCGAAAATATACACTGTTTTGCCAAAATGTAGCTACAAATGGTAGGAAGTTACAATAAGGTAGTCAGTCATTTGAGTAATTTTACCTTATTTTAAAAATGGCCCGTTAAATTTTTTTAACACCGTTACTTTCAGGGATTAAAAATACACGTTTTGATTAGTTGAAGGTTGAATGTGCTTAGCTGAATAACACGAGGACCAAAATTGGAATAAGACAATAACTCAGGATTAAAATTGCTATTTGCCTGGATTAATACACATAGAAAGTGATATAATTTTAAAACATATTAATTAGGAAAAAAGGAGATAAATAAATTGAAACAAAGATAGAGATGGAGAGAGAGATATACTTACACCTGTGAAGTCTTGGATTTGGAGTCAATTGATTTAGCGGAAAATGGGTTCTCTCAGCAATAAACTCAATATTATAAATTTCATGAGATGGGATTAAATTGTCTTGTTCAACAAATTGTTTTGCAACAGAGAGATAATAGTACAAGGGCATCCATCTCAATTAAGCTACCACGTTATCTATAGCCTATAGGAAGCATAAAGATGGAGGCGCCAGCGGATTCGGGATTTTTTTCAAGGGGTATTCGAAAAAATAATTGAACCTAAATATATGTAATATATGTTCAGGGTGTTCAAAAGTTAATATATGTACATAAACACATAAAATTTCTTTCTAAATATCTGGCTGTAATTTTTTGTAGGGGTGTTCGGGTGAACACCACTCTAGCCTTTGGTACATCCGCCCCTGCCTCCGTCAATGTGAAGAGTTAGCATGGTTCTGTATTTAACTCTTCTCTCCTCCGTCAATGTGAAGAGTTAGCATGGTTCTGTATTTAACTCTTCTCTCTTCATCACTTAGCTTAAATCTAAAGGTCCCCAGCAGCACTGCTGAAAATATCTTCATCTGCCTGTAAGCAAATTCCTTCCCTAGACATATTCTTGGCCCAGCCTGCACATTATTAATCTACCATTTTAGTTTGGAGCTATTTATAGCAATAACATCATATAATTGTTTCAATGAGGGAAGTACCATAAAAAAGATATAGTAGTAATTACTTATAATGATAACAATGAGAAAACACAAACAGGAAATAAAGGAAATCTTCTAAGCTTTATGCTGGGAAAGGAAAGTGTTGATCTTGGTGGCCTCTTGATAACTCTAGAAGCTTATAATCTTAAATATGAGAAGCTTAACTATTAGAAGTCTTTTATGTGACTTGACTCGTAGCACACAAAGATGGTTTAATTCAAAATTCGGGCACCCAAGAACTTTGACGAATCGAGTTAGAGTTCTTTGGCATGAATTGCAGCAACATGTAAAGAATCTGTCCTTGTAGCTTAGGGCCTGTTTGGAAAGCCAGGGTAATTAGAATTGGGTGTAATTGGGTGTAATTACGCAGTTTGGCGCATTTGTTGTGAGGTAATTACGGATTAGGTGGGAATTGGGTGTAATTGAAAGGGTATAATTACACTCTCCAATTCTCAAGGGGGGCGAGAATTGGATGTAATTACACCCTGTAATTACAGGGTTACCTTTTAATTTATTTCTTTTTAATTTTATTTTAATTTTCTTTTCTTTTTTAATTTATTTTTTTATTTTATTTTAATTTCTTCTCTTTTCTGATTTATTTTTTATTTCTATTATTTAATTTCTTTTTTATTTTTACTTTTTTAATTATTTTTATTTTTTAATATATATTTTTATTTTTATAGTATTTATATTTCATTTCTTTCTTCTCATTCCCAACCTTTACTTTTTGTAGTTCCATATAATTTCTCGTATTTTTTTTAGTTTTTTATTTTATTCATTTAGCATAACGTGTTAATATTATAATTTTTGAAACTACATCTCTTAATATTAGAAAAGAATGAGTCATTAACAAACTTGACATATAATAAGTGACGTTATTAAAGTAGAATTTCGTTGTGAATGAGGTTATAGACTTATATTTTTCCTTTCTTTTGAATTATAGGAGTATTTACTTATGTTACGTTGAAACTTACTTATGTAACGTTGGAATTTGACATAAGAGTATTATGTTAAATTTTTTTCTTTTGGATTTTGAATTTGGGTTATATTTTCGATTTTAAAAATATTTGCTTTAGTATTATTGACTTGTTATTTCACATTGCATGTTGTTTATTTTTCACTTAGAGTTGATAGAATTTTGTCAAACATTTGAATAATGTTATGGCATTATATTTATAAATATTCTCTTTTTTTTTTTTTGGTCAAACATCCATCCCATGATGTTCTCACAAAAAAGGTATGCTTTTAAGTTTTATAATCAATTAAAATAAAAATATTATTAATTTGAAATTATATATCAATTATTTTTTACAATATTAGTTACAAATACATGATTATTAATTGACATATTTTCAAGAAACAATGTATTATTAAATAACTAATTTAATATCATTTATAAAGGCACATATTTTTTAAATATTAATTTTAAATTTTTTATAATCAAATGTTATTTTTAAATTAAACTAATCGTAATTACACTTGTGCAACCAAACAACACACTTGTAATTACGCCGTAATTACATTATGACAAACAAACAGGTCATTGTAATTGCAATACCGTGTAATTACAAAAATTTGTGTAATTACTAGGGTAGTAATTACACCAATTCCAATTACCGGTGGCATTCCAAAAGGCTCTTAAAGAATGCATCCTTTGGGAATAATTGTCACTTTAGGAATTTAATACTAAAGTTGACATTTATTTCCAACTATATTTTTAACATTAAGTGTTATGCACAATATTTAAGTCGGAAAACGAATCTACCTTTATTAAATAGGGGTAACATAATAAACTACACCTTGTATTTATTATTTTCTTAATGGGCGTGAAAAGAGCTAAAGCGACTGTTAAAATGAGATATAGAGAGTAGGCCCTTCAGTTTGAGTTGCATCAAGCAGTGTCTCGGTTTAGTTCAATTGTCTCGTGTCAATATCATTACAAGAGCTGGTGAGAAAAGTAGAGACTGTTGGTTGATGATTAAACAATCTTATTATGCAACAGGTTAGCCATTCATTACATGAGTTAGACCCCTAGATTACCTTTCTTACTATAATAATCTTTTGTATAAGTTTATCACATAATTTTACCGTTCATCAATCATAATCTTTTAAGGCTGTAAACCTTAACAATTAGGAGTGGGCGTTCGGGCTATCGGATTGGATATAAAAATTTCGGTTTGGATTTTCGATTTTCAGATTGAAGAAATTACAATTCAAAACCAAATCCAATCCAAATAAGCTCCGATTGGATTGGATCTTTTAAGTTCAGTTTCGGATTAATCGGTTCGAATTTTCGGATTTGACTTTTGAGCCTTTAAAACGCCTACTTGTAACGAAATTCATGTGCTCCAGTTATCAAGTTAATCGTCTCAGCATGATATGAAACCATAGAACTAAAAACCAATGTTGTTAAGATACTTTCAGCATAAATTCAAAAGTAGATCTTCCTCTACTTCAACACAAGAATATTTTAAAGTGTGAGTTCCACAGAAGAAAATCTAGATCTTAATTGCTCTGTAATAGTAAGAACAGGGAAAAGAAAAGAATTCCTTGGATAACTTGAGCTAGTTCGATCACTTGGCACAGTGGCACTTGCCATGCAAAAAGCATTTTAGGCAATGCAAGATAAAATAATTATAAGATTGTATCCAAATGTAAGAAAAACCGTATATTATATTTGATTTAGTAGAAAATTCTGCATTTGGACTTATTATAATAGGTAGGGTTGTAACTCGTAGGGTATTAATCTATTAGACCTTTCGAAATTGGATTTATTAGTATCATTGGCCTATTGGGGCACATATAATATGGGTAGAGTAGAATATAAGGTATAAAAATGTCGGTTTTTCGGATATCCAAATATCCATAGTACTAAATCCATATTAAATCCGAAATCCATAAATTTTAAAAATAAAATCCGCCATGCAATCCATAATCCAAAAATCCAAATCAAAAATTCAAAAAATTCAGATTTCGGTTTGGATTTCGGGTTGGCCCGAACTATGCCCACCCCTATTAACAATTAGATTGTTTCTTTGTCAAGGTTGGACGGGAAAAACTAATTTTGTTTGATGAAGCCAAGCTCCTAGAAGTTTTAACTGTAGTTGTTAAGATTGTAAGGTTCTGTGTGGTACCTGAAAGGCTGTGAACTTAAAGGGACTTTCTTGCCGAAAGCAACCATTTTCATCAAACCATCTCTCTGGCCGGAAATCCTCTGCATCATCACCCCATAAAGATTTCATCCTGCCCATAGCCCATGGTTGATATGCGATAGCATGCCCTTTCATTATTCTGAACCCGTCAGGCAATGTGTCATCTGATAAACACAGTTTGCCATCCTGCACGGAGAAAAAACTCAAAATCAAGAGGTGTACACATGAAGGAGTGGCCTAATAGGCATATAATTACAGTGACTAGCCAAAATATACAAAACATATACATTGATTATGTATATTATATCTATATTTATGTATTCTTTATGTATATTTATACTTAATATACAAAACATATACATCTGCCGGCTATTATTTTATAGGGCTGTCCAAAAAGGTAAGTATACCTATAATTTATGTATGCGTGATTCATCTATAAGCATTGCTCTAATAGGCATAAAAACAAAGGTGCATGCGTGAAGCATTGGCCTAATGACATCTATGTTTGTGAATATTATATCCTTCTCACTATATGTATGTATTACCACAGGAATTGCAGGGTATAATCGGAGCGTCTCAGTTAATGATGCATGGAAATACTGCATTTTATCCAGTGCATCATCAGTAATGCTCTTAGCTAGCTCATCAATACTTGAATTCTGGTTTATTCCGGTTGCTTTCTTGACTTCCTCTGCAATTTTTTCTTGTAGGAGAGGGTACTTGCACATCATATAGAAGAACCAGGAAAGTGTGCTAGCTGTAGTGTCTTTGCCAGCAATTATAAAGCTAAGGATTATGTCCTTAAGGTACTTTGGATCCGTTTCGTTCATTTCCAGGAACCTAGACAGAATGTCAGATTTTTTCATCTGCCAATCATGTGAAAATTCAAGTATCATTTTTGTGTTCTTGCTCAAGGGAAATAAGTCAGAAGGTTATCTGCCTGAACTTACCACCCTGCTGTCATCTCGCAACTTGGTCGTCTGTTCTGTCTTGTTTCTAATAATTTTATATACAAATTCATCAACCACTTTAATACACTTCTTCATATTTGCTTCTGACCCAATGTTTAGAAATCTTTTCACTTTCCCAAACACATCAACGTAGCGATAAAACGTTACTGCATTAGCTTCATCAAAAGAACTGGAAAACAGAATGCCTTCTTCAGTTGTAGTGTCGAGATCCACGCCTAGTAAAATCTTGAATACTGTCTCCAGTGTTGATTTCGTAAATAAGTCCTGCCAAAAATGGAAGAGTTAGCTTATTATTAACTTGTTAATTTTACTGCAGAAGGGCAAACTGAAGTTGCATACTTGAATTTCTGTTGCTTGATTTGAGGTCACGGCTTCAGATACTTTTTGAGCAAGCTTTACCGCACTAGTTCTGAAAACTGCACTACTAAAGTCCCTTAAATTTTTGGTGGAGAATTCGTAACTTGATATCTTCCTTTGGCTTGTCCACTTCTCTCCATCAACTGTGAAGATCCCATCACCAAGAAGATCATTCAAGATGCCATAATGGTGCCAACCCTGAAAAGTTTTAGGGTGAGAAACTGGGAAATTCTTTTCTAATCTCATATACATGACTTACTAATATCACACTATTATTGAATGTAGTTGTTAGATTCATGTACACATGGAAAACTAATGGTGCACGTACTAGAGAATTTTACATTTGTTTCTAAACATCAATAGTTGCAAGAAACGCATTAACAATGATTTCATGGTTGGCGAGCTCAAAGGGCCATTCTGCATCAGATTGAATTCAGAAACTAGAAAGGCTTACTAGTTTTCGACGTTTCAAAGGGAACATCTCTAGATATTGCTGTGAATTCCAGTGATTTACATTTACAATGAATCTTGAAAAACTTTGTGGTTTTTGTTTATGAGGAAGAGAAGTAGAGACAACAGGTCATTCGTGCCATGGTGCATCAAGAATATAGCATTTAACTTCTCTCATAATTTCCAGAAACGAAATGCAAATTTTTATGCTCGGACGCAAGTAGGGATGGGCATTTGAGCCGTCGGATTGGATATGAAAATTTCGGTTTACGGATTGGAAAAATTACAATCCAAATCAAATCCAAAGAAAGTCGGATTGGATTGCATTTTTTAAGTTCGGTTTTGGATTAATCGGTTTGGATATTTCGGATTTTCGATTTTGACTTTTGAGCCTTCAAGGCAAGCTTATTAGGAATGAAATTCATATGCGCCAGTTACCAAGTTACAAATCTTAGCATAATGTGAAACCAAATATGTGAATTTAGTAAAGAGTTGTTACCATTAAACCAAAAGGTATCAAGCCACATAGTTCGGTTTTACATTATTCCCTCTCACTACTAAAAAGCAGGATTTTCCGACCTAAAAAAAAGGCTATTTCAAGCCTCGGGGTCGGTTTAAAAAAATCAAAACCGACCTCAAAATTAGATCGGAAAATAGTGGGTCGGAAATATTCGACCTCGTGAGGTCGGTAAATTTTTTAAGTCGGTATTAATTAGATAAATTACCGACCTCATTAGGTCGGTAAATTATATTAATAATATAATGATATGAGTTTACCGACCTCCTGAGGTCGGTAATTCATATGAATATATAATATATTGTTTTAGATTTCCGTCGTCGAAAGGTCGGTATTTCACAATTTCTGCAAAATATTTGCAGAAACCCGACCTCATGAGGTGGGTAATTTGTAATTTTTGGGAAAATTTTGCAGAAAACCGACCTCATAAGGTCGGTAATTTGCAATTTCTAGAAAATTTTGCAGAAAACCGACCTCATGAGGTCGGTGATTTGCAGTTTCTAGGAAAATTTTGCATAAAACCGACCTCATGAGGTCGGTAATTTGCAATTTCTTGGAAAATTTT
>NC_081346.1:28500621-28505612 GCF_029784015.1 Lycium ferocissimum
TAATTAAAAAAAAAATAATTTTTTTTTGGAAAGAATATTTTTAAGGGGGTGGGCCCCAAAAGGGGCTTAAAACCCAAAAATAAAATTAAAAACTTTTTAAATTTTTTTTTTTTATGTGTGGTACTGTAAGGATAAAAAATTGGTGAAATGTCATTTGTGACTTCGTTTTCCCTACTTTGACAGTAAGTCATTTTTCCTACTTTAATTAGGAAAGTTATTTTCTCTATCTTTAAAAAACTTATTTTCTTAAAAAAAAATATTTTCAAAATATTTTTTCTAAACGAATACTTAAAATCAAAAAATATTATTTTCCTCCGTACCTAACACACCCTAAGAGCCAAGAAAGGAAAGTAAAATTACAGCACCTGTATTCACGGTTCACAAAAAGTTGAGAAGTGGCAGCATTTGAGCTGCACCATTCATGGGCTGACGTAAGGTTTTAATATTATTGAATCCTTTTGACAGAATGGATAATTTTAATATAACAATAAATGAGTTCAAAGTTGCTTTCGGTTACGGATTCAAATCCCGACTATGAAAATCTATTCTTTTGATCCCCTCGTATAAATTTTTGGTCCGCCACTACTCTCAGACACCATTAGTAAAAAGGATCATTAAATTCGTTTTACTAGTCAAATAGTGCAATCACATATTTATGAAACACGAACTACACGAAATAGCCATAGTCTATATCGCGCACTACATGTATGTTCTTGCTTTTTAATACCTTCACGAATCACTTACAAGGACTTGAATTGTACTAGAGGAGAAGAATTTTTTTTTGTTTTGGGAGGAGAAGAATTTCGACGTCATCTTTTCGTGAAAGAGCCTTTCTTTAAAAAAAAAGACAATAGACACAATCATCGTAAACGTTGTGACACTACTAAAAAACAATCAATTTTCGACGTAATTAAAAGCGACGGGACTCGTCGCTTATCAAAAATAGACAATTAAAGAACGACTCCGCCGCTTTATCCCTTTTTATTTTTTTCGCTATTTTTAATGAGAAAGCGACGGACTCCGTCGCTTACATTTGGCGGATTTTTTTTAAAAAAAAATCGCGAAAAATAAGCGACGGACTCCGTCGCTTTTTATAATAAAAAAAAAAAAAAAAGCAAATGAAACCGACGGATTTTTTTTTAAAAATTAAATGACTTTATGTATATACTGATCATGGAGAGATTGATGGCGTCAATTGTATATATTATAATTTAGTTGTTGGTGAAAGTAGTAGGTCGTACATGTCCAATATGATAGAGTTAATGATATGGCCAATGATGCTTTTGGGGTACATTCTGGGTTTGAGCCTAAACAAAATTATGAGCAACCTCCCAATGAAGAAGCAATGCGTTTCTATCAAGAATTAGAAGAGGCTAGTCGTCCACTTTTGGTAGGGTGTGCGCATTCTAAGTTGTCCATTGCAGTTAGAATGATTAATATCAAAGCAGATTGGAGTGTTGCTGAAGCTGCTATGGATTCTATGATTAAGTTTGTGGGGGAACTAGTTAGTCCGGAATACGACACACCTAAAAATTACTATCAGGCCAAGAGATTGGTTTCCAAGTTAGGATTGTCATATGACAGGATTCATTGTTGTTCAAATGGCTGTATGTTGTTCTATAAGGAAGATGCTGATTTAAATGAATGTAAATTTTGTGGACATGCTCGGTTTAGGCGGGCTTCTAGTGGAAAGATGGTTCCAATTAAGTCGATGCATTATTTACCTCTTATACCTAGGTTAAAGAGGTTGTATGCATCGCCGAGTTCCGCTCCTCACATGAGATGGCACAGTGAAAATCGAAGGGTACCTGGTGTTATGTGTCATCCATTGGATGGAGAAGCGTGGAAACATTTTGATAGAACTTATCCTGATTTTGCTAGTGAACTAAGGAACATCGTTTGGGTTTGTGTGCGGATGGTTTCACACCTTTCTCTGTCTCTGCTACACCCTATTCTTGCTAGACTGTCTTTCTTACTCCGTATAATCTTCCACCTGAGATGTGTATGACAAGTCCCTACATTTTCCTAAATACAAGATCCTTGGTCCTCGTAATCCAAAAGTTTTGATTAATGTTTATCTTCAACCTCTGATTGATAAGTTAAAACAGTTATGGTGCAAAGGTGTAGTGACATATGATGTATCAACTAAGCCAAACTTTATCTTGCGTGCTTCTTTAATGTGGACATTAACGATTTTCCCGTACGATGTTGTCGTCGGGATGACTACGCCGAAAGATAGCTTGTCCTCATCGCATGGAAAATAGTAAAAGCATTCACTTTAAAACATGGCCGAAAAATACATGGTTTGGATCGTCATCGCGCTTTTGCCTATAGACATCGCGAATTCGGTGAAAATGAAACAGTATTTAAAAAGAATAGCATCAAAAGTGATCCACCGCTCGAATATTGTCGAGGAAATTGGGGAGGGTTTGTCACTTGCCTAAGGTTACGCAGGTTGCACCTTATGTACTCGGCATGCTGAAATATAATTGGACCAAATGAGCATATTTTGGGAGTTACCATATTGGAAGGATAATCTTCTACGCCATAATCTTGATGTGATGCATATTGAAAAAAATTATTTTGATAATGTATTCAACACTGTTATGGATGTTAAGCGTAAGACAAAACATAACCCAAAGGCAGGATGGGACTTTAAAGAAATATCAGCGGCCCCGAATTGTCGCATGGTTATTTTGAACAAGTTAGCAAAAGAACATTCTCCAATCTCACCAAGGCACTCCTACCGAGGCTTCCGTACGAAATGTAGGTACACCGCGGACTAAGGCCGGTGGGGGTTATATAGTAGCGCACGGTCTTAGGCCAAGAAACAACTTTGGCCGCCTTCGCCGGTGACCGTGAGGGCGCGGGGTCTTCTCAAGCAGGCGAAGGAATTGATGTTGTTCAATATGTACAACATGCGCAACAAAATTGAACAACTTAACAAGAAATTACCGATAATGAAAAGTCATTACGCTAAGGAGACTAGTATGTTGCAAAAGAACCTCAAGCTCTCCACGCGCAATTTATGAACTTCATTGCCATCGTGACGCTTTCGCGGCGCTCTCCCACCCAAACCAAAGAAATGATGAAGAGTGAAGATGAAGAGTTGAGAGGATGATGATGAGTACGTAGATACGACTCCTTGATCATCTTTATTTGTGTTTTAGAGACTTTGTGACACTTTTACATTGTTTTAGTTGTAAACTTTGAATGATATGAAAAAATTGAACTTTGAAAGCCCTTTTTTATTGTTTTGATGAATTAGTTGGATAGTATATGATGTTATGTTGATAATTAGGATGTTGTAGATGTTGTAGCTCATTTAGAATTGGTATTGGCAACATTTAGTGCTGGTTGTAGGCTGGATTGTGATTATTTGGCTAAAAAACAGGTTTGGGATGCTGAAATTGCTAATTTCAAAGATCTAGTTTTTTTTCAGAAAAGCGACGGACTCCGTTGCTTTTTTGAATTTTTTTTTTAAAAAATCCCCATAAAAGCAACGGACTTCGTCGCTTTTCCGAAAAAAAAAAAAATTAAAAAAAAAGCGACGGAGTCCGTCGCTTTTTATATTATATATTTATTAATATAATTCATTTATTTTTTTTAAAAAAATAATAATTCAAAAATGCGACGGAGTCCGTCGCTTATTTTTTTTAAGAAAAATCATAAATAAATAAATCAGTCAAGGATGGAGTCCGTCGCTTTTTTCAAAGAACGGCAATAAGCGACCGAACTAATCCGTCGCTTTTCAATTGTTTTTTATAGTGTGACCTCTTATAATTGAGATTCTAATATTAATTATAAATATATAACTAATTATATATTTACTTAATTACTGCATTCGTCTCATAATAAATGTCACCTTAGGAAACCAAGACATAAATTGGCTATTTTTTTTTTCAATTTTACCCTTAGACAAAAAGACAAGTTAAAATAACATTTAAATGATAATTGGAAAAGCCACATAGTAACTTGGTATTGTTGTAATCCCAATGTCAAAAGATTCACTACTTCAGGCATGCTCTAATCAAGAGGAAAAGTAATTTATTTTTACTATGTAGGAGTAACTTGGTAAACTTCACATAGCATTATTGGTTTCTTAATATGCGTGTTTTTGGCTAAGGTGACACTTATTATGGGACGGAGGGAGTAATTAATATGGATCCGGGTTTGACCCACATAGGCGGCCCGGTCCAATTTTCTTCATAAACTTATAGTATAAAAATCAACAACAACATACCCAAAGGCAGAAATTTCACAAAACGTGGAGTTGCAGGTGGGAACAGAAAGGACCTAAGCTCTACCTTGGGAGGTAGAGGGTGTTTTCGGTATAAAAATCAAGAGAGAAAATCTTGCACATAAAATAGAGGAAATCAATCTTAGATTCACTCCAGAATTCTCTAAATCTAGAATTATCTGACTTCTGAATAGCTTTCCCACTTATGGTTGTAACATCGTCAACAGTAGGGGATGACAAACTAATCTATATCTATATATAAAAAGCCGGGACATAAAGGACAAAGGATACACCTTTCTACTACGATCGACATTTTTCTTTTTTCTCCTTCTTTGGTAGTTTTTCTAACATTTCTCTACATAATTTACTAAATAATTGAATTAACAAAAGCCTTATACATTAAATATCCCTTTTCAAGAGTACAGGCCACATACAACTTGGAATAATTGCAAAGTAACCGTCTGATTCTGCCATATAGTGGGATACATTACCCCCAAAACCGTTTTCCTCTGATATTTATCACTGATAATACAATGACAATTAATCCTTTACCTCTTGATACTCTATTATTTCACCTATATATCTTCTTGTTCGTCCTATTCTTTTGGGTATGCTATTGTCAAGTTTTTTCCTTCACTTTTCTTCTTCTCTCGCTCCCATTATTGACAATTACTTTTTTTCCCACCAAAAACTAACTCAATAGTCCATACGACCATACCATAATCCAGCAGCTCCATAGTTTTTTTTTTTA
>NC_081346.1:28505712-28532459 GCF_029784015.1 Lycium ferocissimum
TCTTTTATGAAAAACTTTTTTTTTTCAAATTGTTGATGGTATGAAATATACCCTCGGTGTTTGAGTGCAAAAAATGAGGACTCGAACCGTGAAATCTTCCTTTTGACAGTCTCCTGTGCAACATTTCAAATCAAGCTCCCATTCTTTAAAATTAGTAACACGCTTTACAATGCTGCCTTATTAAAAACCTCGCCGGAAAAATCCTTCTCGGGACAAAAATCGGTCTAAGGGGAAAATAGTACAACACGTGTTTTCAAAATTCCTTGAATGGGTTTCTGAGTTAGCTATTTCCGCTTTCTCGTACCATCACGATTGTACCTGAAGAATCCGTTAGTACAAGCTAAATGAATTTGATTGATACATACCTGTAAACAATAAGACCGCTTCAAGTGACTAATGTTTCAATTATTTGGCAACTTAGTCCCATCCTCAGTTTCTAATTGATACGAACCTTTCCCCGTAATATTTGCTATCCGGTATGGTCCCTCACAATTCGGACTAAGTTTTCCAGCATTCAAGTCTCTCGTGTTAAGAATTACCTTCTGCAAGACCAAATCTCCTATTTGGAAGTATCTGAGCTTGGTCCGACGATTATAGTATTTACCCATCCTTTGCTTTTGCGCAACGATCCTGAGCAAAGCCATTTCCTGGTGTTTTCCAGTAGATCCAAATTGACAGCTCTCCTATTTCTACTGGGACCAAAGCCTCGCCCCATACACCAATGAAAATGGAGTTTCACCCGTGCTGGCTTCATGGTGTCGATGTGCCCATAATATTTCTGGTAGTAACTCCCTCCATCTCCCATTTGTTAATTCCAGCCGTTTCTTTAAACTTTGCACGATTGTCTTATTGGTCTATTCATCCTGACTATTTGTGTTCGGATGGTAAGGAGTTGAGGTGATCCGCTTGATCTTCAATCCCTCGAAAAATTCTGTTATCTTCTTGCCCACGAACTGTGGCCCATTGTCACAGGTTATCTCTTTCGGGATTCCGAAACGACAAATGATATGGTCGTAAATGAAATCAATAACTTCTTTTTATTTTATCTTCTCGTAAGCTGAAAAAACTTGACTTGATCGGGCGCCGCGGGTAACGGCCCCACAATGTCCATCCCTCACTTCATGAATGGCCAAGGCAACACCACCGGATGCAGCAGTTCTGCCGGTTGATTGATCATCGGAGCGTGACGTTGACATTTATCACACTTGTGTACAAATGCTTTTGCGTCTTCCTCCTTTTGGGACTAATAATATCCTGCTCTAATCAACTTTCTTGCCAACAAGTCCGCACCAGAATGATTTCCACAGACTCTTTTATGTACCTCCCTCATTAAATAATCCATCTCCCTCGGTCCCAAGCACCTGGCTAATGGACCATAGAAAGACCTTCTATACAACTGCCAATCTATCATGCAATACCAAGTTGCCTTTGTTCGCAGTGCTTAGGATTCTTTTGCGTCATCCGGTAGGTTTCCATCGCAAAGATAATCTATGTATTTGTTGTACCAATCCTAAGTCAAACTGGTAGA
Organism: Lycium ferocissimum; assembly: GCF_029784015.1. NCBI lineage: Eukaryota > Viridiplantae > Streptophyta > Magnoliopsida > Solanales > Solanaceae > Lycium > Lycium ferocissimum. Next base: position 28,507,241 of record NC_081346.1, read on the forward strand.
ATATACTTCATCAAGACTGGAATCCAACGTTGAATGCAATAACTGCACCACTTACCCGAGCTCATTCCTTCGGCGTCAGTCGACGACCCTAAATTTGCAAGGGCATCGGCTTCTGTATTTTTCTCTCGCGACACATGCTCCATTGTCCATTCCTTGAACAGCGCAGCAACATCTGAACCTTATCCAAATACTTCTGCATCCTGTCATCTTTTATGTCAAAAATTCCATGGACTTGATTGACCACCAGAGGGAATCCTTTTGGCCTTAATGACCCCATCCCACTGCTCTGAGCTAATTCCAAACCTGTAATCATTGCCTCATACTCGACTTCATTATTAGTTAACTGCACAGTTCTAATTGCCTGTCTAATTATATCCCCGGAGGGAGTTTTTAGCACTATACCCAATCCAGACCCTTTTACATTAGTTGCCCCATCCGTAAACAAGGTCCATACCCCGGGTAATGCCCAGAAGAAATTATAAATTCTTTTTCAACCTCGGGTATCATCCCAAGGCTGAAATCAGCTACAAAATCGGCTAATACTTGAGATTTTATTACTATTCGAGGACTATATCCTATATCATATCCACTAATTTCAATAGCCCACTTTGCTAACCTACCTGAGAGTTCGGGTTTATGTAATATATTCCTTAACGGATAAGTTTTCATGACGCAAATAGGATGACATTGAAAATAAGGATTTAACTTCCTAGCGGCAGTTATCAACACTAAAGACAATTTTGCTAGATGAGGGTACCTAGTTTTGGCACTTGCCAAGGTCCTGCTAACATAATAAATAGGAAATTGCGTACCTTTATCTTCACGAACTAACACCGCACTTACTGCCACCTCAGATACCGCCAAGTACAAAAGAAGTTGCTCATCTTCCAGTGGTTTAGACAACAAGGGCGTACTTGAAAAATACTTCTTCAAATCCCTTAAAGCTTGTTGACATTCTGGTGTCCACTTAAAATCCTGTTTCTTTTTTAGCAACGAGAAAATCGATGACTTTTTTCAGAAGAACGAGAAATAAAGCGGCTTAAAGCTGCCAACCTTCTGGTCAACCTCTAATACTTCTGGGATCTCCTCTTTGGCCTTTATTTTATCCGGGTTGACCTCAATCCCACCGTTCGACACCAAGAATCCCGGGAATTTCCCTGAGTGTAACAACCCGTATGGTCGTTATAGCACTTTTAACCCATTTACGCCCGTTGACCCATCTCGAGTTCTGTTAGTATGATTTTAACCTACGAGGATAGGCGACATGGTTCCGAGGTAATCGAGCGAGTTCTAGCAGGATTTGTGGAATCTAGAGTCTTAAAGTGAAAAACCTTTGACCAATAGTTGATTTTTGGGTAAACGTGCCTGTAATCAAATTCCAACAATTCCATTAGGTCTGTAACGTGATTTATGACTTAGTGAAGTCATTGGTTTGGTTACCTAAAGGTTTGGGTGTGATTAGAGTCATTGATAGCAGAACTAGTTAAGTTAAAGAGTTAGAGTTGACCACAGTCAACATCGGGTCAAGATGACCCCGTGTCGATGTTTTGAAAGTTCCAACAAGTTTGTATGATGATTTTGGAATTGTCCGCAATTTTTGGTGAGATTCCGAAGAGTTCAGATGGATTTGGGTTGTGTCGCGCTCGTGGCTCGATGTGTTCGCCATAGTTTTTTGCCATAAAAGGTACCATATTGATCAATAGACCTTTGTTTTGTGTTTCGATTGAACCATTAGATCCGTATCGTAATTACGAAGCCATAGCAAAAAGAATCATCGCATTTCGCCTTCGTATGAGGAAGTTATGGTCATTTTAGCGCGGACAACTGTTGTTGTACCTGGTGTGTGCGCTGTAGCGGACTTCTGGTCCGCTGTAGCGGACATAGCTGTGTATAAAAAAATCAGACTGCGTTCATTTCGTATTTTGAGCATATCTTGAGTTCTAGAGCTCCGTTTGAGGTGATTTTTGCGGTGTTGTTCTCGTCTCAACGAGGGGGTAAGTATCTAATCTTTATTTTGATATTTCCTCAAGTTTATTTTCATTGGTTACCGATTTTATCCGAGTTTGATTGGGGAAAATTGGGGTTTTGAACCTAATAGTTGAAAAGTGGAAAATCATAGTTTTGAGGATCAAGATGATGGCTTTTTTAATGGATTTTTTGGATCTAGCTAACTAACCTATGGGTAAACTAATTTTGACATAAATTTCCAGTTTTTCCCTTGCAGGCTCGGGGTTACCTTTTTGGGTTCGTTTTGGGGTTTCGAATTAAAGTATAGCAATATAGGTATCGTTAGACTCATTTAAACTCGTAGGATACTATTTTGACTATATTGAACCTGATTTTTTAATAAAATTACAATTTCTCCCTTATGGCACAGGTTTTGCTATTTTGGGTCCATTTTTGAGTTTTGGGTAAAACTATGGCAATATGGGTATCCTTAGATTCGTACTGTAACGTAGAATTCATATTTGATAGATGTTAATTGTTCTGAGTCTCTTCGAAGAGGAAAGGCAAGGATCAACTGGATTAGTTCGTAGCACCTGTTCGGCATTGAGGTAGGTTATGACTTATCTTATGGTTAAACTTCGGTTTGCAAAGCATATGTAGAGTTAGTGATTGTTAGAGAAAGCATGTTACGCCTTCGGGTATGAAGTTGGGATGGATTACCTAGGTTGGTACTGTTGTTTGATTATGGGCTTGTCGCCTTGTTGTGATCTATTGGCTTGTTGCCACGTGTGTGATATTAGGCTTGATACTTAGTCGTTTTATCATGATTGTGAAATTGCTATCCCTCACTTATTGGGTACTATCTTGGATAGAGGAAATAACTTGACTTTTTACTGATACCGAGAGATGTGTCCATGTGTGGCATGATTAATTTGATATGTTGTTATTATTCATTGATATTATGCAGTGTACTCATTCTTATCTTTTATGATACTCTGATATGAGCTGAGCTTGGTATTGTTGTTTGATTGTGGCTTGTTGCCTTATTGTGATTTATTCGTGATATTGTGATATGTGTCCATGTGTGGCACGATTGGTATTGATATATTCTCATTGGCATTGATTATCATTCATGCATTCATACTCATACATTTGGATCGGGTTGTGTGCCACAACATATATATACATACATTTGGATCGGGTTGCGCACCGCAACATATATAAACATACATTTTGATCGGGTTGCGTGCCCCAACATATATCTGTTGCAGAACGTGCATATATATATATATAGGATCGGGCTGTGCACCGTAGCAGGTACATAGACTTCGCGGGTCCCCCATATGTTATGACTGTCGAGGCGTGGAGGTATCCGCCCGAAGCATATGTGTATCATTGCATTGCATTGCATCGCACGTGCATTCATATTACATCCATCCACATCTTTGATTCGGTTGTTGTACTCATTGTATTGCATGGGCGTTTTCGCATTAATTTTTTTGGTTGATTATTGATGGAATCGAGAATTAGAGACTTTCTCCTAGGCTATAACTTGAGGTTATGGAGAACTATTATTGGTTGTACTGATGTTTGTGGTTATTCTAAGAAATTGTGGGAAACTTGACAAACTTATGTTTAGGTGCTTCACCATAGGCTATGACTCGGCTATTTGATGCTTCTGTACTTGAGTTCTTATTCTTAGACTGTGATATGTCTATACTTGATTATGAGCATGTCTATTCTTCAGTCTCTTCCTTTATATATGTTAACTAACTGTTGTCGGCCTATGATGCCTACTCAGTATGTGTTGTTTGTACTAATGCTACCTTCTTTACACTCATTTTCAGAGTGTAGAGTTTGTGACAGGTTCTATTTCTGATCCTCGAGAGTATTTCCCCGAGACAGTGTTGTTGGAGACTTAGGGTGAGCTACTGCCAGATCTGCAGCCCGAGTTTCCATTCTTCGTATACTTGTCATCTATTTTTTGACAGTATTTGTTTTGATGTTATGAGCCTTGTGTGGCAATATTCAGATAGTTCATAGGGTATTTTGGTATAAGTTCTTTTCGTGTTAATGGGACGGAGGCATAAGGAAGAGGATTTAGATAGACTAATCCGTTATTAGGAAGGGAAAAATTGGTATATGACGTGTTTGTCAGAATAAAGTTGCATTTGGTGCGAGAGTGGATTTCGTCTTCGGTCGTGAAAAGTTAAGTTGGACTCTGACGTGACTATATGGTAGTGGTTGTGGTTCTTTCAGGAAAGTGGTTATCAGTTCTAGATCAGGAAGCAATGCTACTTGTGACGAGTGGAGACTTAAGATATTGAGCAGCGGTGGTCCTGGTCCTTCAGTATAGGGTGTGTTCACCGGGTCTTCGTGTTTAGAGGAATGGTAAGGATATCATGGAATCAAGAGCTAGTTGATTTGAGAGTTATGTTACGGTCATATATGGTAGAATAGACATAAGGGTTCAGTGTTAAGTTGGTATGTTTGGTTATGCCGTGGGCCAATGGGAGCCAGTGGTTGACTAGTAAGGATGACTCTAGGTTGGACAAGTGCGAAGTTTTAGTACTCAAGGAGCTATCAGGTGTTGCATCTACTATTGGATTAGGGTTGAGAGTTTTGTACCGGTTGTGTAAGTTTCGGGTAGTTCCTGCCACTACTGGTGTACAACTCAGTTGAGTTGATCGAATGAAAGGGATAATAGCGCAAATGGTTAAAAGTGTTCTGGTTCGACAATTGGGACATTCGTGGTGGTAAATCAATGATAAGGTTCAAATTAATTCGAGTTGTAGAGAAAATTTCAGAATTTGAGTTAAGGAAATTTGAGCAAAAAGGCTTATGGTGGCATGCTACTATCTCCAGGATTGACTCGGCTAGTTTGCAAGACTTATATGCATGCGGTATTCTATTGAGCAGGTTCGAGTAATGGTTGGACGGTGACAATGATTATTATTTGATTGGAATTGTGGACTTAAAGAGTCGAAAAGTATAGTTGATCGAGAATCGGTAAAAATAAGGTACATCTTCGGGATTACTTGGGTCAGTATAGGTTGTGGAGATGATGTGTTACATATTTCAGACTAGCTGTGATCGTGAGTACGCTTAAAGAAGGGAGTCTACGGAAAAGGACTAAGTGATATGATGAAGTTCCGTGAGGTTTCGTGATCAACGACTAGTGAGAAGAAAATTTTAGGTAACCGACATGTTAAGGCTTATGGAAGTGGTTTGTGTGGTACCCAGTTGGGGTAATTTCGTAACACTCTTTAGTGGATGAGTTAGTGTGGTTTAAGAGAAAGGAATTGTGGAAATCCCTATTATGTGAGGGCTAGAGTTATATTTTCGAGATGAGACCGTATTCGTGGTAGTGTATTATGTTGCTAGTAATATTGACTGGATAGCTTGGGTGAGCACTTTTTGGATATTAAGGGCTTGGAAATAGTTGTGCGAGGTTGGCGCAAGAGATTGCGAGATTGATGCTTTCGGAATGGTGATTGATGTATCGAGGTGTTACAATGGGAGATTCGATGGTTAAAGGGGTATTATATGAGGCTACAGGTTTTGCCTCGAAAAGTTTGGGGTGTATCAGATTTGCGTATCGGGTAAAGGTTAAGAAACATGAAGATTGCAAACATAAGGTATAGTTCTTTGGTACTAAGTTAACAACTTGGAGAGGACTCAGCTTTTGGAGTCGAGGGTGACAGACATGATTGATTATGCGTGAGGAAAAGATTAGAATTGGCCGCCAGAGATGTGTGGTAGGACTGTGATTGGTTTCGAAAGTTGGAGTCAGTTCAAGTGGCTATTGGTGGTATTCAGGGGTTGTGCATTCATTTCGAGTCAGGATTGTTTGATTAGAGCTTGATGGACTATGTTTATATTCCCAGAGGGACTTATGGGTCCCCAGTAAATCACCTTCACAGATTCGATGAGTTTCAGTTCAGATTTAAGGTATGACAGGTTTACCGAGCTTTATCAGGGTTTGCGAGTGGACTTGATGACATTTTACCGAGAGCAGCTATTCGGACAGATATAATGGTTACGTCGGTACTTGGTAATGATTTGAGGAGGTGCTATGGTTGCGAGAGGTCTTTAGAGTGATTAGATGGTTTCCTACGGACTTGGCCCGGTGAGGTACTCAGTGGTATGCTTCCAGTATTGTGATTTGAAGGTTTAAGAAGACTTGGAAATAGCGAAGTCGGCTATGAGTAAGATCAGTTTGATGGAATTGCTTAGATTTGCTCCGATAAAGCAAGAATTCTTTTCTGGCAAGAGTAAGTCATGGCTTCGGGCTTGTGTTTATGTGTTTATAAGAAATCGTGGTGCGAAGAATGGCTCTAGGGGCGAAAGAAAGGTTAGCGGAATCAGGGTATTTTACCGGTTCAGAGTGGGCTATGATTGTGTCTATATCTAAAGGTTTGTGCTGTTTTGAGAAATGTTTGTGGGACCTATTGATCGCGTTCAGAGGTATGGTTATATCGAATCAGAGAATTCCAGCAAAAGCAGTTCTTTATTTCGGGGATCAGTTGTGAGAGAAATTCGAGTATGAAAATATGGAAATTGGGTCTTTTAGCTAAGTTAGAGGAAGTTTTGACTGATAAGGTGAGCGGGCAATGATTTTGGCGTACTTCGTGCCATGGAGGCTTCTGTGTTGTTATGTTAAAGATTTCTTGGTTACCGTCAGCTTTCATACTCTCTTTCTTCGTTCGAGGATGAACGATTGTTTAATTGGTATCTGATGTAATGACCCGCTTATTCGTTATTGCACTTTTGACTTATTTACCCCTATTGACCCTTCCCCGAGTCCTGCTAGTATGATTTTGACCCACGAGGATGGGCGACACGATCTCGAGGTCATCGGGCGAGTTCTAGTAGGATTTGTGGAATCTAGAGTCTTAAAGTGAAAAAACTTTGACCAATAGTAGACTTTTAGGTAAACGTACCCATAATTGAATTCCGACAGTTCCATTAGGTACGGAACGTGATTTATGACTTAGTGAAGTCATTGGTTTGGTTCCCGAAAGGTGTGGGTGTGATTTGAGTCATTGATGGAGGAACTAGTTAAGTTAATGTGTTAGAGTTGACCGCGGTCAACATTGGGTCAAGATGACCCCATGTCGATGTTTTGAAAGTTCCAACAAGTTCGTATGATGATTTTAGACTTGTCCGCAAGTTTTGATGAGATTCCGAAGAGTTTCGAATGGATTTGGGTTGTATCGCGCTCGTATTCGATATTTTCGCCATAGTTCTTTGGCCATAAAGGGTACCATATTGATCAAACGACCTTTGTTTTGTGTTTCGATTGAACCATTAGGTCCGTATCGTAGTTATGAAGCCATAACAAAAAGAATCGTCGCATTTCGCTTTTGTATGAGGAAGTTATGGTCATGTCAGCTCGAACAACTGTTGTTGTACCTGGTTTGTGCACTGTAGCGGACTTATGGTCTGCCATAGCGGACATAGCTGTGTATAAAAAAATCAAACTGCGTTCATTTCGTATTTTGAGCATATCTTGAGTTCTAGAGCTCCGTTTGAGGTGATTTTCGCGGCGTTGTTCTCGTCTCAATGAGGGGGTAAGTATCTAACCTTTATTTTGATGTTTCCTCAAGTTTATTTTCATTGGTTATCGATTTTATCCGAGTTTGATTGGGGAAAATTGGGGTTTTGAACCCAAAAGTTGAAAAGTGGAAAATCATGGTTTTGAAGATCAAGATGATGGCTTTTTGAATGGGCTTTTTGGATCCAAACTAACTAAGCTCTGGTAAACTAATTTTGACATAAATTTCCAGTTTTGCCCTTGCAGGCTCGGGGTTACCTTTTTGGGTTCGTTTTGGGGTTTCGAAGTAAAGTGCAGCAATATGGGTATCGTTAGACTCGTTTAAACTCATAGGGTACTATTTTGACTATATTGAACCTAATTTTTCAATGAAATTACAATTTTGCCCTTGTGGCTCGAGTTTGGCTATTTTGAGTCCATTTTTGGGTTTTGGCTAAATCTATGGCACTATGGGTATCATTAGATTCGTATTCTAACATAGAATTCATATTTGATAGACCTTAATTGTTCTGAGGCTCTCCGAAGAGGAAAGGCAGGGCTCAACTGGATTAGTTCGTGGCACCTGTTCGACATCGAGATAGGTTACGGCTTACCTTATAGTTAGACTTCGGTTAGCAAAGCACATGTAGAGTTACTGATTGTCGGAGAAAGCATGTTATGCCTTCGGGTATGAAGTTGGGATGGATTATCTAGGTCGGTATTGTTGTTTGATTGTGGGCTTGTCGCCTTGTTGTGATCTATTGGCTTGTTGCCACGTGTGTGATATTAGATTGATACTTAGTCATTTTAGCGTGATTGTGAAATTGCTATCCCTCACTTATTGCATATTATCTTGGATATAGGAAAGAACTTGACTTATTACTGATATTGAGAGATGTGTCCATGTGTCCATCTGTGGATTTAGGTTGCATCGCACTCGTATTCGATATTTTCGTCATAGTTCTTTGGCCATAAAGGGTACCATATTGATCAAATGACCTTTTTTTTGTGTTTCAATTGAACCATTAGATCCGTATCGTAGTTATGAAGCCATAGCAAAAAGAATCGTCGCATTTCGCTTTCGTATGAGGAAGTTATGGTCATTTTAGCGCGGATTATCATTTATGCATTCATACTCATACATTTGGATCGAGTTGCGCGCCGCAACATATATATACATATATTTTGATCGGGTTGCGTGTCACAACATATCTAGGCATACATTTTGATCGGGTTACGTGCCGCAACATATATATACATATATTGGTTTGGGTTGCACGTTTCGAAACATACACATATATTGGATCGGGTTGCACGTTCCCAATATATATATATATATATGTCGGATCGAGCTGTGCGCCGCAGCAGGTACATGGACTTCGCGGGTCTCCTATGGGTTATGACTGTCAAGGGATGGATGTATTCCGCCCGGAGCATGTGTGTATCATTGCATTGCATCGCACGTGCATTCATATTACATCCATTGTCACGACCCAATTTCACTAAGTTGTGCGGGCACCTACCTCTACCGTTCTTTGAATTATCGACTCGCCATTGGTACACCAGTGTCACACACACCATCATAAAGCCTCGACGAAGCTGAAGGTTTTCCCAAACCGATCATATCATCGAGTAACCACTATTATTAAGTCATCAACGCACTTTGTCACTTCCGAGCAACCCAACGCTGAAACATGGAGACCAAGTAACCCTCTGAACTATCTTTCCCATTTCTCATGAACTCCCACAATAAATGAATCTAATCGCGACTCCACACAACAACCCAGTCTAATCGCTGCTCCACACAATCGAATCCTTAGGCCACAACTAGAGACTAAACTTGATCACGTGTCCGAATCAGAATAACATATCTCGTACCATACCACGACACGTCATATATCAACTATTCACATAATAATTAAGGACGAGTTTCCACCCTTCATGGGTGATCAAGATAAGAAAGTCCAGATACCAACTGGAATCGAATAGATACCAATTTGAATGAAGTCGCACGAGAGAATGAAAAAATTAGAAGTTTCCTAAATGTCTTATACCCTCTCGCAGATAAGTACGAAGCTTATTGTATCGATCCACGAGACTCTACTAGACACGCTCTTGTATTATATCTTAGGGTAACCTAGGGCTCTGATACCAACTTGTCACGACCTAATTTCACTAAGTCGTGTGGGCACCCACTTTTCCCACCTCGGTAGGCGAATCCTTAACTCAACATTCACGAAGAAGTAAAATAGCGCAAGTCTCACAAAAATAATATAAATAAGAAAATGTAGAAGTAAATGAATCCGCCCCAGTATCTAGTCTGGTCATACAAGAGCATCTAACTAAAAACTACAAGTCTGAATCATAATAATACATAGTAGTCTCAAAGATCATGTCTCAGAATGGAAATAAAGACATAATGATAGAAAGAGTCTTCGACGCCGAACGTCCTCGTACTCGCTACGAAGGACTCGAATCAACAATCCTCGAATATCGATCCACAAGGAGTGAAGTCGATCTCTTTAGTACTGCGCATTCATAAAAGAATGCAAAGAAGTGTGCCGCACAAACAACAAGTACCGGTAGGTATCATAGGCCGACCAAGACTAGCTAACGTATATAAAGACAACAAAGCAAGATAAACGCATAAACCAACAAGTACAGGTCAACACGAATCCATATCCACAGAACAAATCTCCTATGTTATAGCATCTAAAGTCATCCAAGTCTATGATAATCAATCCGAACCAATACATCAATAGTATCACAACAAGTCATCACCTATGTTATAGCATCTAAGCCCAACTGTGCCAAGTCTCAGTATAAGCAATCCGAATCAGTACATCACAGTAGTATCACAACAATCAACAGGAACAAAGATACAATGCGCAATAATGTATATAGGATGAATGCAATGCATATGCAGCTTTGTACAACATGTCCCGGATGGAGTAACTCCACGTCTCGACGATCATGACCCATGAGGGACCCGCGAAGTCCATGTACCACTCGCTCGGGAATATGACCTCGGATCACGAGCACACTCTCACGATCCCAGCAAAGACCTCGGGCATCTGACACTCCATCATTCCCGAAAAGAAACCTCGGGCAACGAACACTCATCTCTCTTTTATGCTCTCCGGCAAAGACCTCGGAGGCTACACTCTCTCACATATCATCATTGGTGCCATAACCATGCATGCATATATCAATTTATCATGGAAATGCGCATGAATATGATGAAATGTAATATCAACAACCAATTCAATCCGAAATAGTACCACACATGGCATACAAGTAATATCAACCGTAAGGCTACACAATAAGCCACAATGGAATCACCATTCTCATCTTAGTATCAATCAAGTAAAGTACCGCAATATCATAGCCATGATATATCACTAGTCACAATTACCAATGTCTCAACGTGTCAATGAGCCAACAAGTAAATAGATCAAGATGAGTCAACAACACAACGGGGTGGCTAGCCCCCAAATCATACAACAAGGCCCAACCTAAGACAATATCCATCCCAACTTCGTACCCGAAGGCTTACATGCATTCTCCGACAATATCATCTAAACATACTCTTCGCTAGCCGAAGTCGCACCATAGGGTAAACCATAACCTACCTGGAACGCCGAATAGCAAATCTCCAATAGTCAAACCTTGGTCTTGCCCTTCCTTTGTGTTTCGTTATAATGAAAGTCTAATCATATCAGAATATGAAATTAGACTCAAGAAGAAAATACCCAAATAAGCATGTTCCTAATCAAGTCCCAAACCCTAACTCATGGAATGAGAAAAATGAGGGAATTCGAAGGATACCCATAATAGTCTTAGAAGAATTTCGAATAAAAAAGGTAGGTCAAAAACCCATTCCCAACCTCAAGAGGCAAAATGGCCATTTTATAAGAAATCGGCTTCAATAACGTCAAGCTATTAATCTAGGAAGTCATACGAATCTAATGGTACCCATATTGACATACTTTAAATCCGAACCCAAAAAGTCTCCAAAAATAGGAACCCGAGCCACGAAGGGCAAAATAGTAAATTTAGTTCAAAAATCAGTTTACCCATCACTTATGGAGCCTATATACCAAAAATGAGTGAAATCCATCCACTATTTCATGTTTAATTGAAGAACAACGAAGTTAAGCCTAGGGTTTCAAATCCCCAATTTACCTCCCTTAATTCAAGAATCTTAGCTTGAAAAATCCTACTAAACGATGGAATAATCATAAAAGGTGTTTGCAATCTTACCCAAATGATAATTCTTGAAAGAGTTTCTTCAAGTCTCCCAAAATCGAGCTTCTAAGATTGTGAAAAAATCCAAGCAAATAATAAGAACGAAAACGCCTAGCTGTCCAACCCATATATGGTGCTAGAACGATCTCAAAGCTCACTTTTGATAACTCCAATAGATTCCTTGCAAACTTTCACTCAAGTTAGGCTTTTGAACCACCTTATTTGGCCTTAAAACGAGTGAGATATGGTGGTTTCAATTTTTAGAAGAAGGCAGAAATTTAAAGGACGATCTCAGTAGCAATTTCGTAATTTTCAGATAAAATCACACCAGAAAAATCTGAACAGCAAAATTTTAGTAAAATGCCCATATCTCCCTCATATGATAGCGAAACGCGACGATTCTTGTTATTCGATTCTGAAATTACGATACGGATCTAACGGTTCAATCGAGACACAAATCAAAGCTAGTTTGCTCATTATGGTACCCTTTTTGCTTAAAAATGATGTTTAAACCAAAAACAAACACCATACAACCTAAACACTTCCGAAACTCATTGGAATCTAACCAAAATTTGTGAACAAGTCCAAAATCATCATACGAACCTGCTCAAACTCTCAAAACATCCAAACGGGACCGTCTTGACCCGATCCGGTCAACTCCAAATCATACCAAAAGCTAGTTTCTCAACCAACCACCCAAATCACACTCGAACCTCTCGAGAACCGAACCAATAACTCAACTAAGTCATAAATGACATTCTGGACCTAATGAAACTGTCGAAATTCGATTACGAGCACGTTTATCCAAAAGTCAACTTTTGATCAAACTTCTAAAACTTAAGCCTTCAAAATTCTAAAACTTAGATTTTGTTCTTCAATTCTCATCCGATCACCTCGGAAATGGAGTCACCCATCCCCACAAGTCATAGACATCACAACAAAGCTAACAGAAACAAAAAATCTTGGATCCAGGTCTAATTTCTTCTCATGACCATCTTTTCACCATAAATAGGTATATTAATCATTAATCGACTTAATTGTCAAAAACCAACCAGACGAACTCAAAATCAGCCCTGTCAATTTCCACATATCATAACTAATATTTCTAATCTAACATAATCTTCAGATTGACAATCAGAGCACGTTTTCCCAAAGTAAACAATTTATCCAAATAATTGAATGCCGGAATTTTCAAAGTGAAACCTTCTCTCGAAGTGAACCAAATGATATTCGTTAGACTTCAAATTTGGCTAGCAAGTCAAAATATTTATAACAGAGCTTCTGGAATAGGCGACACTCAAACTAGAGTACCGGTTCTCAAAACAACCGACCGGATCGTTACATCAGATACCAATTAAACAATCGTTCGTCCTCGAAAGATAAAGAAGAGTACAAAAGCTGATGGCAACCAAAGAATCTCTAAAATAACAATACGGAAGGCTCCACGGCACGAAGTTCGCCAAAATCACTGCTCCTTCTTCTTAACGGTCAAAACATTCTCTAACTTAGCTAAAAGACCCAATGTTTCATATTTCCCACACTCGAAATTTCTTTCACCGATGATCCCCATATAAGAACTGCTTCTGTTGAAATTCTCTAATTCGATATAACCATACCTCTAAACGCGATCAATAGGTCCCACAAACGTTCCTCAAAACAACACAACCCTTTAGAAATAGACATAATCATAGCTCACTCTGAACAGGTAAAATATTATGATTCTGCTAACCTTTCTTTCACCTATCTAAAGCCGTTCTTCGAACCATGATTTCTTCGAAACACATAAACACGAGCACCGAAACCATGACTTGCTTTGCCGAATCATTCTTACTTTATCGAGCACACTACAACTCAAATTGATGCTTCACAACCAACGGTAGAAGTCTTCTTAAACCTTCGAATCACAATACAAGAACCATACGCCGAATATCTCACCGAGCAAAGTCCATCGGAACCCCGATCACTTATAGACCTCGCACAAGCACGTCTCTTTCAAATGCGTAGCTAACCGTAAACTTCGTTTATCAAGTAACTATTCTCGGAAAATATCATCAAATCAGAAACCTCAAAGCTCGGTAAATTTGTCATACCTCAAATCTTAGCCGAAACGCATTGAATCCTTAATATCTTCCTGGAAATATAATCATAGACCTTTAAGCTTAACTCAAACAAAGCTGACGCTAAATGAATGCATAACTCTCGAATATCACCAATAGTCATTAGAACCGACTATAATGATTTGAAACCAATCACTATACCATAGACGCATAACAAATCTTGTCTATCACCCTCGACACCACGATGTTGAGTCCTATCCTTATCAACTTAGTATCGAAGTGCTATACCTTACGATTATCCATGCTTCTCGACCTTTGCCGACACGCAAATCCGATATAACCCCAAACTTTTCGACATCGAAGCCTCATATAATAATTATTTAACCATCGAACCTCTCATTGAATCACCTCGATATGCCATAATTTTTTCGAAAGTATCCAATCTTACACTGCCGCCCTAAATCTCACGCAACTACCCCCAAGTCCTTAATAACCAAAAGTGCTTACCTAAAGGATCGATATGACCGTAATCATACTATATTACCACGAGTAGGGTCCTTTGAAAATATAACTGCCTTACAACTCGGGATTCAACAAATCCTTTCTCTTAAAGCACGCTAACTCGTTCACCGTAGAATGTTACAAACTTTTCAACGGTGTGCCACCAAGCCACTTCTTATAAATCTCGACGTATGGGTTCGTTGAAATATGCTTATAGCTTACCGATCACGAATCTACGAAATTTTTCTCATATCACTTAGTCCATTTTTGTAGACTTCCTTCTTCAAGCTCACGCAACAATCACACCTCATCTGAATATACAAGACAACGATGCCACAATCTAAATAGACTCAAGCAATCCTAAGATGTACCTCATTTTTGCCGAGCTCTCGATCAACTATACCTTTTCGACTCTTCGAATTATCGATTTCTGTCGGGTTCACATACGCTATCGTCGACCATTAATCGAACCCGCTCGATTAATCACATAACCGTAAGTCTCGTACACTTACACCGAATAATCGCAAATAGTAGGCCACGCGCTATCCATATTATAGTTTTCCCTTAACGATCTTTCAAAAACTTTCTAAATCCGCGTATCTCATAAGACAAGTCCAATCGAATTCACATCGGCGGTCTTACTGGGTCATGTATCTCATCCTTCGTACCGAAGCCTTACTAATAAAATGTTATCCCGAACTTAACTCCAAATCGATCTACCATTTCAAGTATCCATGTTTACTAATCCCTTACTTAATCCTTAACGTTTCTAGTCCTCGAAGAATCACCTCTTACCTCATTTATCGAATTTGAACACACACCACTGACACGACTATCCCTTGTATTCAATCACATAAGCTGAGTAATAACACCACTAATAGCGGGATCTAGTCAAATTTACACAATGAATCAACCTTAGTCCAACATTAGGTGCAACACCGATTCGAGTACTAAACTTTAAGCGATCATCGCTATAGCGATCGAAAGACCGCTATAGCGGTTCCCACAACACGATCATCAATGCTTTTGCGGTCCACCAACACGTACGGTGCTAAACAGGCCACCTGCGGTTCCCCGCCGCGGTCCCTGGTGTCATAATTACGGCACCAGGCGCCCGTAAACATCACCCAACTTTCATGAACTCAACCCGAAATACTGACTATCACCCGAGACCATTTGCTCACAAATCATATATGTAGACATACATAAAAATACGCTACGAACGCACTCGTGGCCTCGAAATTCCCAAACGGAGGTCTCATTGATCGAGTCAACCCCTGATACCACAAATCCAACTTTCCAACACGTGTCCCATAACAAGAATGACCCTTAGCACCAGTCGCAACCTTATCCTAACAACCATGTCATATACCAATTTTTCCTTTCCCAATCTTACGAAAAGTACTCATGTCTAAGATATTCTATGAAGTCTCTCTTCGCTACATGCTTTCCACAAAAGTCTTCCTTCATGTCCTTATTGTCAACTTCTTTTCCATATTACACGCGATCATAATACGTTTGCCCAAATTCGATGGTCATTACCGAACCTACACTTGTCCTCACATACCGACATCAATTACTCTACCGCTGCTGATCGACCCACCATTGGTACACCAGTGTCACACACACCATCATAAAGCCTTGACGAAGCTGAAGTTTTTCCCAAAACCGATCATATCATCGAGCAACCACTATTATTAAGTCATCAATGCACTTTGTCACTTCCGAGCAACACAACTCTGAAACATGGAGACCACATAACCCTCTGAACTATCTTTCCCATTTCTCACGAACGCCCACAATAAATGAATCTAATCTCGACTCCACACAACAACCCAATCTAATCGTTGCTCCACACAATCGAATTCTTAGGCCATAACTAGAGACTAAACTTGATCACGTGTCCGAATCAGAATAACACATCTCGTACCATACCACAACACGTCATATATCAACTATTCACATAAGAATTAAGGATGAGTTTCCACCCTCAGTTGGGTGATCAAGATAAGAAAGTCGGATACTAATGGAATCGAATAGATACGAATATGAATGAAGTCGCACGAGAGAATGAAAAAATTAGAAGTTTCCTAAATATGTCTTATACCCTCTCGCAGATAAGTACGGAGCTTATTGGACCGATCCACGAGACTCTACTAGACACGATCTCGTATTATATACCGGGTAACGTAGGGCTCTGATACCAACTTGTCACGACGTAATTTCACCAAGTCATATGGGCACCTACCGTTCCCACCTCGGTAGGCGAACCCTTAACTCAACATTCAATAATAATAGAAAATAGTGAAAGAAGTAAAATAGCACATAAGTCTCACAAATATAATATAAAAAAAAGAAAATGCGAGTAAATGAAATTCCCCGGTATACGGTACTAGTCATACAAGAGCATCTAACTAAATACTACAAGTCTGAATCATAATAATGCATAGTAGTGTCAAAGATCATGTCTCAGAATGGAAATAAAGACATAATGATAGAAAGAGTTTTCAGGCAGTGAACGTCCTCATGCTTGCTCTGAAGGACTCGAATCAGCAATCCTCGAATATTAATCACGAGGAGTAGAAGTCGATCTCTTGGTACTGCGTATCGATAAAGAATGCGGCCCGGTGCGAGGTCGGTACAAATAACAAGTACCGGTAGGTATCATAGGCCGACAAGAGCTAGGCTAATGTATATGAAGACAAAAGCAAGATAAACGCGTAAACCAGCAAGTACAAGTCAACACGAATCCATATCCAAACAAATCTCCTATGTTATAGCATCTAAACAATGCAGAGTCTCGGTATAATCCAATTTGAACCATACGTCCGATAGTATCACGACAAGTCATCACATGTTATGGCCTAAGCCCCGGCGTATTGCCAAGTCGTCGTATAAGCGATTTGAATCGGTACATCACGGTAGTATCATGACAATCACGGGAACAAGATATAATGCAATGAATAATGTATGTAGGATGAATGCAATGCGTATGCGTCTTTGTACAACATGTCACGACGGAGTAACTCCGCGTCTCGGCGATTATGACCCATGGAGGACCCATGAAGTCCATGTACCCACTCGCTCGGGAATATGACCTCGGATCACGAGCACGCTCTCACGATCCCGGCAAAAGACCTCGGGCATCCACTCATCATTCCGGAAAGAAACCCGGGCAACGAACGCTCATCTCTTTACGCTCTCTCGGCAAAAATCTCGGAGGCTACACTCTCTCACATATCATCATTGGTTCCATAACCATGCATGCATATATCAATTTATCATGGAAATGCGTATGAATATGATGAAATGTAATATCAACAACCAATTCAATCTGAAATAGTACACGCATGGCATACAATGTAACGTGGTAAGGCTACACAATAAGCCACAATGGAATTACCATTCTCGTCTTAGGATCAATCAAGTAAAGTACCGCAATATCATAGCCATGATATATCATGATCATGATTACCAATGTCTCGACGTGTCAACGAGCCTAACAAGTAAATAGATCAAGATGAGTCAACAACACAATGGGGTGGGTAACCCCCAAATCATACAACAGGTGCCCGACCTAAGACAATATCCATCCCAACTTCGTGCCGAGCATTACATGCATTCTTTGACAATATCATCTAAACATACGCTTCGTTAGTTGAAATCTCATCATAGGATAAACCATAACCTTACGGAAAGACGACAAATCTCGACAATAATTAAACCCAGTCTTCCCTTTCGCTTTGTCTTCGTGATAATGAAAGTCTAATCATATCGGAACATAAAATTAGACTCAAGAAGAAAATACCCAAATAAGCATGTTCCTAATCAAGTCCCAAACCCTAACTCATGGAATGAGGAAAATAAGGGAATTCGAAGGATACCCATAATAGTCTTAGAAGAATTTCGAATCAAAAAGTTAGGTCAAAAACCCATTCCTAACCTCAAGGGGCAAAATGGTCATTTCATAAGAAAATAGGGTTCAATAAGGTCAAATTATTAATCTAGAAAGTCATACGAATCCAATGGTACCCATATTGACATCTTTAATCGAACCTAAAAAGTCTCAAAAATAGGAATTAGCCACGAAGGGCAAAATAGGAAATTTAGTTCAAAATCAGTTTACCCATTACTTATGGAGCCTATATACCAAAAATGAGTGAAACACAACCACTATTTCATGTTTAATTGAAGAACAACCAAGGTCAAGCCTAGGGTTTCAAATCCCCAATTTACCTCCCTTAATTCAAGAATCTTAGCATGAAAAATCCTATTAAACGATGGAATAATCATAAAAAGGTGTTTGCAATCTTACCCAAATGATAATTCTTGAAAGAGTCTCTTCAAGTCTCTCAAAATCGAGCTTCTAAGATTGTGAAAAATTCTAAGCAAATAATAAGAACGAAAACGCCCAACTATCCAACCCATATATGGTGCTAGAACAATCTCAAAGTTCACTTTTGATAACTCCAATAGATTCCTTGTGAAATTTCACTCAAGTTAGGCTTTTTAATCACCTCGTTTGGCCTTAAAACGAGTGAGATATGGTGGTTTCAATTTTTAGAAGAAGGCAGAAATTTAAAGGACGATCTCAATGGCAATTTCGTAATTTTCAGATAAAATCACACCAGAAAAATCTGAATAGCAAAATTTTAGTAAAATGCCCATATCTCGCTCATACGATGGCGAAACGCGGCGATTCTTGTTGTTACAGTTCTGAAATTACGATACGGATCTAACGGTTCAATCAAAATACAAATCAAAGCTAGTTTGCTCATTATGGTACCCTTTTTGCTCAAAACGGCTTTGAAACCAAAAACAAACACCACACAACCCAAACACATCTGAAACTCATCGGAATCTAACCAAAATTTGTGGACAAGTCCAAAATCATCATACGAACATGCTCGAACCCTCAAAACATCCAAACGGGGCTATCTTGAACCGATGTTGATCATGGTCATCTCCAAATCATATCCAAAGCTAGTTTCTCGACCAACCGCCAAATCACGCCGAACCTCTCGAACCAAGAACAACGACTCGACTAAGTCATAAATGACATTCTGGACCTAATGAAACTGTTGAAATTCAATTACGGGCACGTTTACCCAAAAGTCAACTTTTGATCAAACTTCTCAAACTTAAGCCTTCAAAATTCAAAAACTTAGATTTTCTTCTTCGATTTTCATCTGATCACCTTGGAAATGGAGTCACCCATCCCCACAAGTCATAAAAATCACAACAAAGTTAACAGAAACAACAAATCTCGGATCCAGGTCTAATTTCTTCCCGTGACCATCTTTTCACTATAAATAGACATATTAAACATTAACCGACTTAATTGTCAAAAACCAACCAGACGAACTCTAAAATTAGCCCCGTCATTTTCCATAGATCATAACTAATATTTCAAATCTAACGGAATCTTCAGATTGACAATCAGAGCACGTTTTCCCAAATAAAACAATTTATCCATATAATTGAATGCAGAAATTTTCAAAGTGAAACCTTCTTTCGAAATGAACGAAATGATATTCGTTTGACTTCAAATTTTGCGAGCAAGTCAAAATAATTATAACATAGCTTCTGGAATGGACGACACGCAAACTAGAGTACCGGTTCTCAAAATGACCGACTGGGTCATTATATCCATCCACATCTCTCATTCGGTTGTTGTACTCATTATATTGCATGGTGCGTTTCCGCATTGATTTCCTTGGTTGATTTTTGACTTGAGTTGTCGTGTACCTAATTAATACATGCTTAGGGATTGTGGACTCGAGGATTAGAGACTTTCTCCTAGGCTATGACTTAAGTTTACAGAGATCTATTGTTGGTTGTACTGATGTTTGTGGTTATTCTGAGGAATCGTGGGAAACTTGGCAGACTTGTGTTTAGGTGCTTCACCGTAGGCTATAGGTGCTTCACCATAGGCTATGATTTGTCTATTTGATCTTTCTATACTTGAGTTCTTATTCTTAGATTATGATATGCCTATACTTGATTGTGAGCATGTCTATTCTTCAGTATTTTCCTTTATATAAGGTAACTAATTGTTGTCGGCCTATGATGCCTACTCAGTACGTGTTGTTTGTACTGATGCTACCTTGCTACACTCCTTTTCGAGGTGTTGAGCGTGTGAGAGGTTCTATTTCTGATCCTCGAGAGTGTTTCCCGAGACGGTGTTGTTGGAGACTTAGGGTGAGCTACTGCCAGATCTGCGGCCCGAGTTTCCATTCCTTGTATACTTGTCATCTATTTCCAGACAGTATTCCTTTTGATGTTATGATCCTTGTATGGCAACATTCAGATAGTTCTTATTAGATGTTGAGACCTATGTGTTTATTGGTAGCTCTTGTGCTGACTTAGACCAGATGCCTTGGGTAGAAGATGTATTCCGCACTTATTCTCTTTTAATTGGTATTGAGATTTATTATTATTTACATTTTTCTTCTGCATTTATAGTTTGTATTTTGGGTAAGGGAAGGGTTCGCCTACCAAGGTGGGAAATGGTAGGTGCCCGCACGGCTAAGCTATTTTGGGTTGTGACAAGTTGGTATCAAAGCCCTAGGTTACCCGGTCTATCGGCCCTAGGTTAAGTATAAGTACGAGCATGTCTAGTAGAGTCTTGCGGATTGGTACGATGAGCTCTACCTATCTGAGAGAGGCTATAGGACATTTAGAAAACTTCAATTCTTTCATTTCGTGCTACTTCATTCAAATTGGCATCTAGTTGATTCCAATTAGTATCTCAATTTTCTTATCATAATCACCACGAAAGGTGGGAACTCATCCTTAAATTCTTATGCGAATGGTTTGTCTATTACGTGTTGTGGTATGGTATGAGATGCGTCATCCTGATTCGGGCGTGAGACCACGTTCAGTTTCTTGTTATGGCTTGAGGATTCAGTTGTGCGGGATCGTGGTTAGACTTGTTTATTGTGGAGATTTTCTTGAGAAACGGGAGAGATGGTATAGAGGGCCACTTGATCTCCATGTTTCAGCATTAGTTTGCTCGAAAGTCACAGAAGTGTATTTATGTCTTAACATTTATGGCTTAACAAGAAGAGTTTGTTCGAGGATTATGATTAGTTTGAAAGTACCAATGGCCATCGGTGGCAATGTATTTGTCGATATGTGAGCATAAGTGTAAATTTTGAAAGGACCATCGGATTTGGCAAAGGGATAGTGACCGCGTGTAGTAAGGAAGAGAAGTTGAGAATAAGGACATGAAGGATGACTTTTGTGGAAAATGTGTAGCGAAGTAAGATTTCTTAGTATTTTGGTATGAGTACTTTTCGTGTTAATGGGATGGAGGCGTAAGAAAGAGGATTTGGATAGACTAATCCGTTATTAGGAAGGGAAAAATTGGTATCTAACGTGTTTGTCAGGATAAGGCTGCAATTTGTACGAGAGTGGATTTCACCTTCAGTCGTGAAAAGTTAAGTTGGACTTCGACGTGACTATATGGTAGTGGTTGTGGGTTCTTTCAGGAAAGTGGTTATCGGTTCTAGATCGGGAAGCAATGCTACTTATAACGAGCGGAGACTTAAGATATTGGGCAGCGGTGGTCCTGGTCCTTTAGTATAGGGTGTGTTCACTGGGTCTTCGTATTTAGAGGAATGGTAAGGATATCATGGAATCAAGAACTAGTTGATTTGAGAGTTATGTTGCGGTCATACATGGTAGAATAGATATAAGGGTTCAATGTTGAGTTGGTGTGTTTGGTTATGCCGTGGGCCAATGGGAGCCAGTGGTTGACTAGTAAGGATGACTCTAGGTTGGATATTATCTTTAAGAAATTTAATAAAATCAAGCCTGAGCTCCGGTGATAACCCAGTGCCTAGGTATACCTTCCTTTTCGACTCCTGAGCAAAAAGCACAACTTGCTCCAGTTCATCTATGGTGGATTTTGTTGCGTCGGATTAATCCGGGACTACGAACGACCTCGGTACTCCATAATTTTCCACCTCTTCATGCTCTCCAACGTTTGGCCTAGTGTCTTCTATTTCTTGTGATTTCACAATCTTTGGATCTACCGAGCTAATCTGTAATTGTTATTTTGCTTCAGTTTCCATACCCTTCTCATTTGTTGAATGCGATTCATTCCTCTCATGCTCTAGCTTTTCCCGTGATTCAATTGCGAACATTTCTTTTGCTGCCGATTGCTCACCCTGAATTTGTCTGATTCCATCCGGCGTAGGGAACTTGAGAAGCAAATGCAATGTCAAAGGCACTGCTTTTCATATCGTGTATCCAAAGCCTTCCAAAGATCGCATTATAACTCATATCCCAATCAATGACATAGAATTTGGTGTGTTTGAGCATACCTCCTGCATTGATTGGTAATATAATTTCCCCTTTTATCGTCTCACTCGCCATGTTGAACCCATTACATACTTTAGAAGATGGTGCCAGTCCATCCAACATCTACAATTGATCCACCACTTTCCATCGGATGATATTAGTTGAACTCTTTGGATCAATCAAAATCCGTTTAACCTGACAATCCATAATCATGACAGATATTACCAAGGCATCATTATGTGGAAGAGTAATGCCATCCGCATCTTCATCAGTCAATACGATCGCTTCTTCTGGGACAAAGTCTCGCGATCTCTTTTCCCGTGTTATTGAGAACTTCATCGTTTTCGTGATGAAAGGAATTCCTGCAATCTCGGTTCCTCCCATTATCATGTTTATCACCTAACTAGGCTCACCCTGATGAAAATGTCCGCTTGGACACTTTCTCTTTCTATGTCCACCCCTAGCTCTATTACTCAATAATTCCCTCAAATCTCGGTTCTTTAATAACCGCGCGACCTCATAGCTAAGGTGCCGACAATCAGAAGTTTGGTGCCCATGTGTCCCATAGAAAGCACAAATCAAACTTGGATTTCCCCTACTAAGATCTATTCGTATGGGCTTAGGCCACCTGGTATCGTCAATCTTCTCAAGAGCTGCAATCAGCCCTACCGCATCGACCCTGAAACAATAATCTGATAAACTTAAGTTTTCAACACTTGTTGACTAAGACTTCCTTTGATGTAAATTTGCCAACATCTGAGCCGAGTTTATTGAATCTCACTCTCTCAACATCCGAACGGGGCCTTTCTGAACGACCATAAGGACGGTATCTTTCTTTTCCCAATCCAAAACCATAATCGCCATTTCTTCTTGGTACGTAAATAGATTTTCGACTCGACTTCAATAGATCAGCCGGCAATCAAACTAATCATCTTCCTCCCGAATTTTTGATTCATACTTATTATGAACATCCGCCCATGTTGTAATGGGAAATTCCACTAGGCATTCTTTTAATTTCGACGAGGCGCTTGAGCTTCAAGGGTTTAATCCCTTGGCAAATACCTCTGCTTCCTATTCATCCGGAATAGCCAACAATAACATTCGTTCCTTTTGGAACCTTATGACAAAATCACGAGGCAACTCAGCATCGCCCTGGGCAATCTTGAAGATATCTGCCTTCCCTGCTAACACCTTATTTGCTCCCGCATGTGCTTTGATAAAAAGCATCCTCAAGCATTTCGAAAGAATGAATCGAATGCTCCGTAAGCAGCGAATACCAAGTCATTGCCTCTTTGGACAATGTTTCACCAAATTTCTTGAGTAGAACAGATTCAACCTCATCTTGTGGCATATCATTCCCTTTAACGGCACATGTGTATGCGATTACATGCTCTTGTGGATCTGTGGTCCCGTCATATTTGGGTAGATCAAGCTTTTTGAATCTCTTTGGGATTAATTTAGGTGTTGCACTTAGTGTTGCACATCAGTTATCAGAATAACTTTTTTCTTTTGATTGAATGGTCTTATATACTTTTTTGTTGTTTTCCAAAAAAATAGGTATGGTATTTTTGCTAGATTTTTTATTCAAGAAAAGAAGATGGAAAAGTTAGTATGGTATTTTCCCTATGTTTTATCTTCGTGCTCATCATGGGGGTTAAATCATTTCCGTATGCTTGGATCCACGAGGAGAAATGCGGCTGATGATTTCTCACCACGACTTCTCACATTCTTTGGATCTTATTCCTGTGCATTAGTGTTGTTCAATACTTCGTCAATTTGGTTTCCAGTGTTCGTCATTGTTAAAACTACCTAGGCTTTGTTGATCATTGGAGAGAATCCTTCGATAGGTTTTCCTCCGGTGGAACAGCTATTTTCTTTGGTCTTGCAAAATCAATGGTAACCCAGTACTAAAGAATGATAAAGTAAACTTAATTACTAAAAGCTGAGTTATTCGATGATCCTTTTGAGAGGCTTTCAGGCTCCTTTTATAGTATAAATACATCATGTAAGCTGTGATTGAATTGTAATAATGAGCAATAATAGTCAATAAATGTTGTTTTAATTCTAAATCATAACGTTTGCTTCGAACCTCACACAATATTCATCTTTCATTAATGACCCAAAAAAATTGACTTGGCAAGTTTGCTCCGGGGTCATCCGGGGCCTCTTATTCCGATCAATTAAATTAAACGACTAAGCAGCGTTTCACCTTCAAGACGTGTTCCTTTCTCGTCATGCCATGTGTCAAGCTATATTTCATCATGTATACAGTAATCTTATTTTTTTGGTCTGAAAGGCAGTAACATTTTATTCATCAGTTATCAGAATAACTTTTTCTTTTGATTGAATGGTCTTATATACTTTTATTAATACTGTATTGAGAACTATTTTATGTGCCAAAAAAAATTGGTATGGTATTAATAATTATCTAGATTGTTTATTCAAGAAAAGAAGATGGAAAAAGATGGTATGGTATTCTCCTATGTTTTATATTAGTAGTTCATTATTTTGTGTTAATGGTATTTTAAATTGAAAGAATTAGATTCGGGTCACCCATATGGGTCAATCCGGATCCATATATATAATAAATATATATTTAATTTAAGTTAAAAGGAAAAAGACA
>NC_081346.1:28532559-28546545 GCF_029784015.1 Lycium ferocissimum
GGCCAACCAAGGCTCAAGGTTATACATACCCGGCCCTACCAAGGCTCGGGCTAGTTATCCGTACTCCGGCCCTACCAAGGCTCGCGCCATATCCCCACTCCGGCCCTACCAAGGCTCGGTGTTATCCGTACCCGGCCCTACCAAGGCTCAAAGGTTATCCGTACCTTCAACAGATGTGCGCGCGCGTTATGTCGTCGTATGCATACTCTATACATATTCATACATACATATATATAAATATAAACATATACTCTACCCGGCACCATAGGCTCGAGGTTTCACTATAGCCCTTCATAGGCACACATACGTCTAATAGCCCGTAGGCATCTTTTCCATCATTATCATTAACATCATCATTATAGGCTTACTCGTCGTACGAGGTGCGTAGGCACAATCGTAATACATATCAAGGATCGTGAGCTTACGAGCTCGAATATGAATCGTTGGAAACAACATACTCATATAGAGGAATCAGAGATAATCAGCCAGGAACCATGCCTTATGAAAGAAGGGTTAGCCTCACATACCTTTTTGTCGCACTATTCTATGCTTGTACGACTCCTTCCAATGATAGCGTTTAAACCTTCATTAATATCATAACAATGGCCATTAGTCATTCACGTCATACACGTTATCTAGGTTTCTCAATTTGCTTCTAATTCACCCATATTCATGGTCATAATACCCAACTTTGTCCATTTATCTAAAGTGTCTAGTTCATGTTCTTAATACCATTTATAACACATTTATCTCACAACCCAACAACATTCATGATTCAATCCCAACTATGTCTCAAAACGTCATTATTCATCATTCATAACCCATTTTGCTATTCTCTTTTAATGACCAAGTATTTCAACTCCCAAATACCTTAAACAACATATAAATATCATGAATCTTACCTTAGATGTTTTAGGAACAAGCCTTTGGTTGCTAATACTCCTCTTTGAGCAAACCCTAGTTTTTCTCCATATGGATTTCTTGCCTTGGATGATCTTTGATGATTTCCTTTACTCTTGATTCACTTATTTAATGTTGTTGATCCTCAAATATCCTTGAAAACTTGTGTAATAAATGTAGAGAGAGGTTCTAGAGAGAAGTGGTGTAGCGTAGAAATGAAACAAAATAAGTCTTGGTCCTCATATTTAATGACTTGAAAAATCTGTGCTGAGGTGAACAATGATCGTCCGTGAAGGTTTACGGTCCGTATTCCACTTTACGGACCGTCCCTCGTGGTCGTCTTTAACCTTAGTGTAACCAGAAACTTTGGCAAAGATGTGGTGATTTACGATCATGGTTTACTGCCGTATTTCACTTTACGGTCCATCCACCTCGCATCATTTTTAACCATTCTCTCTACAGCGAGAAACTCGAAACCTTGCAATGGCGCTCACGGGGCCATTTTTTGACCGTATTTCACTTTACGGTCCGTATTTGGACTTCACGACCACCGGCGCTTTTGCCAACTTTCAACTTTTCACATTTCTAGACTTTTTATTCTATTCATTCCCATCCATTTACATACATTGCCCATGAAACACTATACACTCGCACTCCTCGCACTCATCACTAGTTCGTCCACTTGCGTACCAACGGGAAATTTTTCGAGGTGTAACAGTTAACGTGAGGCCCACATGTCGGGGTTTTATAAAGGACATATGAAAAGTGATATGAGTAGTACATTCGAAGTTGACCAAGTCTTAAAAAGGACCCTTGAGCCAAATATGTGCATAAGCCCTCCAAAAGGATGATTTAAGTATGCGTTTTCGGATGATCTGACTTGGAGGGGACAAAATGCTATTATAAGTTTGGAATTTAGAAATACACCAAAAAATGAAAGTTATAGATAATTGAAAGATCTTTCCAACCATAGGTCGTGGGCCCTCATACGATACCGGGATCAAGAGTTATGGCCATTTTAAGATAAAGACTCCAAGCTGCCAAATGGCTTCCGCGGGTCCCACTTGGGAAGGTCGGTGGAACCGACTTAGGAGGAGTATAAATACCCCATTAACTCCATTTTTTTAGCATTCTTAAATTCTCAATAGTCCTAGAAACTTCCCGAAACAACCCCCAAACATTTATAGCCAATTAAATCAAGAATTTAACAAGATTACACCAAACTAGTCCATGAAAGTGATTGTTCTTGCTTCTACTTGATGTTGTGGTAAATTTGGTCTTGAAGAAAGTTGGTGTGGCTGAATTTCTTCAAGTATAAGGTATGTTCTTCACCCTCTCTCTTATGTTAAGTTGGTTTGAAGATTTAGCAAGTCTTAAAAGTGAAAATAGTTATGGAAGAAAGGTCATAAAGTGTTGTGTTGTAGTTGTTGTGTTATGAACTATTTTGTGCATGTTGTGGCCGTGTGGTTGGGCTGATTTACATGTATACGGATGGTATCTAATGTTGTTGGTGTGTTGATGAAATTATGCTCTTTGATTGGGAAGAAAGGAGGTGTATATTGTTGTTGTACGTTGAAAAACATCGTGTGGGATGTTTTATGGAATATTTTGGTGTTGATGATGATGTTGTTGATATTAGTATTGCTATTGTTGTTGTTTTGTTGGTATTGTGATTTCGGGCTAGGGATATAAACAGGGGAGATGCTGCCGAAATTTCGGCAGATCCTAGAAAGAGTGAACTTAAAAGCTTAGGATAAGCACTTGATAACGAGCCTAACGATAGTGTGAATTCCCTTGATTATAGATTTGCGAGTTCGAGAAGTAGAAGTTGAGCGAATAGATAAGCTCCAAGGTATGTAAAGTTATCCCTTCCTTCTTTTTGGTATGAATTACATAAAATGAGCAAACGACGAACATACATGATTCTAATGAGTTCTGGTTCTCAGTGGTACTTGACATGATAGCTTTCTTTGATTCTCAAGTGTTGGTTCATTCTATCTATTCTCTTAAGTCTCAGATGATGATTCAGCTTGTTTATGATTGCTCCTAATATTGTATTTGTGCATATTATTATTACATCATTTCACCGAGTCCCTCACTAGATGGCCGGGTACGTATTCGTGCATATTGTTAATGTATCACTTCACCGAGTCCCTCACTAGAGGGCCGGGTACGTATTCGTGCTTAGTTTCATTGCATTGTTCACCGAGTCCCTCACTAGAGAGCCGGGTATGTATGTTATATATTTTACCGAGTCCCATAATGGGCCGGGTACGTATTATATTTCACCGAGTCCCATAATGGGTCGGGTACGGTATATGATTATTTCACCGAGTCCCATAATGGGCCGGGTACAGTATATGATTATTTCACCGAGTCCCATAATAGGTCGGGTACGGTATATTATATATATATGCATGACTCATCTCATAAAGCACAGATGCATTGGTATCCTGGATTATCATACTTGTCTCCTATCATCTTTTTACTCAGTCATGATCTTCTTTATTGTATTTCATGCTTTACATACTCAATACATTTTTCGTACTGAACCCCTTTCTTCAGGGGCTGCGTTTCATGCCCGCAGGTGCAGATACTCAGTTTGGTGATCCTCAAGCTTTGGACTGCTACTCAGCTGCTTGGAGAGCTCCATTGTTCTGGAGCTTGAGTCATTTTGCTACAGATTCTTTTGGTATAGACTTATGCATATTCAAGGGTATGGTGAAGCCCTGTACCGCGATGTTTCACTGTTATACTGTTAGAGGTCTGTAGACATATGTGGGTTGTGTATATATGTTTTGGTCAGCTATATCGATGTAGTTCATTTTGGATGTCCCCGTGTATAGTGGCAGCCTTGTCGGCTTGCATATTTTCTATTTCTTGATTAGCTGTGACTTCTCAGGAGACAGGTTCATTTTGATATATGACATGATGAGTTTACAGCACGCTTTAAGAGATTGCCATATTGTTTTCAGTTTCAGTCTGATTATATCTAGCAGGTTCGTACACGGGTTTCCACCTCGGGCACTAGTCATGGCCATCGGTTTGGGTCGTGACACACCCGAGGGCGAGCGACAACCTGAGGATGCTGCAAAGCTAGAGGCCACGGGGCTGCCCTAGCCAGGGGCAGGGTTTCTGCGGTAGGACAGAGGCGCGAGAGATCTCCGTCTCTAAAGCCTAAGGTCTAGCAGGATCGAGACCAGGCCGCCGAGGAGGATGTGGCCTCGGCGCGGACACAGCCCGAGATTACTTCTGATCAGACTATGTAGGGTACTATGGCCAGAGTCTTACTTTTTCTTGATGCCCAGTAGGCTGCCGCTGGTGTTACTACTCCTAGCGGAGGTTCACAGACTAGAATTGGGGCACAGACCCCTGAGCAGAGACCAACTTGGGTGGTATACCCCGCTGCAGCTATGGCTCCCCGTATTGATGCGGTGCCAGCCCCGAGTGATAATCTTAGGCCCATGAAAGGTGTTGTTATGACCGTGTCGGATCAGGATCTTGTTGGGAGGTTCAGGAAGTTAGAGCCGCTGAGGTTTTCGGGTACTTCTGCAGAGGACGCTTATGAGTTCATCCTGGATATGCATGAGTTGCTACATAGGATGGGGATCGCGGAGACCTATGGAGTTGACTATGTGTCCTACCAGTTTTGCGGCGACGCGAAGACATGGTGGAGGTATTTTGTTGCTTGCGCACCGCAGGGTTCCCTCCCCGACTTCGGGACTCGCCATCGGGCCTTCCTTGAGAAGTATGTGTCTCGGTCTTTGAGAGAAGCGTGTAGGGAGGAGTTTCTACATCTACAGAAGAGGAGTTTATCGGTGGAGGCCTATGTGACTCGCTATCTATATCTGGCCTGTTATTCCACTCCTTTGATCCCTACTGAGGCTGACAGGATTAGGCGTTTTGTTGATGGACTAGTTGACTCACTTTAGATTCCTTGCCTTCAGATGGAGGCAATAGGGGCTTCCTTCCAATCCATCATCGAGCATGCTTCTCTGGTTGAGGCCGCTAAGGCTCGTACATTTAGAAGTAGTGGTGACAAAAGACCACGTCAGACTAAGAGTTATGGTGGTTCTAGTTCGAGGGGCGCCGGTCAGTCTTCGAGGCCATACCAGCCATATTATGGCCGCCCTGTGCACTCAGCATTGCAGGTTTCCTCCAGTGAGCCACCCAAACAGAGAGCTTCTGAGAGTTCATTTTCTCGGCCGGTAGACAGGGTTGTATCATCCGGGTCATCAGCTTCATTTTATCAACCTCTGACCACTCTGACCTGTTATTCTTGTAGAGAGATGGGGCATGGTGCTAGGAGATGTCCCCAACCCAGGCGGGATTATCAGCCACCGAGAACTCCGACATCATCTGGTGGCCGAGGTGGTTCTTCTCAGAGGGGGAAGTGCTCAGTCAGGCCGCGGTGGTTCTTAGGGTTCTAAAGATGGATCCCAGGCAGTTAGAGGGAGATCCCAGAGTGCAAGAGAGGGATCTCAGACTGGACGTGATGGGGGCCATTGTTACTCATTTTTGGGTAGGCCCGAGGCAGAGGCCTCAGATGCTGTTATTTCAGGTACCATTTCTGTCCATCATAGAATAACACCTATGTTATTTGATCCTGGATCCACTTATTCGTATGTGTCTACATATCATGCCTTTGGTTGGGATTTGCCTTGTGATAGCATAGATATACCTTTTCATGTGTCTGCTCTGATTGGAGATTTTATTATCGTGGATCGAGTTTATCAGTCATGTTTGGTTACTTTTATGGGGTATGACACTTGGGTAGATTTGATGATTCTCGATATGGTGGACTTTGATATTATCTTGGGCATGTCCTGGCTTCCTTCTTATCACGCGATATTGGACTGTCATGCCAAGACAGTCACCTTAGCTATGTCGGGCATTCCTAGGCTTGAGTGGAGGGGTACTCCTAGTCTCGCTCTGAAGAAGATCATTTCCTTTCTTCAGGCGAAGAAGTTAGTCAATAAGGGGTGTTTAGCTTATCTGGCTCATGTGCGAGACACTACTGTTGCATCTCCAACCCTTGAGTCCATTCATATTGTGAGCAAGTTCGCAGAGGTATTCCCTTCTGATTTGCCAGGTATGCCACCCGATCGCAACATTGACTTCTGCATTGACTTGGATCCGGGCACTCGCCCTATTTCTATTCCACCATATCGGATGGCACCAGCCGAGTTGAGAGAGCTTAAGGAGCAGTTCAATTTATTGAGCAAGGGGTTCATTAGATCGAGTGTCTCCCCTTGAAGTGCTCCTGTGTTATTTGTGAAGAAGAAAGATGGAACCATGAGCATGTGCATTGATTATCGTCAGCTGAACAAGATTACTATTCAAAACAAGTGCCCAATGCCTCGTATAGATGACTTATTTGACCGGCTTCAGGGTGCTTCAGTGTTTTCGAAGATTGACTTGCGTTCAGGCTACCACCGCTGAGGATCGTACGAGGATATTTCGAAGACAAACCTTTCGGACGAGATATGGACACTATAAGTTTCTGGTGATGTCTTTTGGGCTTGCCAACGCCCTGGCCGCATTTATGACTTTGATGAATGACATCTTTAGGCTATTCCTTGACTCCTTCATGATTATTTTTATTGATGATATCTTGGTGTATTCCAAGAGTAGGGAAGAGCATGAGAGCCATCTTCGTACTATTCTTGGGTTGTTGAAGAAGCATACCTTGTTTGCTAAGTTTTCGAAGTGTGAGTTTTGGTTGGAGTCTATACCATTCTTGGGCCATATTGTGTCCACGGATGGGATTATGGTTGACCCACAAAAGATTGAGGCTGTGAGGGGTTGGGCAAGGCCCACTACTGTTACCGAGGTTCATAGTTTTGTGGGTTTGGCCAGCTATTACCGCCGCTTTGTGAATGGTTTTGCTATTATTGCTTCATCTTTGACCAGATTGACTCAGAAGGATGTTCCTTCCAGTGTTCAGATGATGGTGAGGAGAGCTTTCAAAAGCTCAAGCTTCTTTTGACTTCAGCCCCGATCTTAGCATTACCCGTGGAGGGTAAGGATTTTGCGGTCTATTGTGATGCCTCCCGTATGGGTTTGGGTGTTGTGTTGATGCAGGAGGGTAGAGTGATAGCTTATGCTTCCCGTCAGTTGAAGATCCATGAGAACAATTACCCTACCATGATTTGGAGTTGTTGGTCGTGGTCTTTGCTTTGAAGATTTGGAGGCACTATTTGTATGGCATCTATTGTGAAGTTTTCACCGATCACCGTAGCCTTCAGCATGTGTTTACCCAGAGAGATCTTAATTCCAGGCAGCGCTGATGGATGGAGCTCTTGAAGGACTATGTCATCTTTATTCTTTATCATCCCGGGAAAGCCAATGTTGTGGAGGATGCCTTGAGTCGCAAGGCAGTGAGTATGGGGAGTTTAGCTCGTTTGATTATTTCCGAGCATCCGTTGGCCATGGAGGTTCAAACTCTGGCTAACAGTTTCTTTCGCTTTGATATTTCATCCCTAGGTAGGGTTTTGGCTTGTGTAGAGGCGAGGTCTTCTTTATTGGATCAGATAAGGACTCATCAGTTTGAGGATGCTCAGTTGAGCAAGATTCGAGATAAAGTTTTGAGGGGTGAGGCTAAGGAGGCCGTGATTGATTCTGAGGGCATTTTGAGGATTAAGGGACGCCCGTGCGTTCCTCGTGTTGGTGATTTGATTCAGTTGATCTTGTCTAAGGCTCATAGCTCTCGCTATTCCATTCATCCGAGGGGGACTAAAATGTACCGTGATTTGAAACAACACTATTGATGGCGTCGGATAAAGAGGGATGTAGTTGATTTCGTGGCTAAGTGTGGGAATTATCAGCAGGTAAAGTACGAGCACAAGTGACCCGGTGGTATACTTAAGAGGATGCCCATTCCTGAGTGGAAGTGGGAGAGGATTGCCATGGATTTTTTTGTGGGTCTTCCGAAGACACTGGGCAAGTTTGATTCTATTTGGGTGATAGTTGATCGGTTGACTAAGTCAGCTCAGTTTGTTCCAGTTCAGATTTCTTATACCGCAAAGAAGTTAGCCAAGTTTTTCATTTGGGATATTATGAGATTGCATGGGGTTCCTATTTATGTCATAGCTAATCGGGGTACTATCTTCACTTCTCGATTCTGGAGGGCTTTTCATGAGGAGTTGGGTACCCGATTGGATCTCAGTATAGCTTTTCACCCCCAGAATGATGGCCAGTCTGAGCGGACCATTCAGGTGCTCGAGGATATGTTGAGAGCCTGTGTTATTGATTTTGGCGGTCATTGGGATCAGCACTTACCATTTGCAGAGTTTGCGTACAACAACAGTTATCATTCGAGTTTTGGTATGGCGCCTTTTGAGACTTTATATGGTAGGAGGTGTAGATCTCCGGTTGGCTGGTTTGATGGGTTCGAGGTTCGACCTATACGGATCTGTTGAGAGAGTCTCTTGATAGAGTGAGAGTTGTTCAGGCCAAGCTTTTTGCAGCTCAGAGTCGACCGAAGATGTATGCGGACCGGAAGGTCTGGATTTAGAGTTTGTTGTTGGTGACCAGGTCTTATTGAAGGTTTCACCCATGAAGGGCTTTATGAGGTTTGGAAAGAGGGGAAAGTTGAGCCCCAGGTATATTGGCCCGTTTGGGATTGTTGACCGCGTGGGCGATGTTGCTTATGAGTTAGCCTTGCCGCCAAGCTTGGCGGGTGTTCATTTGATTTTTTCATGTTTTTATGCTGAAGAAGTACCACGCCGATGGTACTTATATTGTTCGTTGGGATTCGATATTACTTGATGAGAATTTGACCTATGAGGAGGTGCCTATTGCAATCTTGGATATGCAGGTTCGAAAGTTGAGGTCGAAGGAGATTTCTTATGTGAAGGTGCAATGGAAGCACCGTCTTGTTGAGGAGGCTACTTCAGACACTGAGTCCTACATGGGTAGCCGATATCCCCAGTTGTTCACTGATTCAGGTACTTCCCCGCTCTTTTCCTTTCTTCGCTCGAGGACGAGCGATGGTTTAATTGGCATTTGATGTAACGACCCATTTGCTCGTTATAGTCTTTCTGTCACTTTTACCCCCTTTTTGAGCTTGGGTAGCTCACTTTTGACCCGAAAGGACCGTTGACACGCTTCTCAAGGTGTCTAGATTTGATTCGGGTGACCTTTTGTGAAATTTGGGCTTAAAGCGAAAAAAAGTTGACTTTTGGGTAAACGGACCTTTTTTGATAATTCGTCTATTCCGAGAGGTCCGAATGGTCATTTAGAACTTGTGTGTATATCTGGTTCGATTCCCAATGCACTCGGATGCATTTTGAGACTTGGGTTGGAAAGTTGGAATTGAGGTATCGGGGATTGAATCGGTCAACGAGGCCTCCGTTGGGAATTCTGATGCAACGAGCGCGTTCGTAGCATGTTTTTATGTGTGTCTGTGTATGTGGTTTGTGAGCAGATGGCCTCGGAAATTAGTCAAAAATTCGAGTTGAAGTGTGAAACTTGGGAGAGCTTCTGGTGTCTGGTGCCCGCTTTAGCGGCACCAGCGCCGCTGTAGCGGTATCGCCCAAGTGGTCTGCGCTAATTGAGCATGATCGCTGTAGCGGTCATGGGACCGCTGTATCAGCACCACTGGAGCGGTAGTGGTGTCGCGAAAGCGGGTGACGAGTAGTTAATTCATTAAATGAAGGGTTAAAAGTCCTTTGTCTATCATTTATTACCATTTCGAAATTTGAGCTCTTGGGAAATATTCTAGAGGATTCTTGGAGAAGATTCTTGGCGGTAAGTCCCTCTAATCCCCTTCCTAATCATTATTCCTAATCATCTTAGAATCTCTCTTTCCTTGTTAGTTCCTTAGTAAAGGAAGATAAAAAGTGGATTTAATGGATATTCTTTCTAGGCTTTTTAATGATGAAATTGATTGGGTTTATGCTAGATTATGATGTATTTAAGGTTCTTAATCATACATCTTCCATTATTAGTGTTGGATTCTTGAATCTAAGAGTCAGGGTTTATACCCAAAATTGGGGGTTTTACTTGAATTTCGAAATTGGGTGAATCCTTGAGTTAATTTAGCAATTAGTTGATGGGTTTTTATCACCTAGTGTTTAATTTGATATTTTACCCTCGATTTTTCGTTTTGACCTTATGGGCCCCGTATCCCCAAATTCTAGGGTTGGGTTTTGACCTAATTTGAATAAAAGAAATATAGGTATCGATCTTCATGATTTCTAATCAAGATTTCGAATATGCCTAGACTTTCTTGATGTTGAGGCTCAGCGGAAGGGGAAAGCTAAGAAGTGATTGGTGGTGTTTTGTTGTTCGACCATCCAGGTAGGTTATGGCTTACCCTTGGTGAGACTTCGTATAGCGAAGCATATATTTAGATTATATTGTCGGAGAAAGCATGTAAACCTTCGGGTATGAAGTTGGGTTGGATATTGTATTAGGTTGGGCCCTGTTGTGTGATTGAGGCTAGCCACCTTGTTGTGTTATGATTTGATTTGTTCCATTGTTGTGGGCTTGATGCCGCGTAGGGATAGTAGATATTGGATACTATAGTTGTATCATGTTCATGATATTGCGGGACCTCACTTGTTGACATTGATTACGAGCATAGTATTCTATATGACTTGTATAGTCTTTCATGATATGGTTGGCGTACCCGTGCTTGGTAGTTGTGACATTGATATGATTATTATGATTGTTGATTCATACATCGCACGCATTCTCACTTCCCATGATATATTTTTGAAATATTGTTGATACTTAATGAAATACTGTGATGAGCTGAGCTCAGTTTGCATGAGAGTGAATTGAAGTCCGATATCCGATGGTTGTCCCGGAATCGTGGATTGTGTGCGAGTGATGTGACAAGTCTGATATCCGATGGTTATCTCGAAATCTTGGATTTTTTGGAGTGATGTACGAGTCTGATGTCCGATGGTTCTCTCGAAATTGTGGATTGAGTGAGTACATGATTTTCACGGGTCCCCCAATGTGCTACCGGGACGTCGATACTTCCGTCCAGAGTACATGTGTACACAGCATTGCATTGCATTATGGTTTATATATTGATGATCTGGTGATTTACTTGTATTTTTAGTTTCGGATTGGACATATTGAGACTGGGCACACTTGGGTTTAGATGCTGCAACCCAGGTGATGACGAATACTTGGTTCTGAATTGTGTTTGACTTATACTTGTTGATTTATCTGCCGATCTTGCCTTATGGTCTGAATTATGTTAGGTATACTTAGTCGGCCGATGATACCTATCAGTACTGTAGTTTTGTACTGACCTGCACTTGCTGCATTCTTTTATGAGTGCAGAGTTCCAGGTTGGATCCGCTTCCGTCTCCCGTGGCTAATAGTCGCTATCAGTATAGCTTTGAGTTTCTAGGGTGAGCATGACAAGTTCGCTGCCTTGAAGACTCCTCTATTTTATGTCTTACTTTTCCATTCTGAGACACATACATATATGATGTATTATTATATTTTCAGACTTGTATATTTTTGGTTTAGATGCTCTTGTATGGACTAGACCAGACCCTGGGTGTATTTCCATGTTTTCGCACTTTCTTCTATATTATTATCGTAATACTTACGTGATTTATTCTCTTCCGCTTAATTGATTTAATTATTTATGTCTTTATTATCGTTGGGTTGAGTGTTCGCTTACCGAGGTGGGAAAGGTAAGTGCCCGCAAGGCTTAGGCAATTGGGTCGAGACATTATTCTATAATTAACGTAGTAACTAGACTTAGAAGGAAACTAAATGTTCTAGAATATTCCTAGCCAAAAAGGAAGTAAATATTTCTACCACTAATTAAATCATGAAGCGGAAGGAAAGTAAATTTTAACACTCAGCTTTCCAATTTTCTCTCACAGTATCAGTAAAAGTCTCTTCTTTACCCAAAAATTAAGAGTTGAAGGTTTTCTTGATTGAGTCACTACTTTCAGTATATGATATCAATAGATGGACATGATCAGATCCAGATCTAATTAAATGAGTGATATCAATACCAGGAAAAGGTGTCAACAATAATCGATTACCCAAACACGTATCCAGCCTTTTGAAAATATAGTCCTCTCCACTTTGACCATTCCACCACGTATATTTACCTCCATTAAAGTCCAAATCAGTCATTCCACAATTTCGTATACATGCTTTGAAGTCTTGCACTTCTTGGACGCCCATAGGCAATCCCCCATATTTCTCCTCTTCAGATGTAATCACATTAAAGTCCCCTCCAATCATCCATGAGACCCCTATGGAAGCAATCAATATTTCTAGTGATTTGCAAAGTTCCAGTCTTTCCATCTGTGTACGCTTAGCATATACAACAGCCACCACTAGCTTAGTTTGAATACCTGCCTTGCTAATTTAATCACAAATGTTGCATATGATCCATCAACACCGTAACTTCAAAAATCTCATCCCCAAATAGCCATATTTTTCTAGACACATCAAGCTATAACAAAGTATGTAGTCCAAGTCATGCCCCGTAAGAATCACTCTTGTCAAGCTCGGGAAAGGTTCCATAAGCCCAATCAAACCAAAGTTATACTTGAGATGCATCTTGATTAGTCTTTTAAATTCCTCCATTGTATTCTGAGACCTAATATTCCATAGAATAGCATTCACTTGGACTTATTAGGATTATTAATGGCTCTCCTTGTTTGTACTACCCCACCGGAGGAACACTTGCATCTCTTTGATTTTTCTTCTTGCCTTTCACAGTAGTTCTTTCATGTATAGGTGATATATCCCCTTCCTTTACAACTATTTGAATGTTCGATCCATTGAATTAATATCCATATCATCTCTTTCTACTTGTACAAAATGTTGTTCACGACAATGTATCTCCTTGTGATTGAACCACCAAGTGCCCTTGAGAGTCCGTCCCCCTTCCCCGTATCGACCTTTCTTTGTGCCATTCTTCATGGAATTTTGTGTTTTTCCTTTGCTTGATGATGCCTTATCACTCCTTTATTTTTGATGTCTTTGTTTATCAAAATTACAACGCATTTGTGAATCTATATATACTCATACTCTATAATAATAATCTTCCATGTCTTTTTTTTTTTTTCCAATCTTGTTTCTTTATGGGAGTAGTACGCTTTTATGTATTAATGATAAAAGAAACTTTTACTTTCGATTTCAATGAATTCTAACTTTATATATTAATTTTAGTCTTGTCACGACCCAAACCGATGAGTCATGACACGAGTGTCTGACCTCTAGCAACCAAACACCCCTGTATGCATATCTGAACCATACTGAACATCAAGGGCCCATAAGTGACTTAGACTGATCTCAAACTGCCTCATAAAGGGGTGACATAATGAACTCGTACATTTACATGCAAGTTGAAGGAACGATGCAAGCGGGGACTAGGCCCGCATACATATGTACCTACGAAATAGGAGCCGACAAGGCTATATCATCGATATACACGTATACATCTACGGACCTTAGTGAATAGAAAACTATAGAAAGGACGGACGACGGGTCCCGTCATACCCATATGCATATACATATCCAAAAGAATGGCATACCAAAATAGTACATACTCAGGATCAAATGGTCCACCGACCACTCTTGGATAAAGAGGTCTGATGGACCACGTCCGTCTGCCTCGAACTCGCGGGCATGAACGCGACCCCCCCGGCAATAGGGGAGTCGGTACGGATAACGTGCCGAGTATGTAAGGCATAAGAGCAACATAAGTATAAACATGAGAATCATGAACAAAATTTGCGACTCAAAGCTAAACTGACTGTCTGCATAGATTTGTATGAACAAGTATCTGTATAACTGACAATGCCTCGGGGGCACATAATCCGTATGTTTCCTATGATAATCATGCTCATGTATATAAATATAGTCATAGTGCCGAGAACGTTCATCCCGATCCTATGTCATATAATAGCCCCGGAACGAATGGCCCCTCCATTATCATATAAAGTGCCCGGGGAAAGTCGGCCCCCATCCTATGTCACTCAAAGGGGCACCCAATCGGGTAATGCGTATATAAAATCCCTTTTCCCAACCCCCGCACTATAATAGTCGCGATATAACGCCCCGGGGGGGTCAAAATTTAAATTTGGGAAA
>NC_081346.1:28546645-28554022 GCF_029784015.1 Lycium ferocissimum
TAAATGTTCTAGAATATTCCTAGCCAAAAAGGAAGTAATATTTCTACCACTAATTAAATCATGAAGCGGAAAAGTAAATTTTAACACCACTTTCCAATTTTCTCTCACAGTATCCAGAAAAGTCTCCTTCTTTACCCAAAAATTAAGGAGTTGAAGGTTTTCTTGATTGAGTCACTACTTTCAGTATATGATATCAATAGATGGACATGATCAGATCCAGATCTAATTAAATGGAGTGATATCAATACCAGGAAAAGGTGTCAACAATAATCGATTACCCAAACACGTATCCAAATTTTGAAAATATAGTCCTCTCCACTTTGACCATTCATACGTATATTTACCTCCATTAAAGTCCAAATCGGTTCATTCCACAATTTCGTATACATGCTTTGAAGTCTTGCACTTCTTGGACGCCCATAGGCAATCCCCGTATTTCTCCTCTTCGTATGTAATCACATTAAAGTCCCTCCAATCATCCATGAGACCCCTATGGAAGCAATCAATATTTCTAGTGATTTGCAAAGTTCCAGTCTTTCCATCTGTGTACGCTTAGCATATACAACAGCCACCACTAGCTTAGTTTGAATACCTGCCTTGCTAATTTAACTGTCAAATGTTGCATATGATCCATCAACACTGTAACTTCAAAAATCTCATCCCCAAATAGCCATATTTTTCTAGACACATTGGCTATAACAGTATGTAGTCCAAGTCATGCCCTGTAAGAATCACTCTTGTCAAGCTCTTGGAAAGGTTCCATAAGCCCAATCAAACCAAAGTTATACTTGAGATGCATCTTGATTAGTCTTTTAAATTCCTCCATTGTATTTACAGACCTAATATTCCATAGAATAGCATTCACTTGGACTTATTAGGATTATTAATGGCTCTCCTTGTTTGTACTACCCCACCTGGAGGAACACTTGCATCTCTTTGATTTTTCTTCCTTGCCTTTCACAGAGTTCTTTCATGTATAGGTGATATATCCCCTTCCTTTACAACTATTTGAATGTTCTGATCCATTGAATTAATATCCATATCATCTCTTTCTACTTGTACAAAATGTTGTTCCTGACAATGTATTCCTTGTGATTGAACCACCAAGTGCCCTTGAGAGTCTGTCCCCTTCCCTGTATCGACCTTCTTTGTGCCATTCTTCATGGAATTTTGTGTTTTTCCTTTGCTTGATGATGCCTTATCTGCCTCCCTTTATTTTTGATGTGCTGTTTTATCAAAATTACACTGCATTTGTGAATCTATATATACTCATACTCATAATAATAATCTTCCATGTCTTTTTTTTTTCCAATCTTGTTTCTTTATGGGAGTAGTACGCTTTTATGTATTAATGATAAAAGAAACTTTTACTTTCGATTTCAATGAATTCTAACTTTATATATTAATTTTGGTCTTGTCACGACCCAAACCGATGAGTCATGACACGAGTGTCTGACCTCTAGCAACCAAACACCCCTGTACGCATATCTGAACCATACTGAACATCAAGGGCCCATAAGTGACTTAGACTGATCTCAAACTGCCTCATAAAGGGGTGACATAATGAACTCTGTACATTTACATGCAAGTTGAAGGAACAGTGCAAGCCGACTAGGCCACTACATATACTGTACACAAAAGAATAGGAGCCGACAAGGCTATATCATCTGATATACACATACATCTGTCTACAGACCTCTAGTGGAATAGAAAACTATAGAAAGGACAGGACAGGGTCCCGTCATACCCATATGCATATACATATCCAAAAGAATGGCATACCAAAATAGACTGCAGCTCCGGATCAAATGGTCACACTGACCACTACTGGATAAAGAGGTCCTACAGAGCTGGACCACCTGTCTGTCTACCTGAACCTGCGGGCATGAACGCAGCCCCCCGAGCAATAGGGGAGTCAGTACGGATAACGTACTGAGTATGTAAGGCATAAGAGCAACATAAGTATAAACATGAGAATCATGAACAAAATCTGGACTCAAAGCTAAACTGACTGTCCGCATAGATTTGTATGAACAAGTATCTGTATAACTGACAATGCCTCGGGGGGCACATAATCTGTATGCTCTCTATGATAATCATGCTCATGTATATAAATATAGGTCATAGTGCTGAGGAACGTTCATCCCGATCCATATGTCATATAATAGCACCGAGGAACGAATGGCCCGATCCATATATCATATAAGAGTGCCGAGGAACGTACGGCCTGATCCATATGTCATCATCAAGGTGCACCAGCTAATCAGGTGGTAATGCGTATATAAAGCCTACCCATTTTCCCATACCCCATGCACATATAATAGTCGCGTATATAACGCCTTCTGGTCATGGGTCAATATGCATACGTATATGAATGCAATGCATAACTGAAATGTATACATAGAACTCTCGGAGTGACATAAGGTCATATTACCTCCGATGGACAACCTTTGAGCTAACATCATCAACATAAGTGATCTCAAAACCCATGAACAGAAGGAACAATCATACGGGGTATTGGAACATCAAAGACTGACATACTCCTAGTGCTTCTAAGAGTAGAGTAATATGGAAGGTTATTTAATCGCTTGTTGGCTCATAACATAGGATCATGCCAAAATGAACAATGAATAGCCTTAACATACCTTAACGTCTCCTTAATCTCTTAACGTACTCCTTCCACGTTCATAAGATCTCTATTAAAAAGGATCATACTAAGGTTAAGTCTTAAAGACACTCTTAAGTCCAAACTAGAATAATTCATGAGCTAGAGAAAATTGGGCAGCATTTCCTATGCTTTATTGACTTCCATCATATTGCAAAACAACTCCCAAACAACTATAATATCATCCACAATATCATAACCAAGTAGTCACATTTCATTAAGTTAAGTTTCACAATTCATTCTCACATTCAACCTATATCAACAACTTCACGTCAACCCTTTACACAATCGTACACAACACTTTCTTGTCATCGTTATTACCCTTCATAATGAGATTATAATCATAACATTCTAACAATGATAACCCAAGGTAAGTTGCTACTCAAAATATCATGAATTCTACATTTGAACTTCATCTTCTACTATCTTCCTTCATCCAAGTTTTCCAACAACCTAATATTATTAAAAACATGAAATAGTCATGGAAACTAACCTTTTATATCATAGGAATGAGCTTTGGATCAAGTTACCAACTTGTATGAAAACCCTAGCTTCAATACCAAAGCAAATCTTGAGTTCTACAAGCCCTATTGAGCCTTCCAACACTTAGATCCTTTGATTCTTGCTATTTGATCTCTAATCTCCCTTGGGTTTGTGGAGAATAAGTTTGAGAGAAGGTTCTAGGGCTTTTAAGACTTGGGGAAATGTTGGAAATGAGAAAATAGAACAAGGGTCATCTATTTATACAAAAAAGAAAAAGCTGCCCGTCTTGGTTATACGGACACTTATACGGTCCGTATAACTTTATACGGTCCGTATAAGTGACCGTATAATCCCACCATGGAAACACCCTTCTCTGCCATGGTTATACGGACTATTTATACGGGCCGTATAACTTTACATGGTCCGTATAAGTGGTCGTATAACCCACAGTTTTCTGAAAACTTCTCTCGACGATTCGTTTGACTTCCAATCCTTGTGGAACCTTCTTAACACTTACATAACACTTCATTAACCATCTAAGGGACCTCATAACTCTCTCTCAAGGTGATGCTAGGTAATGCATAGCTCAAATGATACGAAATTTCCCAAAACATGGCTCAACCTTAACTTTCTTCGACGAACTTACTTCTTTAGCCTCAAATGCCTTTGGGATCTTAATTAGAATTATCAAACATCCTTCTTCACCTTACAAGGGCTCCATGCCCACTTTAGGTTACATTGGCATGTTCATAATGCGAGCAACACCAAAATCCAAGGTGTAACAGTTCTCTACTAATCAATGTAATTTGAAGTATCTAGCAGGTGAGTTCTTAATTTCTCATGACACTTTGATTTTTTTTTTCTTTCAATTTCCGCTTCTTCTTTACTTGCTTATGATATATCATGTGATTTTTATCGTGTTTTTGAAATTTAGTGCCACACATTCTGTTAACATGTTTGCAAGTTATAGCTTTCTATCTAATCAACTTTAGTTTGTTTAGGTCTCATATTGAATTTTGTAATGAGATTAATAAATTGGGCAATTTAGGCTGCAACTGATATTAAGCATTGAATTTTTATATAAACAGATGAATTTATGTTCTAGGCATATTTATTTTATTATCTTTTTTTTTTAGTGATGCAAACAACTTTTTATATTTTTATCATTCATCTACTTTGCCTCTTTTAGTTAACAGCACATGAATTACACAACTGTTATTTTTGGAGTTCTTTTTGGCTTTGGAAAATATTTTATTTTAAAAAAAAAAAAAACTCACTGTCATTTTTGGAGTCCTTTTTTACTTTGGAAACTATTTCTTGGAAAAGTAAAAAAATCTATTACTAACCCATTGCTAAATA
Source organism: Lycium ferocissimum (assembly GCF_029784015.1). Lineage (NCBI taxonomy): Eukaryota > Viridiplantae > Streptophyta > Magnoliopsida > Solanales > Solanaceae > Lycium > Lycium ferocissimum. Next base: position 28,551,153 of record NC_081346.1, read on the forward strand.
GAATTAGCGACGAATCTAAGTAAAAAGAAGAACAAATATAGAAAGATCTTTTGTTAAAAATTATGTTTGAATTTCGGGTTATAGAATATTATGTCCATTTTAATCAAAGACTCATCCTATAAAATTTATATACCAAAATATAAACATGCATTCTTAAACAGAGGATAAATATAAACATGAAGTACGCGCTTTGGTCACGCGCAAAGCGCGCACACCTAAATCTAGACAAAGACTCTATAATAGACAAAATAGTCATTTAATAATTGTCTAATATTTAGGAGTTAAAATCCACTAAAATTTTATAATTAAACCTTTTGTTATTTGAATTAAGCACCATTTCTTATTTTTTCCTTATTTGATTTATATATAATATAACATATATGGAAAAAAAAAAAAAGTTAGTAACTCGTGAAAATTTTATTACGAATTGGAACTATAGATATTTGTAGTTTGTGTCCTTTTTTCCTTTCATAGTCCATCTCCTTTTTTATAAAATTTCGATATAACTTAAAATTAATAATATTATTAAACTAATAAATTGGTCCGTATTAGTTAAATATGGAAGAAGATCTTTCTTTTTCCACCCACTTTCAAATTATTTTAGATGTAGGATCTTTTATTCCAATGATATTAGGAGTCCTTTTTTTTTTTTTTTCCTTCAAATTAAAAGTGACATTTAAATTATTAGAGTATTGTTGGAATTAATTACAAGGAAGAGAAAATAAAATAGAAGGAAAAATTAAGGACCCTTTGATAAGAGAAGAATTTGTTTCCATTACAGGTCTTTGAGATATGTGTTAATTTTTATGAGAAAATAAAATTAAAAAAAATTGGTTATTTATATCTATCGTTATTTATTATCGGTAAGAAATCCTAATATTTAACACTTCAAACTCAATTAAAATTTATCTTATATAAAATAATTCTACAATTCTATTTAAGTAATACTTTGGATCATATTTTACTAACATGCGATTTATTCTACTGCTTCGCTTCTTCTTTGTCTTCTTATTTTAGTTTTGATTCTGATTTTCTCGTATTCATTGTCGTCTTTCTGTCCGCTTTTCATTATTGCAAGATTATATAATGAAATATTATTTTTTTATTGATTCTTACCAGGGTTAGTTTCTCTATCCTTAAGGTAGATAACAGTTTATTGCAAATTTTTAATTTTTTCAATTATCAGTATTCTGTTTTTTTATTTATAAATGCTATGATGTTAAAAGAGTATTTCAATGTAGCCAATGTATGTAGCAGAGATGTAAACCATAATATTCAAGGAGCTTTTTAGAAGAATTTGAACAAAGAAAATGTCAAAAGAAAGTATTTATATTAAGATTAAGTGTATCTGGTATGACCAATAGATTACTGGAGTTTTATGTTTAGACCTTGAGTTTCCACAAGGATCTCACGCATCTTCAATAGGACTCCCTCCAAAGCAACTTAATTAACCTTTTTTGTCATTCGAAAACTAACTTTCCATGCACCATATTACTCAAAATGTTTCTACTTTTCGTTTGATTGTATTTTTGTTAATGTTAAAGGCACAAAAAATCCTTAGAAAAATGTCGTTCGCCTTTTTTTCCCTTTAAAAAAGATAATGAGGGTTTCACTCAAACTAAAATCAAACCAAATTGATTAAATACTTTTAGGATTTGGTTTGATTTTAAATTTTGAAATATCGCTAATATTTAGTTGGTTTTATTAAAAATAAACCAAAGAAAAATCGAACGAAATCGAAAATTATATACAAAGTATTTGTAATCATATATATACAATATCTTAATTTTTATAAATATTTTCAATAATTTTTATCATTAATTATATCTCTAATAGATTAATGGATTTTAGGCCTTAAGTCTATCTCTTAAAAGAAAGACGTGAATCAAAGTCAATTGATATTAAAAAAATAACTATGATCCTTTTACTTAGACATTTTATATTTCTTATAAACTTTATTCAGTTAATTAAAGCTTATTGATCTTAAGACATTTTTTCCATAAATTCAAAAATCTTATAGCCACCATAATAAAAGTATAGTTGTAACGACCCACTAGGTCGTTATGGGAGGGTGACTTAGAAAACTAGACCTCCGTTGGGAATTCCGAGGTCATAGGTTAGTCCATAGCATGATTTTATGTATTTGTACATGTTTTGTTTGAGTCTGTAGGGCCTTGGATTGGTGTTGGAATTTTTGGGGGTCCCTTACAAAAGGGTCAGGGGGTTGCCGCCGCGGGAGGCGGGACCTTAATGAGGTCCGCCATACCGGGAGCCTTCCCGCTATAGCGAGACAGCTGTAGCGAGAGACCAACCGCTGCAGCAGTCGGCGGGAGACAGAATCCATGATTTATATTCTTTATTCCGAACCCATTCCCCACATAACACCAAAACCGTTTCCAAGAACTGTTGTGGCGAAAAACTAAGGCTAGGGCTAAATTGAACTTGAAAGGTACTCAACGTGCTAGAATCCATGACTAGTTAAAGGTCCATCAATGGTGAATGAAAGGGATAAAACCCTATAACTTAAGAAAACCCTTGATTAATGAATGGGTTGTTGATTTTATTGTTACTAAATCATCTAGGAGTATATATTATTGCTTTCTAGGGTGAGAATATATTATTGCTTTCTAGGGTGAGAACTTGTCTATTAATGGTAGAACTTGTGGATTGAGACCTAGGGTTCCATAAAGATGATGACTTTGGCATAAAAACTGCTTGTAATAGGGTTGGAACAATTAGAAAACCCATGAACGGATAGTATATGACTATTGGGGTTGATAATGTGATGAAACAACGATTAATGATAGTCCACCCATTTGAAAAAGGTAGAATTGTAGTTGGGTTCTCTTTCCCCCAAAAAGTTGATTGTT
>NC_081346.1:28554122-28637123 GCF_029784015.1 Lycium ferocissimum
AAATAGATGGAGAAAAAAAGACGAAAAAGGGCAATAAAAACATAACATGTTTGTCAGCCTTAAACCTCTCTGAGAAGATTGACTTGATACAAATAAAAAAAATAAAATTTCAAATAGATAACAAACAAAAAATACAAAGTAAAGCAATTTAAGAAAATTAATGATATTACATGCCGATCAATAAAATAGTAAGGACTAATTTTAAAGCCAGCCATTTTGTTCTTCTTTAAACACACAAAGATATTGAATACATTGTTATAAAAAAAAAATATGAATGCATGTGCTTGTTAGCCGTGAGCCTCTCTCTAAGCGCATCGCCCTGAAATTTAAAAAATAAGTAAAATCACAAAAAATTTATAAGACCGGATACCTCAATACCTCAATGACGATTTGAAATTTAAAAAGCAAACTCGCATGTAGTGGTGCAAGGGGAAGGGATCGATAGGAATAGAAATGACATGGGAGTTTTTAAGAGTTGTGGTAGCTTTTGTTTCGTCATTCTTTTTTTTTTTTATCCCTTTTCGAATCTTGTATAACATTTATAATTTATTAATTTGGTAGGAGCACTTGCAACAATAGAACACGGACACCAAGGGTCACAAATATCAAAAAATCGAAAAATCGGATTTGAACCGAACTCGAACTTCAAGAAACCGGCAAAAGAACCGAACCCAACTAGTTTGGTTCGGTATTCAAAAATCGAAATCGAAATAGCCGAATCGAACTTTGATGAAACCGAACCGAAGAATCAAAATTTAAACCGAAATTTATATATTACCCAAAAAAATTAAAATAGTCCAGACCCATTAAATTTAAGCCCAAAAAAACCCCAATTGTAATAAACTCTCTTTTGCTTTTGTATCTCTAATTTTCCACTTCAGTTGAGAAAATCAAATATCCTTACCAAAGAAAGGTGACTAGGATGTGTCTTTAGGATTAATGTATGTCCTTTATGTGTTTTCTTAATTATTCTTCTATGCATGTATATAACACGTAGTAATCTATATTATGACTATGGTTTTTCGGTTTCTTGTATCTGTTTATTTGATTTTGATTTTAATTTGTTAGTTTTATGTTTTGTTGCTTTTGAGAATATGAATTAGTGTAAATGGAATCGCTTCCTAATATCATATCAAAAAAAAACCGAATTGAAAAAAAAACCGAACCGAACTAGTTTGGTTCGGTGTTCGTGTTCGGTGTCGGTGTTCGGTGTCCACCTTCAAAAAATCGAAACCAAAATAGCCAAACCGAAGTTTGATAAAACCGAACCGAAGAACCGAACGCCCACCCCTACAGACACCAACCTATAACTCTGTCAAATAGAAATTCAATCCGACCCTAATCACATGTCACCAAATAAAACAAAAGCTCATCCCAGATAGAGTTAAAACCAACTTCATAAAAGAAGAAAAGCAACAATTGGACAATTTAACACCTTGAGTTAAAAGGGAAGGGCACATTTCCATCCATAATAAGGGCAATTTTAACAAGTATGTTAACGGGAAGGGCAAATTTGATTCCTAACTCTAACGGATGGCAATTTTAATCTATAAACCATACTTGGAGGGTAAATTTGACCCTTTTTCCTTATAACAAATATTACAAACTAGTGGGGGATTTTTAGATAGTTTGTAATATATATGAAGTGGGATTGTCCCACAATATAAGGCAAAAAGAGTTTGGTCTTGGTATTTTCAGATTTTATTTAAAATCTGAATTTAAATGGACATGTTTGTTCATGAAAAGTCATGACTAGTCACAATAGTCACTATTCTAACTCTATAAATAAGGTCTTCCTTCATAAAGTGGCTATGAAAAATCTATAGGTATAATATGGGTTTTGCTATATCATGAAGGGAATTGCTTGTATTTCTCCAATATATATATGTGCAATATCTCTTTGAGGAAAGTCGATTTATCCACGCCTCAAAGCCAATTCTTCTTCAATTATGTTTTCCTATTTTTCCAACAATGAAGACATGATCTATTGAAGAATCAAATACGTATTTTCACTTGGTAATAAAATTATCAGCTTCGAGAACGATACTCATATTAATTCTCCTTCCTATCTCATCACTCAAACTAGCTAGAATGGACTTTATTTCCGTCATCAAAACTTGAGGCGATCCTCTTACAGAAAATTCGTAGACAACTCCATCAACTTCAATAGTACTACAGCCAGGAACAAGCTTCTCTATCCCTTTCTTCTTCATAAGGGCTCTAACTTCCTTCACATGATCAAACCTTCCAGCTTTGGCATATATGTCGCAAAGATTAACGTAAAAAGCATGGTTTAGAGGTTCCAAAGTAATCAAATACCAGGCTACTTTTTCTCCTGACCGAAAATTCCGGTGCATTTGACAACCACCGAGTAGTGCACCCCAAACGAAAACATCTGGCTCCATCGGCATACTTCTGATTAGCCCTTCTGCTTCATCAAAGAGACCAGCTCGACCAAGAATGTCAACCATACAAGCATAATGTTGGACTTGTGGCTCTATGTGATAAGCATGCTTCATCACACGAAAACACCAGCGGCCTATCTCTATCAGGCCAGAATGTGCACAAGCAGACAACAACGCCGTAAAGGTCACAGCATTAGGTCTAACTCCAGCCGCTTCCATCTCCAAGAAAAGCTCGAAAGCTTCTATGCCATTTCCGTTAATTGCAAACGCAGAAATCATAACCGTCCATGCCAAAACATCCTTATTTTTCATTGCCCTGAAAACATCAAGGGCTCTAGAAACACTCCCACATTTGCCATACATATCGACTAGTGCTGTTGCAATCACCATGTCACACTCCATTCCGCTTCTATTCAAGTAATCATGTACCGACTTTCCTTGATCCACCGCTCCAAGAGAAGCACAAGCCGAGATAACGCTAGCAATTGTCACTTTATCTGGACTAACCATACCATCATCAGAAACTTGCATTTCGTAGAAGAGTTTTAAAGCTTCCTTTGGCCTACCTCCTTGTACGAAACCCGTGATAATCGAATTCCATGTAATAATATTCCTTTTCTTCATCCTTCTAAACAACTCTAAGGCCATATCCAACTCTCCTTTTCTCAAACATCCAATTATTATAGAATTCCACGAAACAATATCCCGATTAGACATTTCATCGAATACCCTCCTTGCATTTTCCACTGACCCGCATTGCGAATACAGACTAATCAAAGAATTCTGCACAAAAACATCACTATGAAATCCAAACTTAACAACATGGGCATGCACACTTGGTCCGACAAATCCGTCAATTCTGTTCGCGCAATGTTTTAACACGAAGGGAAATGTAATAGAGTCAGGTGTAATAGCATCAAAGAGCATTTGTTTGTATAAAATTAAGGGCTGAGATGAAGTGGGGTCATGGATTCTTGAAGCATAAGCTCTGATCATCGCGTTGTAAATGAAGAGAGTTTTGCGAGGGACGAGTTTGAATACGGTGTTGGCATAGCTGAGTGAGCCTGATTGAGAAACCGTGCAGAAGAAAATAAGGCGAGAGATTAAGAACCAACGGTCAGTGATGAAAAGGTGAGGGGATGTTGTAATGTGGGAATGTATCTGCTTGAGCTCTCTCATGCTCTTGCAATTTTCAATCAGGCATGCCACTGTCTTCTTCAAATTTAAGCGTTGGAACTCCATTATTTTCGTAGGTCTAACATTTGACAACCTTAAAATCTTGCTTGGAACAGTTAATCCTAAGCTTTTGCACCCTGTTGACATTTTTCTTGTGTTATCTGCTTCTGTCGACATAGCTTACCGTTCCACTTCTGCTTTCATTAGAATGTCACGTGGCTTGAAAGATGACTAACCTTTCACAAAATTAGAGACAAGTAGAGTGATGGAATGATAATGGTTATGTTCTGCCATTATTTTTTATTTTTATTTTTATTGTAAAAAAAAAAAAAAAGGGACGCGCATTCCAATCGAAAATGCTACATCGCTGAAGTCTAACTAAATTCCCACGTGGTCTCTTAGTTACTGCCAAATTCTGGAGGAAAAATGAATGCTATGTCACCGCATTAATCCTATGATAGAGATTAACGCTTGTGTGGAGAGCTTGGTAGATCAGTGGATGACAAAGGCAATAAAGGCGTAAATACATATTTCGACCTATATCCGGGTTAATTTGTTGGGGAATTTGGAAGACAAAGTGTATTCTCATATATGGTAAGTCAGAGTCTGCTATGTCTCCAAATAAGCTGATTCAATCGACCTCGTGACAGGTATAAGTTCCCTCCAGTGATTCCCAAAACTACATTTTTATGGGAAGAGCCTTGATGGAAATTATGACCTTTCGGATTGTTATTCCTAGAGTGTCAGGCGATTAAGTTTTTTTCTGCGCCGTTTTACATAGCGTCCGGCTAAATGGACCTCACCAATTCACTGGCCCTGGTTAACGCAATGCGCAAGCTGTGGAAGATACGTTTTTTTTTTTTTTTTTTTTTTTTTTTTTTTTTTTTTGGAAGATACGCATGGCATATAATAAACATTGTAAGTGACAACTCAAAAATTCTTACAATAGATGGAAAATTGCATTACACATTGCTATAGGAAAGCCAATCAAATGACAGATAAACTTGCAAATTTAGCAGCTGATCACGTCACAAGTTGCTTCCACGTTTTCGTACAAATTGACACTACGGGATTTGAAAGGGTTACAGATAAACAAGCATGCTTATTAAACAATCAGTTTCAGCAGCCACAAAATGAAATTGGAGTCGTCCAAAAACAACAATTTTGTGGAGACAAAATTCAATCTTCGCTTTCTGGAACTTGAAATGAAAATCAATCAAGATGGGAAAGAAAGACGAGCATAATTTCCCATGAAGCTGGCACCTGCTTAGGCTTCTGGACCGCTCCCTACTCACATGGCGTATGCATTTCATCCTCCTCTATAGGAAACCCTCAATCCCCTTTCCTGCCTGCACTTCCCTATATAACGTAAGGGCTTCGTCCATTACTTTAGCCTGAGCCAACAACTGCGCTCTCTTCTTCCCAGAAGGATGAGTAGACAGATAATCTCTCAATGCTGATTCCCCAGATATTTTGCCCAGCTTCTCATAGACTGAAGGAGCTACTCGAGGGTTATATCCAGCAGAAGCCATCAAAAGCAACCCTATGTAATCTGCTTCCATCTCCATCCTGGTAACACAGAAATGCATGAGAACTCGATACGACAGGAAAAACCAGGCAAAACATTCATCCTATCTATCACCATGAAATGACTAATTACTTGCATTACATATGCATGCTTGCTAAGAAGATATAACAGGGAACCTTAACAGAATTTAACAAACATTCATATAACAAGTACGTGATGCCGTGAAGGTTAGAAGCCAAGAGTTTCAGTAACTCTCGATGCTCAGTGATCAGTGATATCACCAACCTATACAACTGGAACAAGCTCAACAAGCAATTAAATCAAGACTTTAACCAACACAACCAGAACAAAAATAAGCCTAACCAACAGCAGACTTACTGTTGCACTATCTCATTAATATGAACTGCAGGATCACAGTAAAACTCTGAACGCAGAGTGATCACTTACAAACTTTTTTTATCTGAAAATGATATGAACACGTTAAAAGAAGCAAAACCTTACTAGATCACCATTAAGCGCATTAATAAAATGCACCAGATAACGGCCACAAATAACATCTGAGTTTCTGAAATCGGTGAACTTCCTCCTTTTTTGTTCATTTTTTCTGCGGGAAGGTGGGTTACTCGACGGGTATTGCCGTTACGTGTTCATTTTGAATGTTGAGGGTTTGAATACCTTTGGAGAAAGAATCTTCTTTCCTTTTCTCCAATCCTTTTTAACATTGTTTCTTTTGCCACTCAGAACATGATCAATAGAATTCTAAAATCCTTTACCCAAGTGACTAAGACAAATTAGTAAGTCCTGGAGTCAACAACTAAACTGATGTCACAGATGAGGAGACTAGGATATGCTTTCAATGCACATATAAAATCAGTCAGAAAGTAGCATTAAGTTGTAAGAAACATAAGCTGGTCACATGTTATTGCTTTCTGTTCACACAGGCTATATGTCAATTGGCACTGCTAAGCTAAAAAGCACTTGAGTACATTCGAATGTTTTGAGGAAAATGGACTTCTCTCTTCTTCTTCTTTTTTTTTGGGTGGGGTTTTGTTTTGTGGGGGGGGGGGGGGGGGGGGGCGCTCTCACTTTTGGCACACTGAATTTCCTCTGATAGATTCCTGAGAAGTGCCTTAGATTCACTACCAAATAAACACCCCAAAGATTAGCTCCTAAACTTCAGAAAACTTAGGTTCCCATTTCTCAAAATGTTTCTCATCCGAAAGGCTCAACAATTGATAAGACACCCTATGGCACACAGGTATTAATATTTTTAGTTGCACACAGCTGTCATGTATATTTCAGGCAAGACATATGACCGGGATGAGGTATTTCTTGTTTCATTTTTGGGAAGAGCTTCCTGATTTTCAGATTCAAATATCATCCTAAAATTGGTATCCGCTGCACAAATTTGAGGTCACAATGCAATTGTGAGAAGAAGTAACAGGATGGGTTAATTCAAATAAGAAAATCCAGGACTCAAATTAAACCAATACTTCTTGGGTAAATCTTGAAGGGCTGCTAGCAGTTTGTGAAAGGGGTTTCTGGTTGAAAACTCCCTTTAGATTTCTGGTAAATTGGAACTTCAATTGCCCTTCTTATGAATAAGAAACGGAAGATTTGTGAACATGGAATGCCAAATTTGCTTCGAAAAGATGTGCTTGCAATCTATCCTCGTGATTAAGCACATTGCTTCATTGTCTTCTATTCCAAACAATCATCTTTAGTTTGTACCCCCGATTTTGCCGATCAATATTGACCAGGAGTCACGGGTTCGAGCCGTGGAAACAGCCTCTTGCAGAAATTCAAGGTAAGGCTGCGTACATAGACCCTTGTAGTCCAGCCCTTCCCCAAACCCCGCGCATAGCGGGAGCTTACTGCACCGGGCTGCCCAATATTGAGATGTTTCCGATAATATCTTATGGAATAATATCCATTCAGATAGTAATTTGACTAGAATTCACAATTCATACAGTAAAAATCAGTAAGAATTGATGGAACATGTCTTATAACTTTTGCTTTTCATTGTTATTGATGATTATTACAACTCTTTAGACTTTAAACATATTAAGGAAAGCTATCAAACAGCATATAACTAGACATTTATAGATAGCCCCCAGTATTTTGATTCTCATATTTTCATTTTGTACTCGTATCGTGCCCGTGCTACATAGATGATGCTCATCAAATATCCTTTTTTTAAGGAATGTCTTCTTTATGTTTTAAGAAAACTCACTAGTTATGAAATTGACGAACTTATATCACCGAACCGAAACGAGAGATGAATCAATGAACGAAATAGGAAAAGGAGAGAAAAAGAGAAAAGCCCTCTAGAAAGGGGGAACCAACAACATCAGAAGATGAATACAACTTGCACTTCAATTGCACCCCACCGGCCATTATCACATTAATGTGGATAAAATGGGTACTTGGTCCTTACCAAGCAATTGAGATGTCTAACTCATTGGAACCCTAACAATAAAAGAAGTCAAGGGAAAATCCTCTATTTTGCTCCTCGTTGCATAAGCAGGCAGAGGAGCATCTTACAAGCCCTGAAAACCAAGTCTTCTATATTATCAATTTGTTCTGCTTTATATGTTAAACCTTCCGAACAAAAACCTTATAAACGTTTCCCATGTTAATCCAGAGTAATGTTATCGGATTCCCACACACCCTGTTCTGCTGGACCAAAGGGGCAGAAACAAAACTGGCATAACTTCTCTTTCTCTTTCTTTGGTTGCTGCATAAGCTCTATTCACTTTGTATAGAAGCAACACTTTGGGATAAAACATTGGATTTCCAACTACCAACAATTTCAATGTCCGCTATTATGATGTACTATAACATATGCATCTGACAAGGAGGGACAACCTCCTAGACGGGTCCATGTATGTGCAATGAAAATCATAGTACAAAATATAATGTAATTTAGATAGGGAGCATAAAAAAGTTAGTTGTAAAAATGTCTTCTTCTTAAGCACCCAAGGGTGTGGCCTAGTGGTCAATTAAGTGGAAGGAGAACCATGAGTTCTCAAGTTCAAATCCAGCGAAGACAAAAACACTTGGTGCTTTCTTCCCATTTGTATAAACTTCTGTGGATAGAGTTACCTGGCACCTGTTGCTGGTGGGAGGTAGCAAGTATCCCGTGGAATTACTCGAGGTGCACGCAAGCTGGCCGGACACCACGGTTATCGCGTTGGAGGATGCAAATGAAAGGAACAAGGGGCACTAAAGACATAAAATCAAGAATTTGAAGCGACCACCATTATACAAAGAGGCTCAATATGCCTACATGTTGCAATGATCCCAGTCAACATTTAACAAATATTTCACATAAGCAGTACTGATATAACACACAAAAATAGATTACTAGACTGACATAATCTATGCGCATGCTTATTGACTAGGTATTGGCTGTATATGTGGACGTCACATTTCTATGACTATAAAATTCACAAACTTTATATAATTGAACAACAGGAGAATTGGCGCGATAAGACACAACAATGTTAACTAAGTCCTAATAGAGAGATTAAACATAACACACAAGCAAGAGAAATTTACGAAATCCAGACAATAAAAGGTGATACACATACCTGCGTGAGAATGGAAGCCTTAGGAACAGGGCTGACATGGTGTTAACAACATCAGGCATAACAAATTGATAAAGAACCAATTGAATGATCGCAAACCACAAGTTCTTTGTAACTCCCTCAGCAGCATGGCGAGCCACAGCATGCCCAACCTATCAAGCAGATAAACAAAGGCGTGAATAGGACCATACTAAAACAAAGGCACTAAATGAACAAAATGGCAAAGCTGATATACACCTCATGTCCAATTATGGTTGCAATTTCAGCATCGGTCCTAAAATGTTCGAGCAACCCCGTGAAAACTACAATCTTCCCACCAGGCAAACAGAAGGCATTTACCATCGGATCATTTACAACCAAAACTTCCCACTTCAATCCCTCGATATGCGAGGTACTAGGCTCTTTCCCCTTTTCTTGTCCCTTCTTTCTACTTTGCTGAACCCAACTGTCATCTAAAATCTCATCCTCTTTATTCCATTTCGCCTCGGGGTAACTATCACTTAATGCCATCAAAGTCTCATGTCCACTACTACTCTCATGAGATCCCATTTCATTTGTTGCATAGTGAAGATCAGTCCATACTTGCTCTTTCCTCAATCCTCTTTGTAAAGCTTCAATTATATCTGTAGCTATTAGTCTCACCCTAACACTTTCCGGGTGTATAGCTGGCAATATTTTCCCCTTAAATGTCCCTTTCATCTGTTGAAACTGAGACTCACCTAGCCTTTTCTCAATATCTTTAGACAAAAGCACAAAATGGGTTCTTTTAGTATAAGGTATAGTCTCTAAATTACCCATATAAACAGTTATTACTAATCCTGAACCAACCAAGACAACAATAACAACATTTCTTGGATTCTGAAACCATCTTTGAGGACCTCTTGGACGAAAATGATGAACTTGTTTTCGATCAACATAGTAATATCTTCTAGCCCCAGTTAAGAAAGGGCTAGTATACTGATTTTGCTTGATGCCATATTGAAAACACGAATTGGAAAACCCATTTGTACTAGGTTTGGGTAGAATGTTTGGTGTCAAAGAATTGCAATGGTTGGTTCTTGTAATTGAATTGTTGAGGGAAAACTTTGATGCGAAAGTTCGAAACGCATCAAGACCAAATTTTGATCTTCTGTACCAGCCCATGATATTTCGAGGACTTCAAAAATCAACAAGAGTGATAGTGATTATGATTATGAGTACGGAAAAAAGTCATTCAGACAACAATTTCATGGAGCAGAGTCAATTTAAAAGTATACCTAAATATAGTAAGAGCCAAAAGAGGAAAAAGAATAGAAGAAATGTTGGAAATGGAATCAGTGATAGGTGAATAGAGAAGAGTGTGGAAGAGTCTGGAAATTGGGGTGACAGGTTTCCTCAAAGGCGCAAATCAATGAAGTGGCCAGCGGTGGAACCCCAGAACTATTCTTCTTCTTATTTTCTTGGAAAGCAAGTACTACATGTTTTTCTATCATTTTCTGTTTAAAAATAATAGTATAGCACAGTTTATAGTATGTTCTCAAGAAATATTGCTTTATATTATTTAAAGATGTAGTTCAATTTAATTTTTTTGGATTTATAGTCATATAATATTTAAAGTTTATTGTAAATCATAAATTTTAATTTTTTTCTTTAAATTATGAAGAAAAACAAACTAAAAAAGATGATGGCTTTTTTCATCTTCTAATTTATATCATAACCTTAATTTCAATACTACCTCTTTTTCCTTTCAACTTAAAATATTGTCCAATACTTAATTGGAAGAGGATCATATTGGTTTCATCATCACCCAAAATGGTTAAATCTGGCATGGTCTGCAAAGGTTTCAAAGGAGTTCATGCATAAGATTTTGAACGGCTACGTTTGTTCTCTTTTCTTTTTCCACAAAAGCATTGTAGTAAATTAATTTCATGGAAAACTGAATCGGGACATGCTTTACTGCATGCCTCACTTCATTTGCTCCTTGGACCTACCCATACAAAAAAGTGCTTGCTCACAAATCACGAGTCAGCTTTTATTAAAATAACTACTGGTATTACATTTTATGATATATTTTGACTGGGAAAAAGCAAAGCTGTTAAGTTGAAAATACAAGGTGGAAAGGAAAAAAAAAATTGCCACCTATGAGGAGGCCACCAAGCAAGTAAATAATAAGAGTAATTGAACCTATATGCGGAAAAATCTAATGTTCATATTTCATAAACAGCAGCCGTAATATACATTTTTCTTCATCATCGCAAAATTTTGACGCCAAGAGGGCAAAACAATTCCTGTACAGTCAGTCAGCTGTCTGAATAAACTCTATTTGCATTCTTCACCATCTACGGCTGTAGTTTCCGTAACCTCTGCCACCACCTCTTCCGCCTCTGCCCCCAGAAAATCGACCTCCACTTCTCCTGTCAGAGAAGCCAGCACGACCACCACCAAATCTTCCACCTCTAGCCTGGTCTTTCTCTTGTAACCGAGGCAGTTCTTTTACTACCTCTAAGTTTACACCTTGCACGTTATTCCCTGCAGAGCCCCACCGGGGAAAGGAAAAATCAAAGATGAGAAAGAGCTCTGACAAGCAGGGAATAGAGGGTCTTGAGCCGAGGGTCTTTCGGAAAGAGCCTCTCTATCTTCCGAGATGGGGATAAGGTCTGCGTACACTTTAACCTCCCCAGACCCCACACCGTGGTATTTCACTGGGTATGTTGTTGTTGTTGATTAATGAGATAGTGGGGTTGGTTGAATTGGTATAACAAGCAAACTCTGATGAAGGCTTTTAAAGTAAAATTTGTTTGGATGATTCTCATAATTACAGAAAAAGGAGAAACATACCTGCTAGAAATGTATCCAGATCATCAGCAGATACATCAAAAACCGCACCCCTTCCATCAGCTGTCAAAGCAATACCTGTGATTGATTCGACCTTTTCCTCAGGTACGAATCCCCGCAAAACATTATACGCAAAGCTGCAATATTAACAAAGTAGGAAAGATCAACAGAGGAATTATTCAACCGAAATAACAGCAGGCTCTGCCATAGCAGCTCTCAGCGAGTATGACTTGTTAATTGGAAAGAAAGAAAACCATTTAGCGAACATGGTACTCACGAAGGTGAAAATATGGGCCTTCCACACTCAAGAAGTAGAGTAACACAGTTCTCCATGGAAGAAAGAAGCGACCGACTCTTGATCTCAGAGTAGCCCTGTAAAGCGAGAGAACAGTCCTGTCAACCATAACGCCAGGCTTGGTTCCCAGGTCAGACAAGTAATGAGGAGAAATACTTACAGCTGCCTTGGCGAGTGCCTTGGCAAGCAATTCAGCTGGTGATAGTTCAGAGGTCTGTAGAAGCTCCTCCGCAGCAGCCTTGAAAGCTGGTATTACACTACAGAGATTTGAAAATAAATGAAATGATGGAGCGAAGGCACATTAAAAATCCATAAAACGCACATATTAAACACATACCTATCGGAAATTTCAGCAACTGCATCTGCTGCTTCTTTCCCAGCCGCTTTAGCAACATCAGCTGGCTGTGGAGCAGATAGATGCTCGAACTTCACACCAGATTCTCTTTCAATCTTAGAAATGTTGGACTTCTTAGGATCATAAAGCATTACAGCAACACCAGTATTCCCTGAAATGAATAACAAACAAATATAAATAAGAAAGCGATAAAGTCCAGTGATCAAATCATAGCAATTCCAACATCATCAGCAGCTCACCTGCCCGTCCTGTCCTGCCAGAGCGATGAATATACGCTTCGACATCGCGTGGAGGCTCACACTGACCATACATATTAACTTCAGCATTCACAAATATCAATAAGGTTTGAGCATCAATATCGAATATGAACTTAATGATATCAAACCTGAATAATTAACTGAACGTTGTCAATATCCAGTCCACGGGCTGCTACGTTTGTGGCCACTAATGTAAGGAACTTTCCTGATCTGAATCCAGAAAGTGTTTTCTGGAACAGCATGCAACAATCAGGGTAACAGTTGTTAGTTGAAAATCGAAAGAATCTAAACTCATAACATAACTACAAAATTTGTTGAAGGAATCAAGGAATGTGACAAGCAGTCAACTTTTATGCAAAGTCCTTTTGGCTTTATATT
Source organism: Lycium ferocissimum (assembly GCF_029784015.1). Taxonomy (NCBI): domain Eukaryota; kingdom Viridiplantae; phylum Streptophyta; class Magnoliopsida; order Solanales; family Solanaceae; genus Lycium; species Lycium ferocissimum. The sequence continues at coordinate 28,566,921 of NC_081346.1, forward strand.
CAGCAAGGTCACCAAAAAGAGAGCAGTAAAGATTGAGAAAGAGAGCACACCAGAATACAGAACATGTTTTAAACAAAATTTTTACCTCACGCTGGGACTGTTGTATCTCTCCATGCAATGCACATGCCCCAGGCAATAAGCCAGCTAGCTCCGAAGCATAACCCCTTGTCTCAGTGAAAATAATTGTGCGCCCGCCACTGATGTTTCATGGCAAAAAAGGATGGAAAATGATCTCATAAGTTGATTGTCATTCTAAAAATCTCAAAAGTACAGATACTTAAGAATGACAAACAACCAACCCGCTGTAGCAGCGAATGATATCAGGAATCAGCTGAGATCTGGCTGAACTAGAGCATGGTATAATAATATGCCTCACATTCTTACTGGCCTTCATTTTCTCATCACCAACAAGATCAGCTGTTTTCTTATCAGGTTTGAGAAACTTGGAAGATATCTGCCACCAAAACAGATCACTAATTAGGAGAAATGAAAATGCAAGTCTAGGACACAGAAGTTGTACATCTCCCCCTTTACCCCAAATGTGGGCTGTTTTCCAAGCCCTTGAAGAAGCAATTTGTTTAACGAAATAAACGAAGGGCTATGAAATATTCCCAAGGAGCAAAACTGATTAGTATTTATTGAAAAGAGAGGTAATGAACTAACATGCTTCACCCAGCTTGGCAGAGTGGCACTGAAAAGAAGTGTTTGAACTTGGCTTGGATCTTCTACCTTGCCTTCAAAAATCAAAAGAGAAATAGAAAAGAGAGAAAAAAAAAAAAAAAAAAAAAAAAAGCATAACAAAATCAATAACCATAAGATGACAAGATCCCTGTAAATGACATTTAATGCACAAACAAATTTCAGCTCTCAAATGAGCTGACATAACTGACAGCACCGGATAAAAAGAGGGCAAAAGATTAGAGACCAAGGGTAAGATACAGCTGAATAGAAGCATACCTAATATAAATTCAACATCATCAACAAAACCAATTTTCAACATTTCATCAACTTCATCAAGAACACGGAACTTTAAAGACCTGAAATCAATATTTCCTCTTTCAATGTGGTCCTGCAGCAAGATTTGCAAGGAGTGAATCTAAACTCTCTGAAGCATGAATACATAACAACAATGAATATTCCAAGTCACCAAATATAAGATCAATTAATACACAACCTTAACTCTTCCAGGAGTACCTACGACGATATCAACACCTTTTTTCAATTGAACTTGTTGTTGTCCCATGGGAGAATTTCCATATAAACAACATGAAGTGAGCCCCACCGCAAGACCATAAACTTCAAAATCAGCAAAAACCTATAATTAACATGAAGTGAGAATACAAACCTCAAAGGTTCACATTCAGTGAAGCAGTCAACTTCTGTGAGGCCTCTAAAATAATACCTGAAGTGCCAACTCCCTAGTAGGTAAAAGCACTAGGACACTAGGAGCCCTCCCATACCCTGTTTTCCGCGATTCTTTAGTGGGTCCATTTATCAGGGACTCCAATATGGGCAACACAAAGGCCAATGTTTTACCCTGCAAATGTGGGAGAACCAATTGAAATAATAACTACATGTTAGTGACTATTTAGTCAAGAAATAATCAAACATTGCATAAAATGTTTTGTAATACTGGACTATTTGGTCCATTATTATTCTCATGATAATAGAACCAAATTGAAATAATAACTACTTGTTAGTGACTATTTTAGTCAACAAATAATCAAACAGTGCATAAAATGTCTTGTAATACTGGACGGCCCATTATTATTCTCGTGATAGTAGAACCAAATTGAAATAATAACTACTTGTTAGTGACTATTTAGTCAAGAAATAATCAAACATTGCATAAATGTGTTGTAGTACTGGACTATTTGGTCCATTATTATTCTCGTGATAATAGATGTCCATTTGTCATAATGAATAAGTAAAGGCAAAGTCTTTATTTAAAAATAGAAACCATCAACTCCTGTGTTCTCAGAAAACTCATTTCAGATATAAAATTCACATCAAAGTGAAACCTGTGTACCTTCAGCAGGTCCTCGCTAATAGATCGTCATAAGCACCATAGGGTACTGTAAGCCTCTTTCAAAAAGAGAAACACGGGAACAAAGGGTGTACCCCTTGGACAAGTAAATTGTAGAACCATATGAACAATGCAGTAAATGAAAATCTATCAATTATGGTTCTAGAATGAAAATCATGGAACCAGAGCTTGCTGTCAATCCATGGGAGAGCAAAGGCCTTGGCAACATTAATTGCTTGGTTAAGATGATGAGGAACAAATAATACAAAATAACTGCATTTGTGTTTGAGTTTTGCTAACAATTAAAGGAGGCAAAAAAAAAAAGGTCAACAAATTCTTATTAGCTCTACGCGCTCGAGTGTGTGTAACACAACAGATGCCATGTCCTGACTTCATGTACAATTGGCACACTTTGAAAGTAGTTTGAGTGCTTTATAGGTCACAATCCCAGTTAAGGTGTCTAAATGGAAAATGGTGACAACTTTAAGGGGCTATCCGTATATTTGGCCTTTAAATTATATCAAATGACAGCCAGCTTTTTAAGACATTAGCATACAAGTTTACATTATTAACTGAACAGAAAAAGTAATTACAAAAATCAAGAAATGTTATTTCCCTGTTTATGCGTAAGAGTTAAGAAGGTAATTGCGATACCTGACCAGTGCGAGCTCGACCAACCAAGTCAGACCCATCCAAAACAGTATCAAAAGTCATAGCTTGAATAGGAAACAGCGCATTTATCCCCTTGGAAATCAAAGCCTGTCTCAGTGGCACTGAAATCCTAAAATTAGACAAGGCATTAGGATCCTCCACTTTCTCCTCAATATCATGCTCCACCAATTTAGCCTTCTTTTTCTTCTTCTTCTTCTTTTCATCCTCATTCACATTACTCGGTTCCGAATTTTCATCATCCAAGTTTAAAGCTTTACGTTTCTTATCTTTCTTTTTGCTCTTCTTAAGCTCTTCCGAATCAGACCCAGAATCAATCTTGATCTTCTTCTTTTTCAGCTCCTTTGATTCTTCAGACGCCATTGTTTCACTTAAAACAAGTGCAGGCATTAAAAGTTCAGTAATGTATGTGTATAAAAAGAGAGAAATGTAAGCTTGGAGATGGGGGTCCTGCTGAAACGGTATTGCAGTTGAGCTGCAATAGCAGGATCAGGAAGAGGGGAAAATTGAAGTTTAGGGTTTGATATGCATAGGCTTTGGCGGTGGATTATTTGAAACCGTTGGATTGAAATGAGTATTGAGGTTTATTGTTAACCGTCCGATTCTTAAAAATGTCCCAACTTTGCGGGAATACGTTGAGCATCAGCTCCTTCCTTTATTTGGTTTTATACTGGACTATATAGGGGTGGGCGTTCGGTTTTTCGGTTCGGTTTTATCAAACTTCGATTTGGCTATTTCAGGTTCGGTTTTTTGAAGGTGGACACCAAACACCGAACCCAACTAGTTCGGCTCGGTTCTTTCGGTTTCGGTTTTTTAAAGTTCGGTTCGGTTCGGTTTCGGTTTTTCCAATTCGGTTTTTTTAATATAATATTAGAAGCGATTCCATTGACACTAATTCATATTCTCAAAAGCAATAAAACATAAAACTGATAAATTGAAATCAAAATTAAACAAACAAGATACACACAAGAACAGAAAACTATAATCATGACAGAGGATTACTAGGTGTTATATACATACCGTAAGAATAATTAGGAAAACACGTAAAGGACATACATTAATCCTAAAGAGACATCTTAGTTACCTTTCTTTGTTAAGGATATTTGATCTTTTCAATTGAAGTGAAAAATTAGGGATACAAATGCAAAAGAGGACTTATTACAATTGGATTTTTTTTGCTTTAAACTTAATGGGCCTGGACTATTTTAATTTTTTGGGTAATGTATTAAATTTCGGTGCGCGTTCGGTTTTTCGGTTCGGTTTTATCAAACTTCGGTTCGGCTATTTCGGTTTCGGTTTTTTGACGATGGACACCAAACACCGAACCAAATTAGTTCGGTTCGGTTTTTCGGTTTTTGGTATTTATGCCCAGCCCTAGGAGTATATATGCCCAAAAGGGCGTTGTTATAAAATTCCGCAATCCAAAAGGTCCAAAATGAACAAACAAAAAACAAACGGTTCAAAAAGCAAAAAAATAAAGCTATGCATGTATTGTGGAGTATATATCCATTTCCTTCTACCAATATAATAAGGGCAAAATACATCAAATGAACCCTAAATTATACCCAAAATGTCGATATCACATTCAAACTATATAGGCGGCTTATTACACCCTCAAACATCTTAAAAGTGAATTATTTTACCCCTGATACATCTATAACCACCTGCACATGGGGAGGTGTTATGCACTAGCTCGCCACGTCGGCGCCATGTCAACGCCACATCAATAAACTGTCAAATTTGTTTTTTAAAAAAAAAATCATTTCATTTAATTCCTTCTCCTTCACATTCATTAAAAATGCAACCACTCAACCACCGTGGATATAATCACCCACCACCAAATTCATCCCACCACCACTACTAGATTCACTGCTTAATCAATCGTAGCATTCTCCGAAAGTCTAAATTTCTCATGAATTTGTCGCTACTGCGTTCCACGCGATGCCAAGTATCATACTTATCTTCTCCACAAAAAAAAAAAAAAAAAAAAAAAAAAAAGCCAACCTCGCCGGGAGAAATGGTGGCTGGTGAACAAACTTGCCGACCAACACCCAGTAACCAAACCACCATAGATTTCACCACCACAACCAAATCGACCATCGGAATCACACCATAACCACCACTTCCATCATAAAAAAAAATTGCAAACAACCACCATAAATTCAAACCTGTAGCTAAATTCACCACCGGAATCACATCACCACCATTGAAACCATCCAAAATTGCAAGAACCACTATAAATTTCGCACCCATCACCAAACCCGCCATCAAAATCGCAGCTCGCCTCTTTGAAAATATAATAACTATAGGGTAGTTAAAATGAGAGGGTTTTCAGAAGAAGAAGAGGAAAGCAGGTGGGTGGGAGGCGTGGTTCAAGATGGAGAACAAAAATTGGGTTTGAAGATGAAGAGGGGTGGTGAAATTTATAATGGGTTTGATGAGAAAAAATGAATTGATGAAAAAATTAAGTTGTAGAGAAGTGTGATGAGAAAAAAAATGAAGTAGAAGACGATGGAAAATGGGGCGTGAAGAAGAAAAGGCCCGGGGGAGAGGGAAGAAGAAAGGGACAGGTGGGGGTGGGGCGTAATGAAAAAGAAGAAGTGTGGGGTGGGGGGAAATGACGAAGAAAGGGACGGGTGAGGGTGGGGTTAAAAAAAATTAAATCTTTAAATTAAAAAAATGAATAATTCTACTCAAAACGCACTTTTTTATTTTTATTTTTTATATTTTGTGCCACAGCAGCAGCTCAGGGAGTAAAATAATTCACTTTTAAAATGTTCGAGTGTGTAATAGGTCGTCGGTATAGTTTGAGTGTGACATCGACATTTTGGGTATAGTTTAGGGTTCATTTGATGTATTTTGCCATATAATAAGGCCAAACCCATCGATAGACACCTGTGGTCGTCCGGTTCTTTCACTTAAACACCTCAACTAAACTTTATTTCATTTAAACACCTGCGGTAGGGTCCGACTGTGCCATTTACTGGCGCGTGAAGAGCCCAAAAAACTTTTTTTTTTTAATTCTTTTTATTTCCTTCTTCTTCTTTTTTTTTTTTTTTTCCTCTTTTTCTTCTCCATTTAACAAACCTTCCACCATTAACAAACCTTCAACCATTGGTATCTTGTTCACCAAAAAAAATCAAGTCCGCCACCACCCTCTCTCTCCCTAAGCATTTACAGGACAAGAAAGATGATTTTTCTTTGGATAAATCTATTCAATAAACAAAAGAAAAATAAAATTCGCAAAAAAGTTTTTTTTTTTTTGTTTTTAAAAAAAAAAAACTTGTCATTAATGGAGTCTTTAGAAAGCTTGAAGGTTTAAAATGGGTTAACTGATTTGATGAAAATTTTGAGAAATTAATGTTAGATTGTCTTTGGGTCTTCATGGGGAATCTTTAACTGAATTTATAACAATTTTGGAGGAGTTTCTCTTGAAAATTTGGATTAAAATCGTGGTTGTAACAAGAACAACATCATGATGGTGAAGACCACCAAGAACAACTATTCATTTCAGAATTTTCAATGTGTCCTTTTTTTCTTTTTCTTTTTGTTAATAATGTGTCTTTTTCTGATTGGGTGTAAATCAAGTTTTTTTCTTTTCTTTTTGAGAGTATTACTTTTAATTTGTTATTAAATATTTTTAAACAGTTTTTTTAATTAATCTCATTTTATTAGTCATTTGCCATGTCAACAGCGAGTGTATTGCACACATTTTGTAAATTTGGTTGATTCAGTGAAAAGTATGTAAATGGCACAGTCGGACCCTACCTCAAATGTTTAAATGAAACAAAATTTAGTTGAGATGTTTAAGTGAAAGAACCGAACGACTACAGGTGTCTATCGATGGGTTTGGCCATATAATAAAGTTAAGAGAACATGCATAAAGTCCTATCCAAACTTGTTCATGTAACTTACTTTAAGCACTCCAATTTTACAGACGTTTATGTGCTCCCTAAGTAGAATTTTATTGGACACCCGCTTGCCCACAAGCACGCGCGTACTGAACCTTTGTTGTTGGGCGCGCTATTCAAATAATTTAAACTATTAAGGTTTTTTTAAGGAAAAATAGTTTATTTAAGGGAAAATAGTTTAACTCCCAAAGTAACGTTAATATCCACCCAACCCACTAGTTTAAACTATTTATGTTTAAAAAAAAAATTATGCGCATTCAGATGTTAAAAAATAAACAGTCTTAATCATTCAGTGTTTATATCTAGAGACGACATCTTAATCATTGAGATGTAAATTCATATTCAGACATCTTAATTTTAATGAGAATAAATGAGGCCTAAGTTTAACATTTTTATTCAATTGAAAGTAAAATTCTAGATGCTTGATTTTTTTTCACCGAAACGAACCAATTTGTATTACTGAATCAACAAACTACATAGTTCAAACGTACCCTTAGCATCATGGGCAATTCAACTTGGGAAAAACTTCTCCCAAGAGAATTTCTTCAAGTAAAGAAATAGAAAATCTAGCTAAATTATGAGCTATCTTGTTCAAACATCTAGGAATATATATAAAATCGACATAATCAACATGCTTGAAAGCTTTCATATGTATTCACACATCACTTCTGTCTCCCATGAAGTAGCTACTCGTTTTACGGATCATATCAACAATATTTTAGTGTCAGATAAAATCTTCACATTCTTCCATCCGTTACTAATAGCACGTTCAAGTGCATTCCTAATAGCAATTGCTTCAGTAGTCATGTCTCCCAGCATATAACATTGGGGATCCATGGGGATGAAGCAGTTTCCCAAGACTATCCAAAGCCGCAAAACCAATACTTACCCTCTGATCATCAATCTACAATCCTGCCTTGAAAATAATAAAATATCATCTTGCAGATTTGTTAGTTTAAGTACAGGATGATTTCCATTTGAGGAACAACAAGATAGGGTTTTAGTTACTAAATCTTTATATTTTGCTTACTCAAAGAGAAATTTAGAAACAACATCTCTTGATTCTAACATTTCCTAATTAAACAACCAGGCATTCTTACCTTTTAAAATTTACCACATACTATTAAACACTTAAATTTAACACTTCTATAGAATCAGGAAGAAACTTAGTTTTTAAGAACAAGTTATACCACCAGATAGAAAAGCAGTAATATTTTCAATCCTAAATTAGTTTATTGGACATTGCTTCCACACAAGTTGAGACTGGGGATTTACTGTATGTCCTTCTCACGACCCAACTCGTGGGTCGAGCGGGTACCCACACTAACCCCCCTGGTGGGCGAACCCTTCCTTTATCCAACATTCATTGCAAGCATACCAAAAAGGAAATAGAATCATTTAAGCAGTCTCAATATATAAATAACTACTAAGTGCGGAATACGAATACAAAATACCAAAATTCTAGTCTAAGTACAATACAAGAGCCACTATAAACTACATAAGTCTGAAAATAACAGATGTATAAGAGTCTGAAATACTGTATCGGAACAGAAGGACAAATATCATGAAAGAAGAGTTTTAGGGGCTGCGGATCTGGAACATGGCTCACCCTGTAAACTCTAGCAATGGGCCTCGAGATCACTCGCGAGGTGTAGAAGCAAAGCCTGTGACGAACTCTGCACTCAGAAAAGAGTACAGCAAGGTAGTATCAGTACAAACAACTAGTTCTGGTAGGTATCATAAGCTGACAACAATTAGTTCACATATATGAAGAAAGAAATCAACAAGTAGACATGTAAGAAGACAAGTACGTTAACGAACTAATCAACAATGAAATCTTATCAATACCAAGTACAACTCATTAATGAATAATGGATGCGAGAGTAAAATGCATATGTAATGCGATGCAATGAAATGTACTGGCCAAATACCTCGAAACATGTACACACATGCTACGGACGGAAACCTCCACGTCTCGATAGTTATGACCCATGGGGGACCCGCGAAGTCCATGTACTCACTCGTCCTGGCAGGAAACCTTGGGCAACAAGTATATCACATTTCGCTCCTGTAATAACCTCGGATCACGTATTCTTATCTCTTTCATATACAATCCAGCAGAGACCTTGGATGTTCCCTCGTCTCACTTATCATCATCAGTACCAAGTCAAAGTTCATATCAATGCATCATATGAAATGATAGTATATGCAATGCAAGATATCATAATCAACGACAAATCGAAATCAAAGTCTCATTCGTGTCTTATCATAAGCACACATCATAGTGCAAGCCTAAGCTCATGGTTCTTTCCCCGTTAGATGATAAGTGGCATAAGCAAAGAGAGATGAATGCATACACAAGTCACATCATAACAAAAGGGCGACAAGCCCAAATTACACAACAAGGCGACAAGCCCACAACCAACAATAACCAACCTAATTGAATTCCATCCCAACTTAGTACCCGAAGGCCTAGCATGCTTTCCCCGTCAATATCTAACTCTTACATATGTTTCACTAATTAGAGTCTAACCGAAAGGTAAACCGTAACCTACCTCGATACCGAGCGGGTACCACGAACTATCTAACTTGAGCTTTGCCCTTCCGAAGAGATTTCAAAAGATCGAAATCTATTCAACAACACATTTTATATAAGAAATAGAGACTAGCGATATCTATAAAGCCCTAGTACTAATCGACTCGAAAACAACCTTTTAAAAGAGGAAAATCGAGCCCACAAGGGCAAAATAGGAATTTTAGGTAAAAATCGATTAATCCAAACTTAGGAGGTCGAATACTATCCTTTAATTGCTAAATAGACTCAAGAAATCATCATTTTCAACTCTTAATCAAAAAAACCCCAAATTAGGAAGAAACCCTAACTTTTCAAATCATAAACCATGAAATATAGAATGATTCAACTTAGTATCTACTCAAACCAAGAATTCATGACTAGGTTTAACAAGATTTATCAACAAATCTCCAATGCTATAGCATAAGATATCAAGATGGCAAACTTAGAGTCTCAACTTACTTTCCATACTAACCCCTTTAATTCATCATGAATTCTAACTTAGGAAGTAAATAAACATAAAACAAGGTTAAGGGAACTTACTCAAGGATGACACAACTCCAAATGCTCTTCAAATTGCCTCTAGAATCTCTTAGGGTTTCAATTTGATGAATGAATGAAGAATGGTTCAAATTGAGAAATAAAAGGGGAATCTGTTCAGCGATCCCCGCTTCCGCGCTCAAGGTTCCGCTTTCGCACTCCCGCCTTGGAGGATGACCGTCCGTTGAGGCGAGTTTTATTAAATAAGTCAACTTCTATGTCTGCGGTCCAGGTCCCGCATGGGCGGACCCACAGAGGCGAGACACCAGGAAATCTGGTTTTCACCAAGTTTCACCCCAAAATCCCGACATCCATCCGAGACCTCTCGACCGTAAACTGAACATATAGACACAAGTAAAAACACGCTACGAACTCAATCATGGCCTCAGAATTCCCAACAGAGGTCACCTTGACTTGGTCAACCCCCAAACGACCAAAACCAAGTTTCCAACCAAGGTACAAAAACGCTCCCGAATGCCTCGGAACCGAAATAAACATCCCACCAAGTCATAATCAACCCTCCGGACCTCATGAAATCGACGAAATTTCGAAAAAGGTCCGTTTATCAAAAGTCAACGATTGGTCAATGACCAGGCCAAAGTGCATAGGAAAATTCACTTGTACTCTGTCAAACTCTAGTATAGTTTAAGGTATCGTCCCACAGAGATTGGAACCACCTAGGCTACAGATGCGTATTGTCTTGGGTACTATTTGAGAGAATCAAATTGATGAAAGGAGAGGTTTTGAAATTATAAAATTACTTAAAATAAAATAAACAACTTATTAGAAAATTTAAAAAGAAAAGAGTTAGGAGTCATTGAATCCACTTGGTACAATTATAATAAAATTCCTTTCTATTAAATTTCACAAAATAATAGAAAAACTTATGTGACTTGATTTGTGTTATGAAGAATAAAGACCTCTTGCGATTAGCCCTTAAAATCACTAAACTTATTTGAAACAATCCCTCCGCGAGAATTAGAACTGAAAGAAATAAGATAGAGAACCTCAAATCATTAAACTTATTTGAGTCAATCCCTCCGTGAGAATTAGGAGCGAAAGAAATAAGATAACAATATTAAACCAACAAAATTATTTGAATTAATCCCTCCGTGAGAATTAGGACTAAAAGAAATAATATTGAGATTTTTGAATCGATAAACTAGCTTGAATTAATCCCTCCGTGAGAATTAGGACTAAAAGAAGCAAGATCAAAGATTTGAATATCAAGACACGAAAAAATTAAAGTAAAGATGATATTATAACATCATACCAAGCTTCTTCAACTATCCCGACAAAAAGAAACTACTCAATTAAGGAGTATGTAAGAAAGAAATTAAAAATAAAATACTACTCCTACAAATATAAAATAAAAAGAAGAGAAATAGAGCAAAGACTATTTCTTATGTCTTTCTCAAGATTGGATTCTAGATATTCTAAGCAAAGTGATGCCTCTATTTATAGGAAACTATAGTGTCTTCCCCTACGAATGCATTCCTTGAAGTAGTGCTCACATCCGTGACCTTACTTGACGGGTGTGAGTATGAAAGTGGCGGTCACACCCGTGGATTTCAACACTTGAGGGGTGTGAGTATGAAAGTGATGGTCACACCCGTGGATTATACAAATTCTTTCTTGATGCCAATACTTGACGGGTGTGAGTATGAAAGTGGCGGTCACACCCGTGGATTTCAACACTTGACAGGTGTGAGTATGAAAGGGTCGGTCACACCCGTGGATTTTACAACTTCTCCCAATGTTGTCTTTATGTAATTCCCACATGTGAAATTTCACGGTTGTGAACATGGACTTGTGGTTGTACCCATGAAATATTTTCTTATCTCTTTGGCATTTGCTTATTTTTCATTCTTCCGAGATATTCTTTTTTCTGCAAGATTCTGTCAGAAAATATGCGAGAATAAGATATAATTATTCATGTTTTATTTTAAAACTTTTTTTTTATGTATAAAATTACATGAATAATTTACACCCATCAGTCAAACATTTTTCACTTTAAGGTCCTAAATTCCTCAAATCCTATCCAACCTCACCCGATGAACTCAGAAACCGTGTCGCCCATCCCCGCGGGTCAAAATCACGCTAACAGGGCTAGGGGAAGGGTCAATGGGGGTATAAGTGTCAAAACACATGTAACGACCAAACATTCTATTTGATAAATTTGACCGCAAATCTACGTTTAGTAATTTGCACAAATGGGACCCTTTAATGCCACTATTTATATTTGACTTGTTAAAAAAATAATTGTTCCGCTAGAAATGGGAGCAAGTTATTTTTATTATATATGGACAAGACTTCCTTAACAAGTTATGGTAGTCGTCAGGATTTTAATTACAAATTATGACAAATTTTGAGGATTTCAGTCACAAAACTTGCCTTAGCATCAAGTTATGATGATCATCAAGATTTTTGCTTCAAATGACGAGTAGCCAGGATCTAGCCAGAAATACTGATGATCATCATGATTTACCGTGTAGAAATTTCAACAATATATTTTTGCCTCATAATTATGACGATATTATTGAGTATTCAAAATATAACAATAGTTTTCTTCAAAACATATCATACACACATACATACACTAGGGGGCTACATGCATATAGTAAGACATGCATGCATACGCATATACATACAAAACTTACACACACGCACACTAGTTGTGGTACATATATACAGTAGGCATCATACATACATACAATAAAAATCTAGTTGTTTTTTAATAATAGTTTAAAAATATCATTAAAACGAGTAATTAGTGGGCTTAAGTCGTATCACATTATTTGAAGTAATTGCATGGTTTGTCCTTCAAATGGACTGGTCTTTAATTTTTGCCCTTCAAAATCGAACTTATACCTAGCGGGGCATGAGTTCTTTAACGGTGTTGGCACTTGTGGCATAAGTTCGATTTTGAAGGGCAAAAATTAAGCTAGCGTTTGGCCACAGATTCCCAAAAATAATTTTGAAAAACTTGATTGGGGTGAAGTTTTTCAAGTTTTGAAAATGTGTTTGGCCATAGTTTTTCAAAACATATTTCACTTTTTGTTTTTGAAAACATGAAACATTACTTGTACCTATAAGTTCTAACAACTATCAAGAATACCCAGCAATACAAAACATAAATGCTTGCTAATCCTAAATTATGTAGAACATGATATTTTAGTAACAACTGTTAAATAACACATGAACTAATTACTAGCTACTACAATTCAAATTACAATACAAAGATCCATCCGTGCAAGATGTTACGGTTCGCATTTCGCGGGCGGGATTAGCGCTCGGAAAGCTACTTCAAACTTGTTGGTGCTCTTTCGGACTTTGTTTTGAAAAAGAGTTGCCACCTAATTTTTAGGAAATTATGAAAAATAGTGGTGAAGGGTTTCTTCAAACACCGTGATAAATCTTTCGTAATCCAATGTTCTAGGTAAGGGTTCTGGTGATCCCCTAGGGAAGGTATTAGGCACTCTAGTATTAAGGATCCACACTATACAGTTGACCTTCGAATTCCAGTATATGATTATTTGCATGAATTGGTCATTTTCTGTTTATTCCCGTATTTATAAAAAATTGAATACGGGATATCATATCATTTGGTTTTAGAAAAGAATTGAATATATTCCCCTTATATATGGGGTATTTAGGTTCGGATTTATAATATCCGGATACGAATAGTCTCCTTTTATGTATAAGGATAGTATCTTTTGTTTATAAAAAAACACAAAATGTTTTGGTTTTGTATAAGTAAGTATATTTCTATTCATGCTTAATCTCACACTTAACTTCGGTTCAATCCGTATAGTACATTAGAACGTCTTATCCCAAAACCCCTTATTTACAAATGTCTTTTCACTTATTTGAACAAAACCTAACTTATAAAAATGATTTGTTTTACTATCATGAATTTGAGGATAAGTGTGTCGTTACAAAATTGATTTTTTCTGAATTTGGGCTTCAAAGCCTAAAATATGATACTTTCATTGAAAGGGTTGCATTTTTCTGTTTGGGCTTGGCCCAAATTATTGTTTGCATTTTTGCTTCCTTTTCTAAAAAATCAAATGAGGTTCAGTCCAAAAATCTTTGTTTTATATTGGGCTTGGCCCAAAATCATTTAATCTTGGATTCGGTTTTGGTTCAAAAACTTAGTTTGATTGTGGAAAAATATATTGCCATAGTTAAAGACTGATTTGGAAGACTGATTTGGTTTAACGAAAATGTCATACCATTTATGATTTTTGAAATCTTCTTTTTGTCCTTCTATTTTTAGCTCGTACCAAAGTGATTTTTATTAGTTATCCGTTTAATTTGAGAAATTATTATGCTAAATTCGGGTTTTGAAAATCGTTTGGGGACCTAGAGTCAACTAAACGGCGTAAGCACCGTTTTCCTAAGCCGACTAGGTCAAACCATAAAAATTCCAATAGTATATACAAGTTTTATAAACATTACAAATACAAATACAAATACAACATCTTTAAGAAAAATGCATAATAAACAACAAACAAACAAAAAAGAAGGGAAGGCTAGGGGCGTACCAAGCCCCTAGTTGGCCATTTTCACCCATGGCTAAGCCATCTACGCATTTTATAATACTTGCTTCCATTTTTTATCTGCTGGACTCGATCTTAATGCAAAGAATTGCCTGTTGGGCCTTGGCCCAACAGGTTGGCTTTGGACTCGGCCCAAATGGCCATGCAGTGGAGGAGAAAAAAATAAAAAGGACCTCGGTTATACTCAATTTATTGAACTTATCATGTATATATATGTACACAATACGTAGACGGTGAATATGATGCACAAATTAAGATTAGGAAACTTATAGGGCCTAGAAGCCCAAATCTAAATTTTTTTTTTTTTTAAAAAAAAAAAAAAAGGCCCAACCCAGCATCTGTTCTTCTTCTCTGCTTTAGTCTAAGGGTCAGCATGGATCAACTATCAAACATCAACAACGGTTAGGCCCAATTACTTATCAGATTAAGACTTGACTGAGTGTTTGAAGTCTAAAAGAGCTCTCTATTTCCTTCATCATTACTATACACTTCCTAAGGTCTCACATACACATATATACACCCAGTATACTGGCTAATGAACCCCTATACCTCTAATGTTCTGATGGTATATTTTTAAGTATATGTATTCTAAACGTATATCCTGTGTCCACTTCTTCTTTTCTTACTAACTTAGTATATTTTTTGTGTATATAGCCTTAAATGTGTCTTTGAACTTATCACTCAATCAATTATCTGAACATCTATTCCCAGTTTTGTAAGTGATGATTTTTATCCTACACTAAGGCCCTAATGAACTCATAAACTCTGCAGGAGTCTACTCAAGTTCAACATAGTCTCAAAGTAATTAACAACCACATGACAACCTCAAAGGATCAAACCCAACATATTGGCTGCTACTGATTATGGCAACATTAAGCAAGAAGAGAGGTATTTCTCAGTCAGACAAGGGAAACACACAGAGAAAGCAAATTCACAAATCAATAGCTATGACACAGAATATGAACCACAATAAATTCAGCAAAAACCAAAGGACTATAGAGGGACTCCTAGTTTTACAGACTTTAACAGTCACAAATAAAGCAGGAGATCATTTGCATATAAACAGGAGAATGAAAGGGGGGAGGGGTAGTTTTATAAGGGAATTAGAGTTTAAATAAAGTTAGAAAGGTGTTTGGAGAAGATGTGCAGAAATCAACTATGTTACAACTTAGATGCCACAAAAGGGAAGACTAAGACTTTCAGCATTTGACAGAATCTTGGAGAGGGCAAGCGACACAAGAGTTCAAAATAAAATCATGTTATTAGTGCACTAATATTCATCTTAAGCTAGACCTTAATCATTAAGGGTCTTATATTAATCAATCCCTCTTCCTTACCCCCAAAACCAGCAACATAAAGGACAGTCCCCTTTTCTCTTATCAGTTGGTTGAAATAGTTTATCAGATGCATCTTTTCTTTCATCTCCTTGGTCTAACGAAAAGTAGGGAAGATTAAGGAGTATATGTTATAAGTTTCACCCCATGGACACATGAGGTATGCCCGTGGCATCTAAATATCCGGGAGAAGAACATTATGGACCAAGTATGACTTGGCCTCTTTGTCCTTCTTCTCCTGAAGTGCCTTTAAAAGACTATCCTCACCCGTCAAGTGGATTTAACCTATGCATTCACACTTATGACCTCCTCATCTCCTCATTTGACGAATTCCCAATTTGATAGGCAGTGATACAGTTCAAACTTATAGCTAGGTCATCCTGCAATTCTAATTATGAAATGTCCTCTAATTTTTAAACCTTAATAGAACTTTAACAGGCCTATAAGTTCTATTTTTAGGTTGATTTTTACAAACATGGGATAGACTAAGACAATCCTGGAAAAGTATAGACTCCAACTAAACCTACACACATTCTCTTATAAGATCAGTTTTTAACTTATTATTCTATTATCAGTCATATCTACTGCATACCTAACAAATCATTTCAATCATGGATTCAAATAGTTAAGCAAGGAATGGATAGGATTTAAAAGATTTCATTCATCAAATCATACACTTTTATGCACATACTGCCTAAGATCACTAAATTAGGCATGTTAAACTATTAAGAATAAGATAACAGACACAGACTCTCATATGACCAGATCTTCCTTAGTTCAACCAAAATAATACTAATTTTCTGTCCAAAGGGAGCAGGTTTTCAAACACAACAACATTCAAGATAAGCTCACTATGGTTTATCTGATCAAAGCTAGCTAAATATGCCAAGGAACTGGTCACTTATAGCACCTGCTACCAGGTTAGTTCAATCCTTAAGTCCATCCAACTCCCTTAGTTATACATGTCCATAATTCTAGCTGATCAGTGTTACACTTAAGTTTTAAACTAAATGATGCCATTTTGTAATCCTGGGTGTTAACTAGGAGCCATTCAGCTTAATCCTATATTACATAGTGAACCATACTTCAAAAACTTCTTCTCTCAATTCAAAAAACAAAAAATCTTATGTGCTTAAACATTTACAAGTCTAACTCACATACAAATCCATAGTATTCTTATCAACAGCCTTTAGTTCATTCTAACAGTCCACTATTGAAGAGAACAACATAAGGTCTTCATTTTTGTTGACTTCTTAATTCATTCCTAGAGTCTCATGCTTCAACTAAGAGACTAAAACATCTTTGAGGTTAAACTTAGATGAGTTATATGCATTAGTATTTTCAGAGGTTCAGACAGGATCGAAAAATGTCACCAAAATTCCTTCAAGTCATTAGTGTTAAATCTCATAGTCATGTATCCTCACACTAAAGGACTAGGCAGTAAGGCAATGACTCAAGTGGCATTCAAGAGAACATCCAGGTTTACAATATCCTTATCAACAAATCACATTATCCAAATTGGTATTCTAACAGGCATATGTTACAACATTGGTTATCTAAGTAATAAATAACTAAAGCAAGACTTAAGACAAGCATGTTGTCCAGAACAACTTATCTTGATCCCAGCAAACTCAAATAAATTCCAAGGTGGTAATCACACTAAAAACTAATATTTAAACTAAATCATTCATTAGCAGAGTAAACTACATTATAGTTGAGCAAAAATAAACTAAAAAATGAGCAAAAACAAGATAAAATGTTACCTTTTTGATGTGCAGCCGCCAACAAGATCGAATTTGGAGCCTTGTGCTTCCGATCCAAACTCAGCCATACAAACAAAAAGAAATAAATTTTAGAACTAAGAGACTCAACCTTTTAAAAAGTTTAAGTCTAATTTTTTTTTTTACTAAATAACTTAATGTTACACCTCGAAAAATTTTCCGTTAACGTGCAGTGAATAGACTAACGAAGGGCATGACGTATACGATGTTTTGATAAGTAAGAAATAACATTTGATGATTCTAATGAGATTTCAAAGACATTGAGGTAGGAAACGGAAGTTGTTAAGGGAGGCAAAGCTTTTGTTGTGTTTAGGAAAAGTTCCGTAAAGTACCGAGCTAATGTTGACTTAATGATGTCTTAAGGAGGAGTTATAACGATCCTTAGATTGGTAATGAAGTGTTAAACAAGTGTCAAGAAGGTTCCATAAGGATTGGAGATCAAACAAACGACAAAGATCATTCCAGGGAAATGGGGCTATACGACCGACTTATACGGTCCATATAAAGTTATACGGTCCGTATAAGGGTCCGTATAACACCCAACAGGAAGATGTTTTCCCTGATGGTGAACCACGGACACTTATACGGACCGTACAATGTTATATGGACCGTATAAGTGGTCCGTATAATGCCCGACGGGCTGATTAAGTTACAAATATAAATACATGTTTCCAGTTCACTAATTTCATTTTCCACACTTCTTCATCTCCCTCAAGACCTCTAGAAGGTTCCACATACTTCATCTACAAGAATACAAAGGAAAGAAAAGATTAATATCAAGAATTCAAATGAATCAAGTGCATGAAGCTTACTATGGTCCATCCAAGTCAAGAATTCTCTTGGAAGTGAAGCTAGGGTTTTGGCTCAAGTGAAGTATTTCCACTCAAGTCCTAGTCCTACACCATCTAAGGTAAGTTTATGGTATTTTCATATTGTTTAAGGTATTGAGAAGTTGAAACACTTGGATTGTAGAAGGATATAGAAAATGGGTCATGAATGTAAGAATAGTGTCACTTTTGAGTAGTAGTTTGGAGTGAATCATGAATATTGATATGTTATGATTGTAAGTATGTTATGAATGACATTTAGAACATGGGATAAGTATTATATGCGAGAAAATGCAATAGTGAACTATGACCATGATTATGGAGAAATGAAGTGAAATTGTGACATGTGGATAATGTAGATGAATGATGATTGTTGCTTATGATATTGTGAATGTTGTTATGGATGTTTGGGGGTTGATATGGAATATGGGGAAAATTTGTATAAACAAAGGAAATGCTGCCCAATTTTCTCTAGCTTTAGTAAGCACGTTCTTATAATCGATTAGCTAATGTTAAGGCGAATTCTCTTGAAGGTAGAAACGCGAGCATCGAAGGAGAACGATCAAATGATAGAATAGCTAAACGAAAGAGGTATGTTAGGCTAGTCCCTTCTTTCTAAGGCATGACTCCATGGCATGAATTTTCCTACATTTCCATGACTTTCCTACACATCGAAAACTATAAGTCTATGGTTATAAAGAGCTTTTCATAAGGTAAAGAAAAGAGATACGATGCGAGCATGATGATGAGGACTATGAGTTGAGCCTAAAAGTTCTAAAGTCCATGATATGTTAATTCCATAAAGTTCTTGCTATGAATACGATATGATGTTTCTACAATCTAATGACCCTAAGTATAATTCCATTGATGTTTTTCCTTGTGTGCACTCACCTTAAAACGTTAGTTCATCCAAGGTGAGATATGATGATTATGATCACTCCATAATGTAATCGGGGGTTTACGACCTTATGTCACCCCGACGTAGCTATAGTTGCCTCCAAGCTCTAATGTATGTTTTGGTGATAAATGTATAATGATGCTAAGTTATGATTAGGTCATGATATGCCTATGAGATGTATAATAATGATAAGTCTATGATGTGCACAATGATACAATTCCACCGTGCCTAAATGGCAGGACATGTCACCGCGAAGGCGGGTTGCTTGTGATTCCATCGTGCCCAATTGGCCGGACATGTCACCGCTAAGGCAGGCTGCTTATGATTCCACCGCGCCTAGAAGGCCAGACATGATCACCACTAGTGGGCGGCATATGATGGTTACCCGGACGTGGGTTAACGATGATATATATATATATATATATATATATATATATATATACATATATATATATATATATATATGATACGATGATGCATGCGCTATGGTAATACATGTAATATGCTTAGGTATGATATATGTATGAAATGCATCCGCACTTAAAGGTCACGCAGGTTATATCTTCATCCTATGTCTTATGATTTCTCTATTATATTTATTTCATTCATGCCTTACATACTCGGTACAATGTTCGTGCGACGTCCGTTTTCTTTGGACGTTGTGTTCATGCCCACAGGTAGACAGGGAGGTGATCCAGACTTGTAGGAGCTATTAGCTGACTTGAGAGCACTCCACTGTTCCGGAGATGCTTTTATGTATATATATATATATATTGATTATTCTTTTGTGTATATATATATATATATATATATATATATGTTTTGGGCATGACGGGGTCCTGTCCCGTCCTTATGTCTAGTACTCTAGTAGAGGCTCGTAGATGCGTATGTGTGGGTAGGATGGTCTCACAGTTTCTCCTCGTATGTATATACATTATTTTGATTTTGATAGCTGAAGGGCTCATGTATATAAAGTAAATATGTTTCAAGTGAAAAATGGTTTTACTATGATTTGAGTATAAGATTAACGAATGAATGCTTGATGTGTATGATGAGTAATAGAATGAGTGGTGCTCGGTGATTAGCCCCGAATACCCGTCATGGCCCGTAGTCAGGTCGTGACAAAAGTCGTATCAGAGCAGTTCAGTCCTAGAAAGTGTCTACGAGCCATGTCTAGTAGAGTCTTGTTTATGGTGTGTTGCGCGCCACGCTAATAAACAGGAGGCTACAGGGCATTTAGGAAAAATGGCCATCTTTCATCTTAAGAGATCGTGCGATAAAGCTGTGTTATAAGATTTTCTCCTCCCTAATAGTGTGTTATGATTTCAGAAATGCCGCCAAAAGGAAAAGCTACAGTCTCCCAGAAGGGCAAGACTATGATGAAAATTCAGGTAGAAAGAGAGCCGCCAATGAATGTAGAAGAGGGCGAATCACATAATGAGGCTCTATCTAATGCCTCTTCTACCCCGCCTAATTTAGAAGAACAAGAAGGGCTTCGGCTCCGGCTCCTCCGGTTCTCCGCGGTTACTTCGAGTCAACAAGTGACCGAGGCTATTCATCTATTGACACAGTTAGTTGCCGCCCAAGCACAGCGGCAGAGCTCGGGTTCAGGTGACAGGGCAGCTAGGACTAGAGCCCGTGATTTTATGAGCTTAAATCCTTCGGAGTTCTTCGGGTCGAAGCCGGATAAAGACCCGCAAAGTTTTATTGATGAAATGTTGAGAACATTAAAGATTATTCATGCCTCCGAAACTGAATTTGTGGAGTTGGCATCTTATAGACTCCGAGATGTGGCGGTATTATGGTACAATAATTGGATGTCATCAAGAAAAGAGAATACACCTCCTCCCGTTTGGCAAGAATTTATAGATGCTTTCATCCGCCACTATTTGCCACCCGAGGTCCGCCGAGCTAGAGCGGATAGGTTCTTAAATCTAAAGCAAGGAAAATATGAGTGCCGGGAGTATAGCCTTCAGTTTAATTCATTGGCTAGATATTCCCCGACTATGGGGCTGACATGGGAGATATGGTGCACAGGTTTGTGAGTGGATTAGGACCATATTTATTTAAGGATTGTTTGACGGCTTCGTTGCAAGATGGGATGGATATCTCCCGCATTCAAGCCCATGCCTATTTAGAAGGACAACAACATCCGCAAAGGGGTGATCGTGATATTGATAGAGGGCAAAGCAAGAGGGCTAGATCTATGGGGGCAGGTAGTGATTATAGAGGAGGATTGAGGCAGTCATATCCTAGACACTCAGGCCAGTCGGTGACTAGTGCACCTCCACGATTCACGGGTAGAAGATTTGATCGCTCCATTCCTTCGGGACGGGGTCGAGTTCGAGAGTTTCGGGTTCCCGGTTTGGGGGTGATTATAGCCGGAGGAGACCACCGGTCTCACGATGTAGCCGATGCGAGAAAATTACACTCGGGCCGTGTTGCCCGGGCACGGATACTTGCTATGTTTTGGACGGACGGGGACACTTGATGCGTGATTGTCCCTCGAGGTATGGTAGAGGTGGGGTTCGACCCCGGGATCGACGGTGGTTCTTCTTCGGTGCGCCGGGGGGGGGACTCCCAGATTCGACGGAGGCCGAGGTAGAGGCGAGGGGGATCATCTACTTCGAGGTGCCACTCGGCCCGTATGTACGCTTTAGCCAGACGATAGGATCTTGAGTCCTCCCCGGATATGGTTACAGGTATATTATTCATATTTTTCCATGATGTGTATGCATTGATAGATACGGGTTCTACATTATCTTACATTACTCCATATGTTGCTGGTCATATTGGGGTGAAACCCGAGCCAATTAAACCTTTTGAGGTATCTACTCCAGTTGGTGATCCCGTGATAGCTAGACGAGTGTATAAAAATTGTGTAATTGTGATATGCGGCCGTCAAACTAAGACTGATTTAGTTGAGCTGAAAATGTTAGATTTCAATGTGATTATGGGTATGGATTGGTTGGCCTCATGTTATGCCAATGTTGATTGCCGAATGAAAGTAGTTCGATTTCAATTTCCGGGAGAGCCCGTGCTTGAATGGAAGGGTAATACGACATCTCCGGGGGTAGGTTTATTTCCTACCTTAAAGCAAAAGATGATAGCTAAGGGCTATATTTATCACTTAGTTCGAGTTCATGACACTGAAGCAAAGTCGCCAACTTTCCAATCCGTTCCGGTAGTGAATGAATTTTCGGATGTATTTCCAGATGAACTTCCAGGCCTTCCTTCAGAGAGAGTGATTGATTTCGCTATTGATGTGTTGCCGGATACCAAGCCTATTTCTATTCCTCCTTACGGAATGGCTTCGGCAGAATTGAAAGAGCTAAAGGCACAGTTGAAAGATTTATTTGAGAAGGGGTTTATTAGATCCAGTTCATCACCGTGGGGAGCACCGGTCCTATTTGTAAGAAAGAAAGATGGCTCCCTACAAATGTGCATCGATTATAGGCAGTTGAATAAGGTGACAATAAAGAACAAATATCCTTTTCCGAGAATTGATGATTTATTTGATCAGCTACAGGGTGCCAAGTGGTTTTTCAAAATAGACTTGAGGTCAGGTTATCATCAAGTGAGGGTTAAAGAAGAAGATATTTCCAAAACAGCTTTTAGAACGAGATATGACCATTATGAATTTCGGGTGATGTCATTGGGGTTAACTAATGCCCCGGCAGTGTTCATGAATTTGATGAATAATGTATTCAGGCCTCTCTTGGATTTATTCGTAATAGTATTCATTGACGATATTTTGGTATACTCTCGCATAGAATCAGAACATGCAGACCATTTACGTATTGTTTTTGGAATTCTTCGAACTCGAGAATTGTATGCAAAATTCTCAAAGTGTGAGTTTTGTTGAATTCGGTGACATTCTTAGGTCATGTTATTTCAGATGATGGTATTCGAGTTGACAATCAGAAAATTGAAGCTGTGAAGACTTGGCCAAGGCCTACGACGCCTACAAAAGTCCGTAGTTTTCTGGGATTGGCATGTTACTATAGAAGGTTCGTAGAAGGATTTTCCTCTATTTCCGCCCTATTGACGAAGCTAACGCAAAAGTCAGCTAAATTTCAGTGGAATGATGCTTGTGAACGCAGCTTCCAAGAGTTGAAGGACATATTAACCTCAGCCCTAGTCTTGACACTCCCAGAAGGGCCAGATGGTTATGTGGTATATTGTGATGCTTCCGGTGTTGGGTTAGGATATGTGTTAATGCAGCACGGTAAAGTCATCGCTTATGCTTCGGGACAATTGCGAAAACATAAAAAGAACTACCCGACTCATGATATCGAATTGGCTACAGTTATTCATGTATTAAAGATGTGGAGACATTACTTGTATGGTGTGCATGTTGATATCTATACAGATCACAAGAGTCTTCAATATATTTTCAAAGAGAAGGAGTTGAATGCGGCGAGAGGCGGTGGTTAGAATTATTGAAAGATTCTGATGTGAATATTTTATATCACCCCGGAAAGGCAAATGTAGTAGCTGATGCGCTTAGCCGCCGATCGATGGGCAGCCTATGTGAAGTTCCTTCGGAAAAGAAAGTATTGATTCATGAGCTCCACCAACTAGCTAATCTTGGAGTACGTTTAGTTGATTCAGGTAGTGCAGGAGTTGGTATTAATAATGCCATAGTTTCATCCTTAAATATGGAAGTGAAAGAGCCTCAATATGAAGATCCTCAGTTGAGCCATTATAGAGACACATTTCATGAAAAAGAGAAGTCTCCATTTGAAACTTCTATGGATGGAATTCTTAGCTACCGAGGCAGGCTATGTGTTCCGAATGTTGCAGAATTGCGTCGTCAAATTCTAGAAGAAGCTCATTATTCTCGGTATTCCATTCATCCAGGAACGACAAAGATGTATCACGATCTTAAGTTGATTTATTGGTGGGATGGAATGAAGAAAGACATAGTAGAATTTGTAGCCCAATGTCCAAATTGCCAGCAAGTGAAAATCGAACATCAAAAGCCAGGAGGATTATTGCAAGCAATGGAGATCCCTACTTGGAAATGGGAAGTGATCAACATGGATTTTATTGTGGGATTACCCCGTTCCCGAAGCAAGTATGATTCCATATGGGTGATCGTGGACAGACTCACGAAAGCAGCTCATTTTCTTCTGTCGAACCATATACTCGGCGAGAAGATTATGCAAGGTTGTATCTCGAGGAGATTGTGCGACTCCATGGTATTCCGATATCTATTATCACAGATAGAGGAGCGCAATTTACAGCCAAGTTCTGGAAATCCTTCCAAGAAGGCTTAGGTACTCAAGTAAAGCTTAGCACGGCATTTCATCTGCAAACTAATGGGCAAGCCGAATGTACTATTCAGACCTTGGAGGATATGCTACGGGCCTGTGTACTAGATTTCGGTGGTAGTTGGGATGACCACTTACCTTTAATTGAGTTTACATATAACAATAGCTACTATTCCGGTATCAAATGGCTCGTATAAAGCTTTATATGGAAGGAAGTGTAGATCCCAATTGGATGGTTTGAAATAGGAGAAGTACGGCTAATAGGCCACGAGTTGATTCAACAAGCGGTAGAAAAAGTCAAGGTGATCGAGATCGATTGTTGACGGCCCAAAGTCGCCAAAAATCTTATGCGAACAACCGCCGGCGAGACTTAGAATTTCAAGTTGATGATTGGGTATTTTTGAAGGTGTGCCAATGAAAAGGTGTGATGAGATTTGGCAAGAAAGGAAAGTTAAGTCCTCGATACATTGGACCTATAAGATTATCCGCAAGGTGGGTCAAGTAGCTTATGAATTGGACTTGCCTTTAGAACTTGAATCGGTCCATCCGGTTTTCCATGTCTCGATGCTCCAAGTGTGTTGGAGATCCTACGAGGATTGTGCCAATAGATGATGTTCCAAGTGACAGAAAAGCTAGTCTATGAAGAAGTGCCCATTGCCATATTAGACAGGCAAGTACGGAGACTTCAAAATAAGGAAGTAGCCTCAGTTAAAGTCTTGTGGCAAAATAACAACCGAGAAGAAATGACTTGGGAGGAGGAAGAAAAGATGAAATTCACATACCCGCACTTGTTTTATCCCCCGGAAGAGATCCATGAGGAGACATCGCGATTATGAGGTATGTATGTTTTCTTTTTATGCATATGGGTCGTGTGTAGCCAACTTATATTGCTATTGTTTTGTGGCCCTGTGAGGCATGTTTATTATGGGATGTTGTGACAGGATGGTAGTGCCATATTACAGGGGAAACTCTGGCGAAATTTTCGTAGAATTTCCGAGTGCTTAACATTCGAGGACGAATGTTCTAAAAGGGGGGAAGAATGTTACACCTCAAAAAATTTCCCGTTAACGTACAGTGAATAGACTAATGAAGGGCACGACGTATATGATGTTTTGATAAGTAAGAAATAACATTTGATGATTCTAAATGAGATTTCAAAGACATTGAGGTAGGAAACGGAAGTTGTTAAGGGAGGCAAAGCTTATGTTGTGTTTTGGAAAAGTTCCGTAAAGTACCGAGCTAATGTTGACTTAATGATGTCTTAAGGAGGAGTTATAACGATCCTTAGATTGGTAATGAAGTGTTAAACAAGTGTCAAGAAGGTTCCATAAGGATTGGAGATCAAACGAACGACGGAGATCATTTCAGGGAAATGGGGTTATCCACTTATACGGTCCGTATAAAGTTATACGGTCCGTATAACACCCAACAGGAAGATGTTTTCCCTGATGGTGAACCATGGACACTTATACGGACCGTACAATGTTATACGGACCGTATAAGTGGTCCGTATAATGCCCAAGCTGATTAAGTTGCAAATATAAATACATGTTCCCCCTTCACTAATTTCATTTCCCACACTTCTTCATCTCTCTCAAGACCTCTAGAAGGTTCTACATACTTCATCTACAAGAATAAAAGGAAAGCAAAGATCAATATCAAGAATTCAAGTGAATCAAGTGCATGAAGCTCACTAGGGTCCATCAAGTCAAGAATTCTCTTGGAAGTGAAGCTAGGGTTTTGGCTCAAGTGAAGTATTTCCACTCAAGGCTTAGTCCTACACTATCTAAGGTAAGTTTTATGGTATTTTCATGTTGTTTAAGGTATTGAGAAGTTGAAACACTTGGATTGTAGAAGGATATAGAAAATGGGTCATGAATGTAAGAATAGTGTCACTTTTGAGTAGTAGTTTGGAGTGAATAATGAATATTGATATGTTATGATTGTAAGTATGTTATGAATGACATTTAGAACATGGGATAAGTATTATATGTGAGAAAACGCAATAGTGAACTATGACCATGATTATGGAGAAATTGAAGTGAAATTAAGAGATATGGATAATGTAGATGAATGATGATTGTTGCTTATAATATTGTGAATGTTGTTATGGATGTTTGGGAGTTGATATGGAATATGAGAAAAATTGTATAAACAAAGGAAATGCTGCCCAATTTTCTCTAGCTTTAGTAAACACGTTCTTATAATCGATTAGCTAATGTTAATGCGAATTCTCTTGAAGGTAGAAACGCGAGCATCGAAGGAGAATGATCAAACGATAGAATAGGTAAACGAAAGAGGTATGTAAGGCTAGTCCCTTCTTTCTAAGGCATGACTCCATGGCATGAATTTTCCTACATTTCCATGACTTTCCTACACATCGGAAACTATAAGTCTATGGTTATAAAGAGCTTTTCATAAGGTAAAGAAAAGAGATACGATGTGAGCATGATGATGAGGACTATGAGTTGAGCCTAAAAGTTCTAAAGTCCATGATATGTTAATTCCATAAAGTTCTTGCTATGAATACGATATGATGTTTCTACAATCTAATGACCTTAAGTATAATTCCATTGATGTTTTTCCTTGTGTGCACTCACCTTAAAACGTTAGTTCCTCCAAGGTGAGATATGACGATTATGATCACTCCATAATGTAATTGAGGGTTTACGACCTTATGTCACCCCGACGTAGCTATAGTTGCCTTCAAGTTCTAATGTATGCTTTGGTGATAAATATATAATGATGCTAAGTTATGATAAGGTCATGATATGCCTATGAGATGTATAATAATGATAAGTCTATAATATGCACGATGATATAATTCCACCGTGCCTAAATGGCCGGACATGTCACCGCGAAGGCGGGCTGCTTGTGATTCCACCGTGCCCAAATGGCCGGACATGTCACCGCTAAGGCGGGCTGCTTATGATTCCACCGCGCCTAGAAGGCCGGACATGATCACCACTAGTGGGTGGCATACGATGGTTACCCGGACGCGGGTTAACGATGATGATATATATATATATATATATATATATATAGATGATGCATGCGCTATGGTATTACATGTAATATGCTTATGTATGATATATGTATGAAATGTATCCGCACTTAAAGGTCACGAGGTTATATTTTCATCCTACGTCTTATGATTTCTATATTATGTTTATTTCATTCATGCCTTACACACTCAGCACAATGTTCGTGCTGACGTCCGTTTTCTTTGGATGCTGTGTTCATGCCCACAGGTAGACAAGGAGGTGATCCAGACTCGTAGGAGCTATTAGCTGACTTGAGAGCACTCCATTGTTCCGGAGGTGCCATTGATTATTCTTTTGTGTATATATATATATGTTTTGGGCATGACGGGGTCCTGTCCCGTCCTTATGTCTAGTACTCTAGTAGAGGCTCGTAGATGCGTATGTGTGGGTAGGATGGTCTCACAGTTTCTCCTCGTATGTATATACATTATTTTGATTTTGATAGCCGAATGACTCATGTATATAAAGTAAATATGTTTCAAGTGAAAAGTGGTTTTACTATGATTTGAGTATAAGATTAACGAATGAATGCTTGATGTGTATGATGAGTAATAGAATGAGTGGTGCTCGGTGGTTGGCCCCAGGTACCCGTCATGGCCCGTAGTCGGGTCGTGACACTTAAATTTCAAGTTAAACTCAAAATTCAAGCTTTTATGGTTCTCCCTCCTTTTGAATGGTGAGGGTTGTCCCTCCTTTTGAATGGTGAGGGTTGGGGTTCTATTTATAGAGCCCCCAAAACAATTAAAACCCTAGAACCAACGATGTGGTACAAAGTGAGATTTTTCATAAAACAACTTGAAAAATGAATTCTACGGTCTAGATTGACCCTTGCTAATAACGAATGGCTCGATTTGAGCCTGGTCTCTCTCGGTCCAGTTAGTTCGAACTCGACCAATGAGGAACAAGGATGTACAGTGACAATATAACAAATATAACACAGAAAATCAAATCTTTGACTCAAAATTTAAGAGAAAAAGTAAAAGAAAAAGGCGTATTACCGTGTTTGGATGATATAAGGTGGAATTATGATGGAAGCATTTATTGTTAGCTTGGAAAGGGGGGTACACGACTGCAAAACCCTGTGCTTCCTGCAGCGTTGCCATTTTTGACATGAAAGAGAAGAGAAAAGTGAGGCGGCAGCTTAGGGTTTAGGGGTAAAGGGGAGAGGGGGGGGGGGGGGAGAGGAGAGAGTATAGTGGTGCGTTTGGTATTAAATGAAAGCATTAAAGGGGTATTACCCCTTAACTGAAAAGAACTTGGGTTGGGTCACGCTCATTTGGGCTGGACTCGGTCCGGATTTTAAAAGAAATGGACAGGCCCCTTTATATTGTGTATGCCTATATGTATATTTAACGTATATACGTGTATGAAGGGCAGAACGGGTATTTTAACAAATGGACCAAAATTAAAATTATTGATTATTGACCATAGTATTTTAATTAGGACGTCATTAACCTGTTAATTTAAAATGCTGCCAATTATGTAAATGGGCTTAATTTGTAAATACAGCCTTAATTGATTTTAAATCTAACTGATTATTTCAATTATGGCCATATTTAGCCTAATTAGCCAATTAAAGTTAAATTACACTAATGACCTTAATTGATTTAAACAAATGATTATCATAATTAAACACTAGAAATAATTATGATTAATTCTAACAAATTATGCACATGCACATTGAGTATGCAGAATTGAGGATTGAGGGGTAAAATGGTCAATTCTTTTAATTAATCAAATTCCTTGGACTGAATGAAATAAACTATATTGCTAATTAATTTTGGCAATTTAAATAATCAAATAAATAATTATTTAAAATTGCTTTTCTCTTGGGTTAAATCTAGCAAATAACCCATAATTGTTATAAAATGTGCCAATTAATTCCTAAATGATTTATAACATTATAGAAATTATTTTATCATATAAGAATGGTAAAATACTTATCTAAATAATTTTATAAAATCATTTTGACCTTAAAAAATGCATGGTTCACTTTGTTTATCATCGAAGGACTCTGAGTAATTAAAATAAATTACGGGAGGTCAAAAATTAAGTATCAACACAAGAAAAAAAAATTGTAGTAACTAGCTATTCTTTAATATAATCTTTCCATATTGTACGAACAATCTCTTCACGACGAGCATGCATTTCCAGATTAGATGTCCAACTCTCCTTTCAGAAGACGGCGTGCTAAGAGTCAGGTGTTCTGGCAACGAATTTACAACATAGAAAAATTGAACAATTAGAAGGTAGAACATACCTATATAGAAAAAATAAAAATAAAAAGATTAATAAACTCATTGGCTCATCCCCACCCCCTAAAAAGGGTACAAACATTAAGATTGAACGATTCTTCTGATTGTACTTCTGAAAATCAGATGAGAGGGCCTCGTGTGCAGCTTTCTCTAAGAGACTACAGCAGGGACAACACTATCTGGCCATCGAAACATGTCACTCTAAAAATAATCCAACAAAACAATATTTCCAAGTAAATCACCACAGATGCTAGCAACTATACTTAAATTTTGCCAATCATCAAAATCATTGGAAAGAAGAATTCTTACATCAGCACCGTTGTCTAGAGACTCATTCACATGTTTTACAGATCAGTGTTACCCGTAAGATGACCGAGAAGACGAATCAACATTTTTACTCTGAGTCGATTTTTCGTCAGTTTCATCAACAACCATATCATCATGTTCATATTCAGTGAATATTCCAGTCACCACTTTGGTGTTCATGGAGGAACATGGTAGACATAATTAATTGGGTCATAAATAAATGGGCCTTTTTTATAAAATACAAAAGTTTGGGGCAGTTTTTAAAAGTTTTGAAAAGGCTTTCATAGATCTTGGCCCAAAAACAGGTTTGAGCCAGAATTTGGGATTTGAAGATTTATTTTCAAAGTCTGTCAAAATTTTATGGCCAAACAAAAATTTTCAAAATATGCTCCCAAAATCTATGGCCAAACGGGAGCTAAAGACCAGCTCATTTGAAGGAAAAAATTAAAGACCAGCACAAAATAGGGGCAAAAATGACCACATTATTTAAGTAAAAATCTCCATAAGGCCCCTTTTTTTTTGTTTGGATTGTTTTCAATGACCAATAAATAGTAGGGGAAGGTCAAGTTACATAAATACTAGCAAATGAGTAAATTATTACATAATCTACAACCAATTTCATTATTACATTTGATATACTAAAAATGAACCTATTCTCTCTCTCGAAATCAAGAAATTCACATTATCAAAAAATCCCTAAATTTAAGCTAATTCATTTTTTATGTCTTTATCAGTTATAAGGTGATTTATGAAGATTCGCTAATCATAAATAGAAAAAAGGCATTGTTTCCATATATGAATAATGTTTTTCATCAAGAAGCTTTTTTGTTTTACTTTTTTTTTTTTTGGTGTGGAAACAAATTAGATATTATGATGACCACCAATGATGAAAATCTTCTGCTAAAATCATATTTGATAGTCTTTTTAAAAATGATATATACTTGATATACAATTAATACATAATTTACACTTAGAATAACACACACACGCACACACTTAATTTTCACTTTTACATTTGCACTAGGTATATTGTTTATATGTGTATATTATACTATATACATTTTTAGTATGAAGTGTACTTATACCGTATATTAGTGATTTTAGTTTCTCATTAGGAAATTTTTTTGTTTTACATTTTTTTGTTGTGTGGAAACAAAGTAGATATTATAATGATCACCACTAAAAATCTTCTGCTAAAATCATATATGATAGTCTTTCTAAAAATGATATATTAATGATGTATATTTGATATATACAATTAATACATAATTTATACTTAGAATAGTATATCGTATATATATTGTTTATACATATAATACAGTATATTTAATATACATATGTAATTAATTTTCACTTTTACATTTGCACTAATATATCGAATATACTGTTTATATGTGTATATTATATTATATACATTTTTATGATGAAGCATGTTTATACCGTATACTATATCTGTGTGTGTATGTGTGTTCAACTTACTTAGATACTCCCTCCGTTAAACAAAAATAACACAACCAATTATCTAACACAAGACGAAAAGCACAAATAATACCTTAACGTGCTATCAAATATTTTGTTATTATCTTTTTAATTAAATTAACAATTTGAATATACCATATATTTTTTAGGTATATTTTCATGTACTTTTCTTATACCATATTTCCATATACCATATCTATTCATGTACTTTTCTTAATACTAGTTTAGTGTACGTGCGTTGCACGTGGTGTATCGTGTCAAACAATAAACATATACATAGATTATTGGACAATAAAAATTGACTTAGTTAATTAAATCACGGCATGATAATAATTAGAAAATCATGAAGTAGCAAATATATAATTTTTAAGACTAAATTCACGTATAACAACAATATAAATGAAGAAAATAAACATCATAACTCTAGACATACACGCAAATATATAATAATTGTATGAACATAAAAAGTGTAAGGTCAATATGCATAACAAAAAATAAAACGACGACAGATACCTTCAACCTAAAATCCTAGCCAAAACTATTTCATATAAGTTTAAAAAAAGAAAAAGAAAAAAAAAACAAATTTGTCCAGCCTTTCATGAATTGGGTTTTCTACGAAAGTAACATCATCATCCACATCACACAGTTGGCTCTGCACCAATCTGATTTAGTTTCACTTGCCCCTATATAAAATTGCAAACAAAAACACACAATCAGTTTATCATGGTACACAACTACACACGTTCAATTTGAGTTGGAAAGTTATTCGGATCCCGACAACGAATTTTCTTTCGTAAAAAAATGAGGCAGTTTTCTTTTGCCAAAAATTAAGGCATTCTACCAAAAGTAATGGCAGATTTTTATTGAAGTTTTTATTTTAACATGAAATTTTAAGTTGAAATCAATTGCTATATATTAACTTGGCATGTATATGCTTGTGGGGATGGTTACGAAAATTCAAAGTGGATAAAATTTTAATTCCATTCTACGCACTTTCAACATTAAAGTACTATTTTGTGTCTCCAAAAAATTATTGTCCCGGTGTTTTCTCGCATGTCTTTTTCTTAACTTCTAAAATAATAAGTTTTAGTAGGAATTTTTATTTTATTCCAAATTATTAAGCATTAATGGAGGTTCTAAGGGGAAATACATTTTTTAATAAACTCTAAAATAATAAGTATTAGTAGGAGTTCTAGAATTCTTCTATAATTTACCTTTTTTGTTTTATTAAGCATTAATGGAAGCTCTAAGGGGAAAGATCTTAACATGCAGCAATCGAGTTAATAAAAGTACCTACAAATATGCAACAATCGAATAGGATCGAACTTATTTTCCTTTTGTAACGAAAATAGACTTCTTGAAGAGAAAAATTCCTCGAACAATTATGAGTACTTTGTGCATTATTAAATACTTAATAATTTAAGGAAAATAGTAAATGAGAATTTTGTCTAGTTTAGTGTACGTGCAACTGTATCGCGTCAAACAATAAATATATACATAAATTATTGGAAAACAAAAATTGACTTTAAAATAAATGCAATATATGTTTAAATGATGAATAAATATTATTATGTTGATGCAAATTTGGGAAAAATTACCTTTTCAGCTTCTGAAAAACAATTTGTTTTCTCCCAAAATCTCAATCAAATGCCTCACTTTTTTAAAATAAGTACTTTTTGGTTAAAAAATATACACTTTTGACCTCCCAAAGGCTTGACCAAACAGGCTATTAGAGTGGTTTGAACTCACTTATCATCTTACCTATAACATAAAAAAGTTGGGACAACAAAAATTGGTATTTTATGTGTTAATATAATACAACAAAAGAAAAATATCTATAACTGGAAATCTTATAAAAATAACTTAGAATCTAAAACATACCAATATTGTTGTTCATTCAGGCACAAACTGCATTAGCCAAAGAAGAAGAAAGTCACCACGTTAAATGAGTACTTCTGACTTTTTCATCCTCAAATCTACAGAATGATTTGGGAAAAATAACAATTCATAAACATACAATGAATAACATTATTTGTTTTGTAACATGATTTGTTCTTTGCATCAAAAATCACGATGAAATTAACTTCTTTTGTCTATTTCGTCAACTAAACAAAATTAAGAAACATCATGTTCAATTTCAATATAAAGCCCCAATTTACTTGATTATTACAAGTCCAATTACCTTTAAAAATAGCAGTTTTGAAGTCCTAAATATTAGAAAATAATTAAATATTTATTCCTAAATAAATATAAAGAAAATAATTAAACTATAATTCCATTTCGATGTATTTAGTTATCTCAAACTCTATTCGTCTATATATCTATTAGAATCTGAAAGTTCTACAATTCGACCCCATCTTAATAACTCAAAAGTACACGGCTTTGTTCGTTTGTGACACTTAAAGATATTAACCATTGAAAAGCGCCTTCTCATTCCTCCTCTGAAAAACCAATTGTGATTCATATATTATAAATGAGAAACCACGTCATAAGCAAAAAAATCTCAAAACTTTGAATGATTAAAGACATACTTGACCATTTAGATTGCTAGTAAAAGCAAGGAGAGCATAAGCAAGAAATTTAACGAAGCGGAGTTTTATAATTGGAAGTCCTACAATGAATAAGCAAAAATAAGAAGTTAAACCTAAATCAAACCAAAACAAACTATAAAATAAATCAGACAAACCTAAATTTCTCTGGATACGCTTATATAGCCGGCTTCTTCTTCTTCTTCTTCTTCTTCTTCTTCTTCTTCTTCTTCTTCAGGTCTCCAAATTTAATTAGAATACGCTTATACAGGACTTCTTCAAGTCTCCAAATTTGGAATGAAATGAAAGGGAATAAGGACTTTCTTTAATAAAACTAAGCATATTTATTATAGAATATTTAAAAATGTTTGCTTACTCGTGCAACTGTGCGTATAAATTTGGTTCCCATGGTATGGTAAACTTCATTATTAAAAGACTTATAATTAGATCTGAATTCCTATTAGTCATTAGTAAAAATCTAATGAAAGTTACGCTATATGCACCTTTTTTAACTAATAGAAAGAAGCTATTACTTTGCCAAAATCAAATAAGGAACAAATTCATTTAACCTAAATATACCAAAAATAACAGTGAATTTTTTACTTTTCCAATATATATATATATTATTAGTGTTTATGAAAATGGTAAATGACAATCTTGTCTATTGTGGAGTCTTTTAATGAAGGGCAAAAAGTTCAATCAATATTTCTAAGACTCTTCGTACTTTTAGTATAATATAGATTAATATATTCAAATTATTTCTTTTAGTCACAAAAAAATAATTGCATCAGTCATCAAGTGGAAATAAAAAAAGAAGAATAAAGAGCAAATGAAAGAAAAAAAAAATTGATTTTTTTTTTTTTGAAAAATTAGTGAGATTTTTTTGGGGGGCGGGGGGGGGGGGGGGATGATTTTGAAAGAAAGAGAAAGTAAAAAGTGGATATACTTTAATGGTAGTAACTCCTAAACTTAAAGTATTATTGATATTTTAGGAA
The DNA here is from genome assembly GCF_029784015.1 of Lycium ferocissimum. Lineage (NCBI taxonomy): Eukaryota > Viridiplantae > Streptophyta > Magnoliopsida > Solanales > Solanaceae > Lycium > Lycium ferocissimum. The sequence continues at coordinate 28,601,924 of NC_081346.1, forward strand.
TGTAAAAGGTTGTATTTTTGTAATTAAAAAATTTAAAATTTTGAATAAGTTGTATTTATGTAATTTTTAGAAAGTAGTTGTAATCTTTTTAATTACTATTTAAAAAGTTATATTTGTTTGACTTTTCCTAAATAGTAAGTGGGGCCCTGAAACAAAAAGGAAAAATTGCCATAAGCACAAAGAAAGAAGAAATAGCACGTTTTCCCCTTCAAATGGACGGGCAATTTGTAGGATTGCCCTTCGCTGGGGGTGGTCTTTAATTTTTTCTGCTCAAAATGGTGGTCTTTAACTTTTGCCTTTCAGGCAGAAATTCTGGCTTAAGGCAGAATTTGATACAAATTTTGTACATGGACAGAATTTGCAAATTTCTGCTCATGCAAATTCTGCCTTCATGGGCAGATTTAAGACAGAATTTGCATGATCCTAATTTTGCATTAAGGCAGAATTTTGCAACTTCAACCTTGCGTCTTTTTTTTTTTTTTTTTTGAGCTGGGGTTCAAAGCCACAATCTCGAGGTATTAAGCGAAGGGCAAAACTTAAAGACCACCAATTTGAAGGACAAAAATTAAAGACCACCCCAAATGAAGGGCAATCCGCGCAAACAAAAGCAAATGGAAAGGTCTTTAATTTTGCCCTTTAAATGGGTTGGTCTTTATTTTTTGCCCTTAACAATCTATTTTATGTCTAGCGGATCATAATTTCTTTAAAGAAGCCGCATAACTTGTAGAATATTATGATTTAAAAATATAAACTTATACCTTGCAAATAAATTGCTATTATTTGTTATGAGAGATATAAATTAAATATCAGCATCGGCATAAGTCCAATGACCCACAAAGAATTGCAACTCTTTACGATTTTCGGGCTATTTTTCTTTTCTTCATATAAAGTAGTAAAAGACTAAAAGAGGCATATTTCCTTTTACTTTCTTCAAGCTTAAATAACCAAAGAGTGTGAGCCAGTGATGCATACTATATGAAGCTTCATGAATCTGATCGCATATTGAAAATTTAAATAGTAAGCCATGACATAAACATTACCTTAGCGTCTTGACATCGATTTTGGATCCTTTATATGCAACCTGCCTATTTGGCTGTCGGTCCGATCCTCGTTAAGTTTGGATTGCGTGTTTCACATGATAGCTGAGAAACGAGACCTAAGTATCGGTAGTTGAATCATGTCGGTTGACACATAAATATTAAATTTGGATGGAAATGAGAAACCTTTGTTAGAAAAAGAGACTTCATAATAACCTTCCGGAATCTAGGATATCAAGAAGATGGATGCACTCTTACAAAGAAATGAATTCAAGATTTTCAGTAGTTAAATTTTTAAGTTCGTAACATGAACTCAATATCGTGGACATCAAAAAATTATATGATTTTAAGTCGAACCTCTAAAAGATAAGCCAAATATACATTCGGGTTTCTAAGAGGCTAGTCTAACCTAAATTCTAGCTCGACCCTATATAAGGGATACATATTCCCTTGAAAAGACATCTCGAATATCCCATAAATTGTTTGTATTTAAAAAGAAATGAAGTCATCAAATATTGTTTGTCTTTCTTAAAACATGAAGTTGATCAAGAGGCGATCTTCCTCAATATCAATCCGAAATATTGAAGTGCTGCTTGACGTTCTTGACAATGAAATACATCACAAGGACTTCCAAATCATCTTACGTTCGAGAAAAACACTATTAACGGCCCTCGAATCTTGGAGAAAGTTTAGAAAAAAAGAATCGAGAGAATACACAAAATTATACTTTTGAAATTATAGGTTCAAATTAATTTATTTTTTATAATATAATTAACCAATCTACGCTTTGTCAAAATTTTATATGGGGATCAATTAAACCCGTTACCTATATGTTACATCCTCTACCGCTATCAATTTTAATATAGATGTTTGTTTTACGGTGACAAAAGTAGGATGGTGATTTCAATATGTCTGACTATTGAGAATTTCGAAAGAATAAATCAAACGGAAATAGAAAGAAGAAAAAAAAAAACTTAAGTGAAATTTAAGTGATGAGTGACCATAAACACGAGTTTTTAGCTATACTTTGTCTCTTATTCACTACACTTTAATCGCATTTGAGCTTGAATATGATTATTTTATATTTATTGCGTGTGTTTTATTGTGTAGGAATAAAGTGTCGCAAAAATAAAAAACTTTGGAGCAAAAATTGAACAAAAAGACGTCAACTTATAATTGGAAAAAAAGCAATCCAAAATACAACGGTGAAGAAATTAATTTTGGAGCAGGACAAGGAGTAAAATAAAATGGAGGACACATAAAACTTGTCTATGTGGCATCGTTAAGCAAAATGTTTGGCCATCAAAGGAACAGTTTGATTGTGTCTCATGGAATTCAGTGGACGAAGCTATATTTGGATATTATGTCTATGTGGCAACACCAAGGAGACCTAATTCCCTCAAAGTTTAAAAGCAAAAAGGCAGGTCACGATGGGGAGGGGGTGACGCTCTCAATAACGCATCCGGACTGAATTAGCCAATTTTTCCTATTTTATTTGGACAAGGTTAATTTCGGCTGGGATTTTCCTACACCTATAAATACTCTCTAAACACATTTTTGAAGGGACTTCTGACCTAGGAGGCATTGGAGGTGCGTAGAAGAGGATTGGACGGCCGAATTCGTTACTTTTCATCACGATTCGATTCAATACGGAAGTTTGGATCAATTGTCGATTGTAATGTTTTCTACTTCTATTTCTACTATGTTCTTTTATTCTATTATGGAGTAGTTTCTTATGGGGTTTTGACAGACATGATGTAATGATTGACGTTTTTGGATTCGATTCTTGTTTTATTGCTTGAATTCGTTAACATAAGTTTTGAATTGAATTACAGAGTTATTTACTATTTTATTTAATCGAAAGATGAATAGTTTGGTGAATATCTTCGCATTATTTTGTTTGGTTTTAATTGGTGATTCTTTTAAGTAATCGAAAGAGCTTCTTGAATTATTGGTTGAACCAAGAAAGGAAAATATTCGAGAGACGTTTTCCTTGAGACTAAACCCTTAATGTTTCTTGCATATGTTCACAGGCTTTTCATCAGTCTTTAATTCATGGATAGTAGTTTTATTTGATTATTGAGATATTTTTGGATGCTTTAATCGGAAGAGAAAGTGTTTTATGAATTATCTTAATATAAATCTGATTTAGCTCATGATTGAATGATTTTATTAGGTAATCGGAAGACACTCTTGAATAATTTATCTTGGGTTATAAGCTGACGATATTCGTGAGAAGTCGTCTGAAGATCTATTTCTATCCATAATTTTTGAACATTCTCAGGGCTAGCATTAGTTTAATTTGTGAAATCTGTATAAATAATCGGAAGATGTTTATCAGATTCTAGAGTAAACTAATTACTTATTGAATTCAAGAGACTCAATAAAATTTAGAGGAGAATGATAAAACGAATCGAAGCTAATTGCTAAAATCTTGCATCTGTCTTGTCTACTACCCTTACTTCTCATATTAATAGTAACTTGCTTTCGTCGTCAATTGTCTTTAATTACGTTGTAGTCGATAATCGTCGTTTATAGCCACAACAAACTCAAATTTTTATTTCCCGAATAATACTGAGCAAGGTTCCGTTTGAGTAATTATTTGTACCAATCCCTATGGAGACGATCTTAAACTATACTATCTTTGACTAGCGAAGCGCTTAATTTATATTGTGTTTTGCGCTTGTCAGTAAGACGGGACCCCAGACCTGCTCATCCTCATGGGTGGACCAATTCTTAAAAAAAAAAAAAAAAAAAAAAAGGATAAAAAGTAACAAGAAAGATGCAAGATTTGAAACTCTAGCTTAATTTTAGAGAAAAAAAAATAACAAAACATACATGAGATTTGAACCACCAACTTCAGTTGTGAAGGTGCACCTAATAGTCATTGCACACCATGACTCTTTGAGCTTGGTATATTTAAGTAGCTCTGAAGAAATATAGGCATTATTATACAGGTCTTGGGAGAGGAACATGATTCACGTGCATGAATCCACACCCAGGGGCGGCTCAACTAGTTATGTGGCCTGAAGCTAGATATAAATAAGAGGCCTAAAATGTATCTAACAAATTTATAATTTTGTAACATAAGCTATTTGACCAACTTGCACATCACATTGATCATCACTGACTGCCTAAGCTTCCATCAATGGAGGTATCCGCTAACTCTGCTAATCCAAATTTAACAATATTTTAAAAAATATTCAAGGCTAAAACAATGCTTTTTGAAATTCTAATTGTCTAATTATCTCAAATTTCTGCCACTAAGGAGACATTTGGACAATATGTGGTTGAAGTTCTAAAAACGAATATTTGAAGTTGTAGTTCATAAAAGTATTTGAAAGTTGAAGCTGTGTTTAAACATAAATTTCACCTGAAAAAAATAAAAAGTTGTGGGAGGAAACTTGAAATAGAGAATTTAAAGTATTCCCCATTTTTTTTTCAAACTTCAAATTCTATGTACAAGGTTTATCTGTAGAAATAATCAATTTGATAAGCATATACTTATTTGAAATTAAAAAATTATATATATGAACATGTCAAAATAGTTTCATACATTTTAAACAACTCAAATTTATTTTGAAGTGGAAAAATATGACTTGGTACAATGTGTATAAAAGGATAAGAGTCCCTAAGTATAAATCAGCCTAAACCTGATTTTAATAACGATCATATAATAAAATATCTATAAAAATAATAGAGGAAATAAAATTTTAGGGGCCTTTTAATACTTGGGGCCTAAAGCGGTGACTTTGGCCGCTTGACCCTTCGGCCGGCCTTGTCCACACCCTCCACCTAAATACACATCTGATAACATATTTAATCAAAGCGTTTAGTAAGACGGGACTTATTTTTAAAAAAGTACTTATGTTAGAGAATTAAGATGTTTAGTCAAGTTTTTAGAAGGAAAAAAAAAGTATTTGAGTAGTAATAAAAGTTAATTTTTCGTTGTGGGCAATAATATGAGGTAAGAAGAAGCAAGTTCTATATAAAAGTAGTTTCTTTAGTAGAGAAATACTCTTATTACAAGTACTTTCTTTCTATAAGTGGAAGCACAATTTTTTTTATCCCCAGATCTTTTTAGTACAAAAATACTCTTACTACACATCTACATTTACGTACCAAGTTCTCCCAGTAGTACAGAAAATAGCTTAAGCACGGTTAATGTTGATAAAACATACTATATGACGAAAGCGTCATAAGCATGCTCCTTCTCTCTACTTTGTGATTTTCTCTTTTACATTTTAGTTAAACAAAATTAAAAACTTAATTAAAGTGTCTTGTAACAAATAATTCAAATCACTTACCTATTTGAATAATATTAGTTGTAAAGTGAATATGCTAAGAGCCTTTGCTTATTTTTTTCCATCTTTTCACAGGTTTTGAATTTTGAACTGGAAATCTTAATTTTTTAATCAACTTTTTAGTACATTTTACAACTAACTGCTCATTTTCCCTTTAATTGGCCCCATTTTTTGACAGAAAAGAACGAATGTTAGGTGAGAGGCACAAAGGTTTGGGTTGTCAGATTTTAAGAATTTTCAAGATGCGCGCATCGACGTCTAGCGAACCCGCGACTTTTGTAGGACAGAAAAAAAAAAGTTGAACCAAACTAATACAAAAAAAAATAAAAATACATAAATAGGATTCACGCACTAATTTAGTGCGTGAAAGAACAACCGCAAAATAACGGTTTGGCCTTTCACGCACAAAATTTGTGCGTGAATGAGGCTCTGATATTTGCCCACTTGCACCATCTTCAACCATTCCCTTCATTTTCTTCTTCTTATTAATTAGTTTTTTTATTTTTATTTTTATTTTTTATGGTGAACCTTTTATTATTTTTTTAATTCTTCTTTTTGTTTTCCGTTATTATTCTGTAGGATCTTGCTATCTAATCTTGTTTGATTTATCTTTCTCTGTTTCTTGTGTATAGTTCATTTTGGGGTGGGAACCAAAATGACTCAATAAAAAATCAAGTGAACAAAATACCCCAATAAAAAAAAAAAAGTTACGAAGACGGCTTTTAAGCCTAATCGCTTTAGCGCGGATATTTTACTACGCTAAAGATTTTTTTTTTTCATAGCGCGATTTTTCGCTATAGCTAGCACTGAAGAAAAAAAAATTTGGTAAACTTTTTTTTTTTTTTTTGAAAATACTTAGTGTTTTTTTCATACTTTAACCAACGATTAGTCGTGTGTCAAGACTCCGAAACGTTAATATTTTATATAGAACCTGATATTTTTTTCTGCGTACAATAATGTAGACCCAATACATCAAGGATACATAGACGTTCGGATAGTCATTTTAGGGGTTGAAAAGGTGCCGAAATAAGTTTTGTTTGAAAAAAACTTAGTTTTTTTCCATACTTTGACCAACGATTAGTCGTGTGTCAAGGCTCCGAAACGTCAATATTTTATATAGAACCCGATATTTTTTTCGCGTACAATAATGTAGGCCCAATACATCAAGGATACATAGACATTCGGATAGTCATTTTAGGGGTTGAAAAGGTGCCCGAAGTAAGTTTTGTTTGAAAAAACTTAGTGTTTTTTTTTCTTCATATTTTGACCAACGATTAGTCGCGTGTTAAGACTCCGAAACGTCAATATTTTATATAGAACCTGATATTTTTTCTGCGTACAATAATGTAGGCCCAATACATCAAGGATACATAGACGTTCGGATAGTCGTTTTAGGGGTTGAAAAGGTGCCCGAAGTAAGTTTTGTTTGAAAAAATCTTTAGCGTAGTAAAATACTGCGCTAAAGCAGTTAACAGCTCCGTCTCCGTAACTTTTTTTTTATTGGGGTATTTTGGTTCACTTGATTTTTTATTGAGTCATTTTGGTTCCGGACCCCAAAATGAACTATACACAGTGAAACGAGAGAAGATAAATCAAATAAAGATTAGATAGACCAAGATCCAACGATAATAATAACAGGAAAACAAAAAGAAGAATTAAAAAAGAATAAAAGGTTCACCATAAAAAAAAAAAAATAAAAAAAAAAAAAACTAATTAATAAGAAGAAGAAAATGAAGGGAATGGTTGAAGATGGTGCAAGGAAAGAGGGCAAATATCAGAGCCTCATTCACGCACAAATTTTGTGCGTGAAAGGCCAAACTGTTATTTTTGCAGTTTGGTCCTTTCACGCACTAAATTAGTGCGTGAATCCTATTTATGTATTTTTTTTTTTTTTTGTATTAGTTTGGTTCAACTTTTTTTTTTTCTGTCCTATAAAAGTTGCGGGTTCACATCTAGCAGGTTGGTATAGTGTGGTGCCTTGTTTACCATTCAACTCAGCATAAATTAACACTATCCACCTCAATGAAAATAGAAAGCAGTTAAATGTGTCTATTATGAGGCTCCAACACAAAGGGCCCAATACAAATCTGTACAAGAAATGCATTATGCTTCTTTTAACGTTTCGACCAGCCACTAGCTCTTTAGGTTTAAAAGAACAATCACCTGTTGTACAACACAAACACAAAGGGCCCAAGCATGGTTGTTCAGTTTTGTTTCTGGAACCATCTACTCTGCACAATCTAAGGTATTTCTTCTGTCTCAATTTATGTGTTACACTTTTTCTAATCTATCCAAAAAAAAAATGTTACTATTTTATATTCAGAAAATTTTTACTTTTAGAGCAACACAAATATCTAAAGCTTGTTTTAAACTACCGTTTCAAAAGTCTTTCATTTCTTTCTTAAATATCTTACCTAGTCAAATAGTGTTACATAAATTGGGACGAGAGAGTACCACACTTATGGCAACTGACAATCATAAATTGTCAAAGACTCGATCACCACCATAAACCCCAATCTAGGAAATGTGTGCAATATGCACCCACATTTAAAACACACTCAAAATGCACAAAGTTTCGTCCAACGAAAGATAAACTTGGAATGTACAGTATACAGCAACCGCGGTCAAAATGCATTCAAAGTATGACTCCCCATATATCTCATACCATTCTCAACAAAAGAATTCACCCATATAAACTACTTATACTACATAATAATACAGCATAAAAGAGTATAAAACACTCATAAAAAGTGTATATCAATCAACTTCGCCCCAAACTGCAGCTGCTTTCAAATTAACGGCGCAATCTGTTGCAGGAAGACAGTAACTAAACATAACTGCCGCCATACACATGCACCTGCAAAGCTGCTCCACCTTTCTACCTAAACCTTAATTTCTCAAATTCCCAATTTTAATTACCATTTATACCCTCTTTGCTGCTTCTTAATCCTCCTCAACACACCCTCAACAGCAATATCAAATGCATCTTTAATGCCATGTATCCCCTCATTAGGTTTAGCATACACAATATTTGGTATATTCGCTATTACTTTCGCTCTCATCGACTTCACCTTTTCTTTACTGAAACTTTCAAGAACCGCTTTAATCGACGACCCATTTTTCACTTCATACCGGTCTATAAAAATCGAGTAACTCTCCGGTTCACCTGGCAAAAACCACTCATATTGATAATAAGCCGTTCTCTTCCAGAAAAAAACCGGAATCGAACCGGCTACCATGCAATCAAAAATAGACCTTCTAGTAAAACTATCACCCCTAGGCTGTAAACAAAAATCCGAATCAAGAAACGTTTCCATAATTTCTGAAGTGCCATTAGAGCATTTCGAACCAGCACAGTCCAAAACTCGACACGTGTCTGACTCACTGTAACAATGATTCAGTAATAAACCCCGGAAATCATTCTTAAAATACCCACGTGTCGCTCCGACAAAGCAAAAAAGAGTCTTTCTTTCACGGTTACGTACAAAGTTCTGCCATTGGGTGATGTCATTAACAGTACTAGGGTGGAATCCAGTGGGATAAGGTACACCAATGTCGAAATAGTCCCAAGGGTTTTTCTCAATAAGAAGACGTGTGATATTACGCATACCATGCATGTATATACAACTTGAACCCCAATCTTGATCTTTAGATCGCCTGAAATCCCATGAAATACGACCCATTGAGATAAAATGATCCCAACCGTTGGTTCGTTTCCAATAGGTTTGATTTTGTACCCAGTTCAGCAACAACTTGCAATGTTGATCACGCTCTTTTGCACTTGAATTATTCTTAAATAAATACTTTCCCACTGCGAGACCAGCGTAAAACGGAATGTAGAAAGCCGTAGCAGATTCCGGCTCCATAGTCCTGCATTTGTAATTCAAGATTCGGTTATGGTAAATTAGCTCCAATGCAAATTGGTCCGTCCAATACCACGAGTTTACGAGGCTTGTCGGAATAACATTCGAAAGTTTGTCAGCTTCCTTGCCAAATCCGTCGTTTGACAGTGCTTCGCATGGAGAAATCCAGGGGTTTAATTCATTGCAATTTTGTATTAGCTCATCGTTGAATAACTGGGGAAGGTCATAGACATAGACTTTACCTAAAGGACATAAGTTAGTAGTAACTTTATCAACTTCGGTTCTGGTTGTAATAGTGGTATTATGGGATGTGATGTAGGTGGAGAAGAGGTGGGACCGGATATTGAGGAGGAGAAGGATTTGAAAGAGGAGGATGGTGAGAATAAGCCATGTACGAGGATTATGAAAGGAAAACAAAGGTTGAAGAGAGTTAAATGAGTTTTTTCGATTTGAAAAATCAGGGGTTTTGGGTTTAGAAGGAGGGTTATGGGAATTAGGAAGCATATCATGAGAATGGAAATAAGGGGTTTGTTCCGGCAAATTTTGGCCGGAAAATCAAGAATCTGAATTGAACGTTGAGGTTGGTGAGTGGCGGCTGTCGAGAATGGCGGAGATAATAAGAGAGAAAAAGAGAATATAATAAAGGTGGGGAGAGCTTTTTAATCAAATGCTGGTGTTGTGTGGGTGGTCTCGCTTAATCAAAGGGGCATGTGTACAATAGCTTTAGGGGATTCTAGTATGCCAGCCGACACCAGCCGTACTAGCTTATACAAATGCGTGTCACTTTGTGTTCGATAAATACAGTAAATAAACTATTTTCTTTTCCAAATTCATTTTGTTAAGGCGAAGATTTAGGTCTTTCAGCATTCACAGATCGCACACAGAAATGCAATTACTATTCTCTCCCAATTTTAATGTTACTAAGTTAACAATTCAATCATTTTATATGACAGTTTAAAATCACAAGATTCAAACGACATGTCAATACTACGGCTGTACACATTTTAAATTTAGGATAACTAAGATAATTAAATTGAGATGGAAAATAAATTTGACCGTTTGACCTATCAACAACCAATCTTAACTCATGAAATTAAATTGGCTTATGAGGCGCTGTTGATTTTCTTTTTCTTCATTAAAAAGTTGGTTTTTTAAAACTGACTAATAAAATGAAAATTATTCAAAATTATATAAGGAAATGACAGACATTCATACAACTGACAGGGAAACACTCTAATACATTTATATTTTGAAGGTTGTTTTTGATGGACTAATGGAGCTCATTTATTTGATTGCCTAACAAGGCCAATATACGTATTACTGTATTAACATGAGATGGAAGAGGAGTAACATGTTGTAAAATTCTTGTTAGGAAAGCGACGGCATATGACTCAAACAGCTGTTGCTCTATGTGTTGTCATCATGGGCGTAAATTGAAGACTTGAAGAAGCACAAGCAATGTGTGCATATGATTGTAAAACAGCTTTCAGTTTGTTGGGCACCAAATTGGCCTCCAATCTTGGCCCTGTACTTGTGATGGTGGACTTTTTTCCTCGCCGTCCCCCCCCCCCTTTTTTTTTTTCTTTTTCATCAGACAAATTTAGTACGATTTTTACAAATTTAATTGAACGCATTACTTTTTTACTCAAATTATGTGTACATATAGTATCTGCAGGCTTCTTTAGTCAGCAACAAACATTTAAGGAAGTGAATAAATGATTAAATTGTTACCACCCTATCATATTAAAAGACAGAATTTAGATTTTTTTCCCGTCATAAAACACAATTCAAGTATATTACTCCAACTCTTCTTCATGAGTTTTCATTTTTTAATTTGTATTCACGACATGACTCTGTTAGAGATTCTTTTAAATAAATGTTTCTTCTTTTAAGACTCAAAAGGAACTTAGAAATAGTAGTTTAGTTAATTGTTTGTGAGATTAGGTTCAATTCGTTACAACCTTGAGTTTTTTAACAAATGAGGCTAGAAAATTTATGTAAACAAATGGATCTTGGCATTAACTCAACCTCAAAAACTAGCTAATAAAGGAAATATTGTTCAAGTTCATATAAAGAGACCACTCATCTTATTAACTATTGACATAGGACTTTTTCACTTTTCAACAATTTAAGACATATATATCTAAGATGAGGCTTTGAACCCTGCCCTAGATTAAATGAATACTCCCTCTGTCTCTATTTATGTGACACACTTTCCTTTTTAATCTGTCTAAAAAAGAATATCACATTTTTATATTTAAAAATAATTTAACTTTATAATATGATTTACAGCCAAATAAATATTTAAAATTTGTTTTGGACCACAAATTTCTAAAGTCTTTCTTTCTTTGTAAAATTCCGTGCCTAATAAAAAGATGATACATAAATTGAGACGGAGAGAGTAATACTTTTGATCGGTTAAATTAATAATTGCATAGTGTACGCTAGCGTCGATTTATATCTAGCTATAAGTTTTTTCTTGTTTTTGCATTACTATTATAATGTTTCAATCAAGCGGTGTCTATTTGTCTTGGGGCCTCAGGTTACCTTGACATTTCATAAACATGTTGATTGACAGGTAGGAGAAAACCACCGTTGTCTGATCCATTCAACAAAATTTCAATCAAATAAATGTTAGATTTAAATTTCAATCAAATAAATGTTAGATTTCGCAAGTTTAAAATTGATTTGCAAGTTCTAAATTTAAAAGGGAAAGCTGTTTTAAAGCTGCCACCAACTCGTGAATGAAAAGTAGTTCAATGGATGTAAGCCATGATCTGCATATTAAAGCAGATGTAATAAGGTCAATGATAAAGCATACTTATGACACCTGGGTGCAAAAAATAAAAAGAATCATGTGATGAATCGAAACAAACTGATGTAGCACTCCATGTTACAGCTTATAATCTAAACACTAAACAATCAGTCGAAAGAATCCGAGTCCTAATATAAAATTTCAGTTTTGGAATGATTTGGTTGTTAGTAATTTTTGTGTAATAAACAATAGTGTTAAGGTGTCACCTTGAGCAGGCTGCAATACAACTTTCTCATTAAAGAATTAAGGTATTTGGAATTAGTAGTGTGTAATGTCATGATTACCATATGTGGACCAATGTTGTGCGGTGCAGTACATGTGGTCACTGCAATTGGCTTGCACAAATTAATCAGCTTGGTTACGGTCTCCAATTTCAGCTGACAATTTTCGCACTACTGTTAAAACTGTCCTTCGTTTGCTTTTATTACTTCGTTAGTAAAATCTATAATCTTCTTTTTACTTGAAAGAGAATTTCAAACTTACATGAACTTTACGAGGTCCTTCCCCATTCTTATCAATGCTAAAGCGACTAGGAATCTCTATGTTTGTCAGTTTGTGGCTTCAAGTCCCTTTGTGAAATACATTTTTTGGTCACTACTTGGTAATTATGTACCTATCAAGTGTTTACAACAAATCAAATAATTTAATTAATCACTTTTATGTATTATTCCCTTCGATGCGGAATATTACTCACTTTATCAAATTTAATTTGTTTCAAAATATTTGACTTTTTCTTTTTTAAAAAAAGTAATTACTTTTTAATTTTTTTTGTCAAATCTATTCTTACGAGTTACTGGTCCTACTTTGAGTTTTAATCAAATGAAGTGTTTTATATTTAAGGAGAGCAAAAAATGGTTTAGACCTGTGTTATCATTGTTAATTTTATTAATTTCTTTTCTTAAGAGGTAGACACAAATTTTAAAGTAGAGGTTACGTTGACTACTAGTAACTTTCACTTTATTTCGGTGAAAAGTTACTAATGAGGGCAAATACAAGACATAATTTGGCTACAGTAAACATGTAAGAGTAAATGTGTCTTCTGCAGTGAACTTGTGATAAACGTGGTAACCCCTTCACCAGACTTCAAGAATAAATAGAAGAGCACATCAGCACACCATACTTGAAAAAAAAGGACAAAAACCCCACCAACAATTAAGTGAAAGTTTGAGTAGTCAATCAATTGGGATATTATAATTTTCCACCTTATAATCAAATCTTTCGGTCCTTTTTTCTTTTTCTCTCCTTATGTGGTACAATAATTTTTCTTTATAGTATAGATCTCAGAAAAATTAGATGATCATGTTTATTCCTGAACAGATAAACGCCATCATATAAGATTGACTTGAATTTTTCAAAAAGCTGGAAGAGCCGGTATTACTTTATGAGGGGTTTATCACTTGGGCCAACTACGTAGATATACATATTAAGAATAAATATTTACGAAACGTAACGATAATTTTTTATTTACAAAATATAACATTACAAACCCTATACAAGTACAATCAAAAAGAAAAATAAGGAACTTGCCTCCCAAATAAACGCCCGTATCTCTTTTCTCCCCAAAAAATACGGAACTTCACACCAAAATCTCTCTTTTTTCCTTCTTTCTCTCCCCCAATTTCACCAAAATTCACACCAGAAAATCAAACCAAAATTCTATTCTCATCATCGATAGATTAGGGTTCAAAATACGTACAGCAGATTCAAAATCGGTGCACAATTTTGCACCTGTTTTCTGTAGTTTTTTTCAATGAATCAATTGTGATTGAAAAAACGGATGAGTCAACATCGATACACTTACAAATTACCAAAATACACAATATGAGTAGGTATTTCCCCCTATTTTTTCGCTGTAAATTTGTTGAAGAATTCTAATTGATTTAGGATGCTGCTAACAATGGCGGATAGCACAATTCATTCAATAATGATACAACATAGTGGGAGATGGAACACATCAGGTGAATATACTTGAACTCCAAATACATTATGTTTTGAATCGTGTATGAAAGTTGTATGAATGTACGTACAAATATATATTTTGATAGTGTGAATCGTGTATGAATAGTGTTATAAATGTAGTTTCTGTAGAATGGTGTGAATCATGTATGAATAGTGTATAAAAGTTGTAAAAATGTGTTATAAATGTAGTTTCTGTAGAATGGAAGTGATTTGATTTAGACAAATTTGTTTATTGAAGCATGTATGAATTATTCTATTACAGGTAGATATGCAGATTTCAAAATTGAAGGAATCCTGTACAATTCAAATTCGAATTATAGTAGATTAATTTCTATAACGGTGTGAATAGTGTATAAAAGTTGGATAGATACCACGCTCCAAACCAAGATGATTAAATACATTGTTAGTGATCAATGTATAAAAGTATCATACAAAAATGGGCGTCCGGTATATTTAGATTTATAAAAATTTAAAAAAAAAAGAGTATAAAGATTTCTTCAGTAGGTTTCCTTTATGTATCGCATGGAGGATAGAGAAATCGATGCAATCGAGTTTCATCATGGTGAAAGTAGTTCCAGATCATTTAAAAGGGTTTGGGATATCGAGTTCAATAATGCCGAAAGTAGTTCCAGGTCAATAAAAAGGGGTTTGGATATTCAATCTTCGTACATGGAGAATATGATTCAACATTGATAACAAACCAGTGGAGATGTTGAGTTACATTGGATACATAGTTTTGCAAGTGAAATAATAAGTGACCATACGACATGAATTTGTTGCGAACCAAAAAGGTTTACAAGGATAAAGAAACACTACAAAGTTATGAAGAATATGCGTTTATGAAGCACTTTGATTTCTTTTCTATTGTGATTTTTTTGGCGAGTATCGGTCGGGAGGGACAAAGAGAGATAGAACGGAAACGATCAATTGATTCACTCCCGTTCTCATCATGGTAAATAAAGCTCGCCGGGCGGCGGGGATAAAGAGTCGAGTCGATCGAGTTCGATGATCGAAGTAGTTCAAAACGAAAAATCCGTGTCAATAAAAAGGTGTTTGGCCGAAAAAGAAGCAAGGCTATGGATACAAGTGAAATAATGACCCTCCGATCACCATCAAGGATAAAGAAGAATCTTTCTACGGGCACTTTCAAAAGCGGTATGCGTTTATGAACAAACACTTTCAATTATTGTATAAAAAATAACGAATAAAAGATGTATGAAACAAATATTGTTATAAAAAAGGTTTCTAGGTGTATGAATATTGTATGATATGTGTATGAAACTGTATTTTTTCAATGTTTCTGATGTGTATTTATTGTGCATCAACAGCTATCATCTTGTATGCCCCGATGATAATTGTTCATGTTTTTTAAAGTCCTCAAGTCTAAATGATTCGGCGCTTTCCAAGATTAGAGACTTTTGTGATGTCCACACATGCTTGTTAAAGGATAGAATTTATTCACAACGTCAAGCAACTTCCAATGTCGTTGGCGCTATTATAATGGATAAGTATGAAGATCCAAAAACAATATACACACCAAAGGATATAGCTAGGGACATGAAGAAACAACATGGTTTAACCATGACCTACATGCAAGCTTATAGAGCAAAGGAAAAGGAAATGGTCATGTTGCGAAAGACTCGACCAACTCGTACGAAGAAATTCCAGCCTACTTATATATTTTAGAGAAAACATATCCAGGATCGATTGTAAGTTTGAAGAAAATAGAGGAAGACCGTTTCTTGTAACCTTTGTAGCATTGGAAGCTTGTATTAGAGGATGGGAGTATTGCGCCCATATAGTGGTGGTTGATGGCACCCATCTTAAATCAACTTATAAAGGGACTATGCTATTAGCCTGTACATTGGATCCAGGAGGTAAGTGTTTTATCTTCTTCTTTTTTTAAAGCTAAAAACTGATTGTATTAGTGTATGAATACTTTATGAAGTCAAGTATATTGAGTCCAGGAGGTTAGTTTTTGTTGGCTATAATAAAATTTTATATTTTTTTGTCTGCAAAATGTATGATTAGTATATGAATAATGTATGAATTTAAGTACATTGAATCCAGGGGGTTAAAGTTAATAACTGATACTTTTTGTATGGAAACAGGTAGTATACTGCCACTTGCATATGCCATAGTTGATTCTGAAAATGATTCATCTTGGACATGGTTCTTTGAGCGGTTCAAGTATGCTTATAGTGAGAGGGAGAATATGTGTTTTGTATCGGATAGGCATGATAGTATATGGAATGCGAGTGCAGCAGTGTACCCCGGACTGCCTCATTATGCATGTATTTGGCATTTGTGGAATAATTTACTTAAGAAATGCCATAATAATGAAGAGCAGGTAAGGAAATTATACTTTGCAATGGCTAAAGCATACACCCATCAAGAGTTTAACCAATACATGGTGAGGGTAGCCAAAATAGATAAGAAGCTTAGTAGATATTTGCTGGAAACTGGTTATCATAGATGGTCTCGGATACATGCAACAGTAAAAAGAACATGGACACTGACTTCGAACATAGCTAAATCAATAAACAATGCTACTGTGAGAGCTTGGGAACTGCTGGTGGCAACATTACTGGATTTCATGAGGCAATTGGTTGAAATATGGAATGCGAAACACAACAAGGAAGCAAAGAATACATTCAAAGATCTTACTGAAAAGTACCAAGAAAATATCAAGAATAATCGGGTATTAGCACGCCGTATGACTGTAAGATTATCCTTCTGTTGACTTATCTCCTTTTTTTTCTGTCATATGTATAATATGTGTATATATGTTATATTTTTACAGTGTAATATCTGAATTACCTGTACGAATATAATTTTAATTGCAGGTACGAGCTTCCACTGAATTCCTACATACAGTCACTGATGGTGCTAAGAGGTTCAGAGTGTGCCTTCAAGCTAGGATGTGTAGTTGTGAAATATTTCAACTGGATGAGATACCTTGTACACATGCTATGGCTGCTATAGTGCATAGGCACCAACATGGAGAGGATTATACTTCGACGTACTACAGCAATAAGAATTTCCGGGATGCATATGCAATTCCAGTTGAGCCTTTCCCATGAGAAAGTACATGGGATATACCAATTAATGTAAGGAAGAGATTGTGTTGCCACCAGATTACAAAAGACCACCAGGAAGACTAGCTACCAAAAGAATGAAACCATTCTACGAGGGAAAATTCAAGAAATTAACAGTGACGTGCAGCAGATGTGGTATAGAAGGTTAAGAAGACTTGTAGCAATATTCCACAGGTGAATTAATAGTCGACAATGTTATGATGTGTTTTTCTCAAGAAACTTATTACTGAGTACAATTTTAATACTGATAATATTGAAATTTGACTATCAACATTATGTTTTTGGTTTTTGTTGGCTATAATAAAATCTTATTTTTTCTCTCTGCAATTTGTATGATTAGTGTATGAATACTGTATGAAGTCAAGTATATTGAGTCCATAAATTTTTTATATTTTCTCTCTGCAAAATGTATGATTAGTGTATGAATACTGTATGGAGTAAAGTATATTGAGTCTAGGAGGTTAGTTTAAATCTTACATTTTCTCTGCAAAGTGTATGATTTAGTGTATGAATACTGTATGGTTTGAGTATGATTAGTGTATGGGGGACACTGGCCATAAATATCACAGTTGTCTGCTGGTGCGTTACCAAAGTTATCCCCATTCTGAGTTTGATTGTTGCATGTTGAAAGCTCTAGAAACCCATTTAGTTGCATCACTACCCTTGCAATGACAGAGCTGTCTTTGAGCTCATACGTGAAGTATACTTTTTCAGGATAGGATACAAATATATAGTTATAAGTAGGACTTGGTAGCAGAGATGGTGAATTAGCTACTATCTCCTGAAAGCTCAACCATGAAAGTAAAATCACACCAGAAGCTGAGAAGAGAATCCCAATTAAAGGAGTTCCATGGGGAGATCTCTTCGCCAAAAACTCAGGAAGCATGTATGTATAGGGGTGTATGAAATATGTATGTAAAGGGGTGTGCCTGTATGATTTTCTGAAACATTTAGCATTTTACCGAGTAACTGAAAAGAGTCGTTGCTCATTTCAGCTACAAACATTCCACCTGATGAAATAATGGTGTTTCCATCTGCCAAAAAGTGTATGATCACCCACTATACAAGCATTCAAAAATAACTTCAGAAAATAAAAAATGAAGAGCACGAAACTGAAAGAAAAAACAACTTGAATGATACTGTGTCAAAGATGTATCAATTACAAAACTCAGAGATTCATAGCAAGATGATTACAAAATATTTGCATAACCAGTAATTCCAAAAACTATTAACATAGATCCAGTCACCAACAACTACTACATTTACTATTAACATAGATCCAGTCACCAACAACTACTACATTTCCATCAAACACTAGAACCTAAAATTACTTTTTCACAAACCAGTCACCAATGTGTCATAACCAGCCAAAAACAAGTAACTCAAAAAATTAGTTTTTCACTTTTCGTTTAGGTCTCGGTAATTTTTCCCTCTGTGGTACAGGTTCCTTGCAAATTTTTGGCCCACCTAATTTTGCGATAACAAATCCAGTGACTTCACTCTCACTAATAGCTCCAGCATCCTGCTTTTGCCTTGCGTAATCCCACAGTAGGGCAGCATATCAACTATGGTTAAGATTATGATTGAAGGTGGCCTTCGGGATATTGAAGATGCCATCACTGATATATTCAGCAAATGCACATACATAGACTCCACAATCACTGCAAAATAAAAATGATGATAGAAGTGTATGAAAACTATAAACAAGTGTTAAAAAATGAAAAAAAATCATATATCATAGAATAGAAAATACATACTTTGATGCATGATCTTGTTCTGGCAAGTTTTGCATTAACATATAATCCAAAGGATCAGAAACTCCCTTCCCAATGTAGGCTGGTTCATTTTTCCAGTCTATGTCATCCCTTTTGCCATAAAATTTGATACTGTTGAAGAAGAGGGGTACCATCATTGCCAGTTTTTCAACAATATTTGTAACCACAAGTGTGCACTTTACCCCCCGGGAGTGAATCATAGACATAAAGACACCTCTTTTTTATAGATAAAAGACGACCCAATGAAATTTCATGCCTACATTAATCAGTATAATCACATAATCCACTTTATCCCAACCGATATTTGCAAGAATCTTATATCCACGGATAACTTGTGCCACATCACGTTCTGAAGTGATAATACTGGGGTCATAATTCTTTTGCTTAAACTGCTAGTGGATCAACTCAACCCACGACTTGAAAAAATAGTCAATTGTTACATATATGACTCCATTATTTGGCCCATACTTAGCCTTTTTCCTCAAGTAATACATAATGACATCAACATGCTGAAAACATGTCAAAACACAAAAAAAAAACACAGTAATCAGCACCATATTGCATACACACCACACCACATGGAAATGAATGCCATGAAAAGGTTGGAGATAACGTACCAAATCTCCCCAAAAAAATGCTCCAGTAGTCATCATATTGTAGAACCACTCCATTTTGTCAATTTTATCAACTCCCAGATTATAAGGATTCAATATCTTATTGCCCTTTACAGAGAACACTACGTCACTGCAAAAAAAGACAGGTGTGTTAGAATTGTAGAATAATCAATTGAAAGAATGTCAATTAATTGTTCAATAAACAACGTATGGGGTACATACCTCTTCCCCCGTCTTTTAGACATTTTTGATTTCACCCAAGCCTCAAATTCGGCGATCAGTTCAATATCAATAGCAAAGACAATGCAATTTGCGAATTAGTGTTTAATATGAAAGTATGTAGGCACAATGTCTATGCTGCTGCCAGTTGAACTAAAACCAGTGAATGGTGATTTACCATATGGTCCAGGTTTTCTGTTTCTTGCTTCTAGTTCAGTTGTAATGTCCATATGGTCCAGTTGAACACTTGTTTTGGTTTCAAGCGCTACAATTTGAGATTCGTTAAATGGGGGCAATTCAAGGTCATCCAAGGTAGGGATCTTATTGGCAGAAATGCCCCAAAGATCAATGCCAACAACCAACTCATCTAGAAGAAGTTCTGTAGAATTTGATCATTTAAATTCATATTAAAATCTCAACATCTGTAAAAATGTACACTTATTTATTACATATAGTAATTACCTTCAACATCCGCATCATCAACTTGCTCACCAACTTCAAGTTTTCACATAAAGTAAGTAAGTGTTCATATTTTTTTTACATTTTTCATACAGTAATAATATGGGTTTCACACTAGAATGGTAATTACCTGAAATAGGAGCATCATCAGGATGCCTCTTCAATTCTTCTACGTTAACTTTCTGTTTATTACATGCTTCACCATATACAACTTGGTCACCAACTACATGTTTCCAATAAAAAAGTGAAAGTTTTCTTATTTTTATACATTTTTCATACATTAAGATGGGTTTCAAATGTGTCAAAAAAAAAGAAGAAGAGAAAACTATACCTGAAATAGAAGCATTAATTCTATTCTTCAAAGTAGATGCATCTACTCCTATCTGACCAGATATTCGGTCACCTCCATCCTACCTACCAACCGCAAAATCACTCATTTTTTCAGCATGTACTCCTATCTGACCGGATATTCAGTCACCTCCATCTTCCCCACCAACCGCAAAATCACCTATTTTTTCATCAAAATCAACCTCCTTGTTGCTTGTCTTTGGGTCTTCCATATTATCCTTAACACTGCCACACCCCTGTTTATTAAGATACGTATCAACGCACTTAGATAGAAATGGATACTACAAAAGACATTACCTCGAAATTATGATAAAAATAACCTTAGCTTCCTCTGTTTCAGTTTGCTTGCCAAGCATGAATTTGATATCTTTAAGTAAATTCATAATCGACTTGTCCATGTAGGTCTTCATGTCATTAAACTGTTCACCAACCTAGGAAAAACAAGGAAATTATGACAAGAAACCTAAGCTAATCTATATACTACAATGAGAATAAAAAAAAACCTTCAAAAATTATATTAAACTTGCCAACCTTTTTGTCTAATGATTGAAGATCTTTGCGGACCTGAAAGATGTAGAATAACATTAGTGAAATATTGTTAACCACAAAATTCAACCATTCCATAAGAAAAATGATGAATACAATTAGTGAAAACACATGCTTACATTTGCAACTTCCTTTTTCAATCCTTCAAACTCAGAACCATGTACAGAGGGAGAGGGACCCGACTTTGTAGAAACCTTTGGTTCTACTACAGCATCATCGACCACAGTCTCTTGTGGCAACGCAGAAAAGTTGATAGTTCTCTTTTCCTCATCCGTTGGGAGAATGTTGGTAAAAACCAGCTACCAACAAAAATACATGTAGAAGCTGACCAGTTAGCATTATAATAAAAACAGTGTATGAAATGTGTATAATTAATGTATGAAAAACAGTTAGCTTGTATTATTACCGGATTGCTATAGGTTTTGAACATCCTCGTCTTCAGATGGTTAAAGTAGACTGTATTCGAAGTTGTTTGCCAATTAAAAATACCGGGGATGCCGTTTCCAACACGCTTTGCAACCGTAGGGTCTGCCTTCAAACAACATTCATAAAACCATACTTGAATGGCCGGCGGAAAACCCCCAGGCTCGTAGTAAGTTGGTTTGTTCACCAACTTGTGACTAATCGAAGACAACGCATTTTTTGAAGCAAACATTGCCTCGGGGATAATTCATGTACTCTCCACTCTCAACCAAGTCAAAATGTAACTTGGTGACAAACGCTACATTACTTTGAGTTGAGAATAAGAAAGTGCTGATAAAGTAAAGTGTTCTTTATCTTAAAAACATCAGCATCCTCAATCAACGATTTATTGTCTTTAAAGTCTATAAAGAGACTAACCAACATGGCCTTCGGTACTTTAGTTAGGCCATTAAAGTACCTAGTCATCAGTCTGTTGGGGGAATCAGGGTCTGAGACAAACTCGCTGTCCATGCCACATTTTAAACCATTTATGATGGCAAATTCCCTAATGCCGAAATAGAGCAATTTCCCATTGACCTTTATGATAAACATATCATCCCTATCATGATCCGTCTCAGCATACATCAGACTTCGAAGTAGTTGTGGCTGAACCTTCAAGGTTGGCAAATCCGAGGAAATAACCCAAAAGAGGAATCCCTAAACATCTTCAATTGTGTGTCATTTAGGCGCGCCTTAATTTCTTCTGGGGCATTCATGTTGGTGTAAGAACATCAATGAGTCTGCTGCTTTGTATTCTAAATATAATAAATAAAAAGGAACAAGTAGTCAAATTCAATTTAATCTAAAAGGAACAAGCAACAAGTAAAATACTATCCATTCAGTTCCGCATCCTTGTTTTAAATTATGTGCAGCCAGCCATTTAGGAACCATTTTCACTGAATTTGCAGCGTGAAAATAAATCACTTAAAAAAGTTTTGTAACTTTTGTTGCTGAATTTGGTTTGTAAATTCTAGCAGAAATGCCAATTTAGGAATTTACTAAAACATCTTTGGATGTAACACCAGTTTATGGGTCATATGTTGCTGGGGCAAATGCAGTGCCTAGGACCCATGTGAAAAATCAACTAATACCATTTTCCATACATTTTCTGTACACCAACAACTCATACATCAAGTCATAGACATTTCATGCACATTATATACACACAAAAAATGCTAAATGTTTCAGAAAATCATACAGGCACACCCCTTTACATACATATTTCATACACCCCTTTACATACAAAAATCATACACATGAAAATTAACCAAAAAATCAAAGACTAAAGTGTAAATGTTTTTTAATACCTTCTTAGTCGAGTTGTTTTTCTTCTTCTTCTTTGATCTTTGGGCTTGCTTGACTTTATTCTTCTTTGATATTTCACCAATCGCAACCTTACTTTTTTTGTTTTGTTTTAGGATGCTTCTTCGAAATCAGAGTCACCAATGACATTTTTAGACTTACTAGTTGACGTCTCTTTCCCCTTCCTTTTGGTATCTTTTCGAGGAGTTGATTTGATTTCAACTACTATAGGACTAACATTACAAGGATTGTTTCTTCCTTTCTTCTCCGGGGGTGTCTAAGTGAGTAAATCAAAGTTTGGAATCGGCCCTATTTTTGGGCTTGATACACCAAATATAGGGCTTCTACGGGTACTCACTGGAACGTTAGATATGGTGAAAATCGAATGAAAAAGGAGGAGATGGAATGGAGAACCGTTAGATATGGTGAAAATCGAATGAAAAAGAGGAGATGGAATGGAGAAAGGGAAATCACATGAACATGAATGAAGATGAGAAAGAAGGGAGAAAGAAAGAGGTCAACGCAATAATTTTGGGCGGAAAAGGCATAGACAGAGGCCCAAACCGATACGCGAAGATAGAGGCCCAAAAACGTGGTGAGCCCAAATTCGTCAAGTTTTCAAGTTTTCTAATTAATCTTTAAGGTTTGTAAATAAGGAAAACTACCTATATGTTTTGTAATCAAGAGTATTAAGTAGTGACCCTATGTCATTTTCTCTTATCACTTTTGTCTTAATCCCACGCTTAAGTCCTGCTAAAGCCCCACTCATCAACTTGGAATAAAGGGAGTGAAAAATAATATACTCCCTCCGTCGCAAAAAGATTGTCCTAGTTTAACTTAGCACGGAGTTTAATTTTTAATAGAAGACTTTTGCCATATCATACAAATATAAACAAAGTTCCAATTATACCCTCAAGGGCCCACTGATTAGCATTGAATGGAAAACACCTTAAAATAAAAGCATAGTAAAAAAGGTTTAACAATTCCATATCCTATCTCCACTAACTTACTCCCATCCGAGGAAGAGGGCTGACACGTTGTACCTTACTTTTTAACAATTGACTTTTCAACCTGATATAATAACCCCACATTGTTTACTTTACGTTTTTGTGTGGTCCTGTCAGCTTTTAAATGGAAAAGATAGCCGGTAGTAATGGAACTCAAAAGTAAGAGGATTACCAAATTTTGAAAGGTGTCAATTTTTTTACGTACTAAAACGAAAATAATAATGATATATATATATATATATATATATAACAATAATAATAATAATAATAATAATAATAATAATAATAATAATAATAATAATAATAATAATAACTTTGTATATATAATAATAATAATAATAATAATAATAATAATAATAATAATAATAATAATAATAATATTAATAATAATAATAATAATAATAATAATAATAATAATAATAATAATAATAATAACAACTTTGTGATTGGGCTAGTTCAAATTTTACCGCCTGGAGTCTGTGTTATAATATTTTTACCTACTCCATAAGTCTTGTCTTTTCTTGTATCAAAGTCAAAATGAATTTAGGAACCAAAGTATTGGTTATAATATATGATGATAGATGGTCAGATTTAAAGAAATATATAATAGGATTAACAGAAGTAGATATGACAAACAATGGAGGCTCTGATACCAAGACAAGCATATAGTAAAAATCTTTGTCCAGAGATATCTCCAATAGATAGTTCAGAAAATGATGATTATAACAAAGATTTCCAGAATGCTAATTTTCAAGATTCACAAGACCCAAATGTTGATTCAGGGATGAGTTTCGATTCAATAGCCTTACACAATCTTGACACTTGAAAAAGGCAGCAAACATGTAATTATGATAGCTAAGAAGAAAAAGCATACACTAGGGAGGTAATAGCCGAGAAAGCAACAAAGATGATAAGGTAACTTATTAAAGTAGCTTTATTAAAGCAACTACTGGACCAACAAGGATAATAATGCAAGCATCTTCTGAAAACTTCATGTGACGATGGGCCCAAAGGTACATCCTTTGAAGTCGAGAAGATTCTTCAAGCAAAATGAAGTCCGAAGTTGAAGTCCGTAAGCGTCTATAAATAGAGACCCCTCATAAGAAATGAAGACATCAAGCAACATTCAGAAAAAACATCATATTCCCTTCCCTTTCATCACCAATTCCAAAAACCACCTTTCAAATTCCAAACCTTGTAATATAAACCTCTATTGTAAAATAGTAGCAGTTTTAAGAATAAGTTTTCAGGTTTAAGAAATCTTTTTTGGGGTTCCCCGAAAGGGAAACCTCTCTCCATCTTTAAGTCATGTAAGTCTTTATATTTCAAACTATGTTTCTCTAATACTCTCCCGTTTATGTATGTTATCAGGTTTCCTTTATGAAAATTCACATTTATGTAAATTCATGTTGTTATGGATTCACTACTCTTAGTATATGGTTAGTCTCTTGATTTCTTAATAACCTTGATGGATTAACCTATAAATTCCTAGGTTTTGAGGCTTTGAAAATGTCGGCCATGTCCGGGGTGTGGTTAAAGAAGAGAGTTATTAAAAACAAAGATTAAGAGAAAGAGATGAACAGAGTAAAAGGAATCCAAACTAAAAAAAAAAAATTATTATTAAACAAGATGAGAAAGCACAGAAACTTAGTGATATAAAGACTAATGCATGATAAAAGAATTTAAGGAGTGAGGAAGTACCGAGTAGGATTGTTAACATTTTGATAAACACATGAATTTTTATTAAATATTCATTTTTGCGAAATTATGTGTGTGTGTGTGTGTGTATATATATATATATATATATATATATATATATATATATATATATATATTGGTAATTGTGGTGTCCGGGTCAGTGTCACGATCCAACTCGTGAATCGTGAAGGCACCCACACTAACCACCTTGGTGGGCGAACCCTTCCCTTAACCCAACTCGTCTTAGTTAACATACATTAAGCGGAAGTAAGCACACAAGTATACTAACAGTCTCAATATATAATATCAAGTGACGAAGTACTGAATACATAAAATACCCAAATGATCTAGTCTGAAACTAGTACAAGAGCCACTAACTAAATAAGTACATAGTCTGAATAGGAGTACAAATCAAGTCAAATAATACTGTCTCGGAGTAGAAAAGGAAAGATATAAATAGAAAAGAGTCTCCGGGCTGCAGATCAGGAACAAAGCTCACCCTGGAATCTCTATCAGACAACAAACTCTGCACTCAAGAAAAGCGCAACAAGTGTAGTATGAGTACAAACACAGGTACTCATAGGTATTATAGGCCGGCAACGATTAGTTCACGCATATACATAGACATAAATTAACAGGTAGAACAGATAAGCAGTCGACACAAACACACAACACTAGCAATCAGGAAAGTCACACCATAATGATAGCCACAACGGATCTCACAACTCAAGTCATAGCCTAGGTCGAGCCTCTAATTCACTAGTCTGTCAATGATTAATTAATTCCTCACAACAACAATAACTCAGTATATACACAACCACGAATCAATAGATAATGTGCCATGCGATGATTGGTATGGATGTAATATTATGATATGCTATGCAATGCAATGCCCCCAGGCCTCCTTTCCGTACCGTACACACATGCTAAGGACAATGTCACAATAGTCATGACCTATAGGGGACCTGTGAAGTCCACGTACCACGCTTGCTTCGGTATGTACCTCGGATCACGAGCACTCTCTTTCGCTCCGTTATGCAACGTCGAATCACGGGCAATCTCTTCCGCTCCGGTATGTGACCTCGGATCACGGGCACTTTATCTCTTTTACGCTCTCTGGCAAAGACCTCGGAGGCTCCACTCTCTCACTTATCATCATTTCAAGGCAATCATGACAATTCAATAACACATGAAGTATGGAATGTATGTTCAATCTCATCAATGACATAAATACATAAGCCATAATAATTGCCATGAATGCAAATCATAATCGATTTATCAGTATCAATCCTTCCACATTTCATAAGATAAGTGAGATATCAAGAACCAGAGAGAGTCACATCCATACATGGAAATCACAAATATGGCGACAAGCCCACATAACAACTGACAATACCAACCTAGTCGAAATACAACACCACACCATGCCCGAAGGCCAATCATGGTTTCCCCGTCGATCACTACTATACATATACGATTCGCTAATCGAAATCTAGACATAAGTAAACCGTAACCTACCTCGAAGCAAAACAGGTGCCACGAACTGGTCTGCTAGAACCTTCCCCTTTCGAAGAGCTTACGAACGATCAAAGTCTAGCAAATTATTATTATACATTAGATTACGAGGCTAATGATACCCATAAATCCATAAACCAATTGAAATTAAAAATGACCCTAAGCAGGGACCTTGGGCCCACAAGGGTAAAATAGGAAATTCATAGGAAAATTAAGCTACCCAAGGTCTACGGAGTCCAAATACCAATTTCCATCACAAACTAGTTTCAATTTAGCATCAATTTCATTGTTCCATCAAAACCCCTAATTTATAAGAAAACCCCTATTTTTCAAAATCATAATATTGCTTGTTACCCCAATGATTAAATGATAGAAACAAGGGAATTTCCCAACAAGACCAGATTGAGGAAAATAGATGGTTCAAAATCAACCTAGGGTTTATCATCCCAAAACTCCCAACCTAAAGCATGATTTTCTAACATGATTTCTCTACTTTAATGGTAACATAACAAATAAAAAGGTTAGAAGACTCACCAAATGGAAGACTCCACAAAAGCTTCCCAAAACTGCCCCTCAAGAACCCTCTAAGCCTCTAATTTAGTGAATGAGATAATGGTTCGAAATTGGGAATTTAAGGTTCTGAACTCAGCGATCTCGCATCTGCGGATCCCTCTTCCGCAGATGCGGCCTCGCATCTGTTGAGAAATGTCCGTAGATGAGGAATCATTAAGCAGTTCACTACTTCGAATCTGCGGACCAAGTCCCGTATAGGCGAGCCCGCAGATGCGACTTCAAGTCCGCACATTCTAACACCAGAAACCAGAAAATTTTGGTTTTTCACTAACTTCAACCCGAAACCTGACACTCATCCGAAACCTCATGGATACAAACCAAGCATGCAACTCAATATAGAAACATGCTACGAAAGATTCGCGCCCTCGAAATTCCCAAACGAGCTCATCTTGACCCGGTCAACCCCCAAAACCAAGCTTCCAACCCAAAGACCAAAACGATCCGAGTGCCTCGGGAACCAAACCAATCACCGACCAAGTTATAATCGACCCTCCGAAACTAATGGAACCGACGAAAATCCCGAAAAGACTCGTTAACCCAAAAGTCAAATATTGGTCAATTCTTTTTCACTTATTCCACTTAAAGACTTCCAAATTCTTCAAATCCCATCAGACTCACCTGACTACTTCGGGAATCGTGCCACCCATCCCCGCGGGTCAAAATCACTCTAACTGGGTTAGGGGAAGTATCAACGGGATAAAAGGGTCAAAACAGCCTAAACGACCTAACGGGTCGTTACAGTCAGATTGTCTGCACCTCGACCAACATCATGTAATATACTATGTATATACAGATCTGTATTGGGTTGCGAGTGAGAAGGAAATAACTTATTTGCACCGTTGTTTTATATGGTAAGTTTTTACCGTGTTTTATGCCGCACTAATGAATACAAGACTTGTTTTGTATATTTAATTTGTTTTCTATTACTTAACCATAGTCAAGAGATATATTTTTCACTTTTGTTTGTAATTCTTAAAATTATTTAACTAACTAGTAAATTTACCCGCGCTTCGCGCGGTACTATAGACTTATTATTTTGAATTTTCAAATATTAGAATTAACCAAAAAATCAAAATATACGGGATTTCAAGTTTTAATCAATCTTATAATTATCAAATAACCTTAGTTTTCTTCTAATTTTTCATCATTGTGGAATTATTGAGTTACTACAGATAGTTGATCATTTTTCTTAATAATCTTTGTAGGTGAAACTATACCTTTTTCTCGTCTTTTATGTTTTCCTCTTTTTCTTTAATTTTAATTTGTTAGTTTTTCTTTCTTGTTTCCCAACCTATTCATTTTTTAGAAACAATTGTCAAATATAAAATAATTCAACGATCAAATACAATTTTCAAAAAGTAATCCAAAACAATTAAGCTATTGACATTATTGGGTCTCAACATATTGAATATACGAGAACATAAAAACTCTTGGATTGTTGGCTCACCTAATATATTTGATACATTACTCTAATGTTCTTTTTTTTTTCCTCGAAAACACACCATGTTAAAATGTTAAAGAAGAGGGTGAACATCATTTTCACTCTCCAACTTTGCTTTAAAAATCAAACTCCATTCTCAACTTTGAACAATAGTCATTTAAATTCCTATTTTATCCTTACATTATCCACTTGTCTTTTGTACTTTTTCTTCTTTAAAATCATGATTTTTTTTTTCTCTTTAATATATGTAATAAATTTCCTATAACAAAATAAATATTACTTTCAAGACGGAAAAAAAAGTGAGAAATACTAGTTGAGTATATAACTTAATGTCGTTCTATAATGAAATAAATGAGAAGAAAAAGTATTTCTTTTTATTAATACTAATCAAAACTCTGATATCTATTTATACAAGTAAAAATAACAAGTAATAATAACTTTATAAATATCTTTCAATGCAGATAATACAAAATAATTAATAAAAATTGAGGTATGTTCTATAAAAAATTCCTAAAAGATTATCTGTTTATAAATGAATTTTAAATTATAGCTTAAAATATTCCATTAATGACAACCAAAACTCGTTTATATATGTATTCATAAAAAGTAACATTAGATTTTGTGATAAATTCATAAAAGTATTATTCTACTTATAATAGAATTTTAATAAAAATCTATAAATACCTAGGTTAAAAAAATAAATTTTTATATAATATAAAAATGTATTACATAGATGGAGGATTGAAAATGTTAAGTAAAATAGGACACGGGGGGGGGGTTTGATTTTTAAAGCAAAGTTCGGAGGTGAAAATCAAGAATTTGGAAAGGAAGAAGGATAACAATTATTCAATTCACACAGAGAAAAAATAGGAAGCGTTTAAATGCACTTTCATATTGAAGTCACGTGCACAAGTAAAATCAATAGTCTTGATTGACGCCATATCAATATTCTCATCACTTTTTCTGTCTCTACCTTTCTCTTCATTCTCCTCATACATGGCAAACAATATTTTTCTCCCCTTGCTAGTTTAGTAATTTCGGTAACCCAACTAAGACTACTACCATTCTATTATTCTCTACCTCCCCATTTATTCAAGTGTGCCCCTATTATCATGTATCAATGGAGTCATTCATAGACCTGGATAGTCGTCAACGAATGACTTCTCTGCCACCACGGTCAATTCCGTCATCACAGTCAGTGCTGAAAATTAATGGAGAATATCACCACTCCTGAATTGGTTTCACCTAAACAACTGTAGATAATGAATAACTGAATTCAATATTTCTCGACAAACAAGAAAATAAATATATAACTGATAGAATAAAATTATTATTTCTTGCACTCTGTTTAGCATAAAAAAGGAGAAGTAAAAAGAATTTTGAATACACTTTGATTCAATCAAGACTGTTAATTTTTACATGTACATGTGACTTCAAAATAAAAGTGCATTGAAGACATACCGGAGGTTAAATTACAGGAGGGGATCAGTACCCATAATACTACCTACTAAGTATAAACAGAAAAACTGTAAAAACTTTGCACTCAATATTTTTCATATAATAGATAAACATAAAATTGAAAGAAGACAAAAGGGAAAAGACTTGATTCCAAGGCTTGCAAAATCCATCAATAACGGAATCAATTATAGCATGCTCCATCTTACTTTGACCTTTCCTTCTCTACTTTGTTTTAGGCCCTCCTCCTCCTCCTCCTCCTCCTCCTTCTTCTTCTTCTTCTTCTTCTTCAATCAATTATGGCATGCTCCATCTTACTTTGACCTTTCCTTCTCTACTTTGTTTTAGGCCCTCCTCCTCCTCCTTCTCCTTCTCCTTCTCCTTCTCCTTCTTCTTCTATCAATTATAGCATGCTCCATCTTACTTTGACCTTTCCTTCTCTACTTTCTTTTAGGCCCTCCTCCTCCTCCTCCTCCTTCTGCTTCTGCTTCTCCTTCTTTTTCTCCTTCTTCTTCTTCTTCTTCTTCTTAATTATTTGTTGTCTTCATATTTTCTGTTAAATCCCAAAATCTGCTTCTTCCTCTTCTGATAAAATCTTCTCACCATCTTAAAATGTCCGCCACCCTTATCTATAAATTCAATGAAGGGACTGCAATGTTTTTTAAAAATTTACCGCATTAACAACATGTGCCATAAAACAAATTATGAAAGCATCTACACAACTTAATTAGGCCGAAAAATCACATTTTCAGGACCTTAAATATAATAACAGCAAGCATTTTCTTATAGGGATAAAAAGATACAGGAAATACACCATATGAAATTTTCAATTTTCTAGAAGATTTAAAGAAAAACGTTGTAGCTTCTCCATTTGAAAAAACTGCAGAGATCCCAAGCTCACTCAAGTTTCAGCTAATGACTATAAAGCACAACTCAGTGGAACAACTTCACAGCTGAAATCTAATTTTAGTTGGGGCATTCAAAACCTCTTCAAAAGAGAAGTAAGGGTGAAACGTGTTACTGATACATATCATCCTTTTTTCAAAAACAAAATGTCAGCATCAAGATATCTTGAATCCACACATCAAGAAGTGAACAAAAGTTGAACTATTGGGGGAAATTTAATGTAAATGGATGAGAGGAACTTGGTGACCCGGAATAAGAAATTTCAAGCATCCACTCCACATACTATTTTCAATACCAAATTAGCACGTATAATTCATGTGCCTCCTTTATGTTCTCAGAAAATGAAATTTATTTACATTGTAAAGTAACGCTAGAACTTCTCTGTCATAGTTTCGTATATCTGTGTCATTCAATATCAAAGTTTCGCGGCATGACATCTCGCATCACAATAACATCGGTGACACAAAACTTCACACAGTAATTTTTTTATCTTTTCCTTCTTCCGATAATAATAAATGCAATTAGAGACCAAGTGCACAAACACATAGAGCTTTACTTGCATATATCAAACAAATAAACGTATTCTTGCAAAAAACTTAACCTTC
The DNA here is from genome assembly GCF_029784015.1 of Lycium ferocissimum. Lineage (NCBI taxonomy): Eukaryota > Viridiplantae > Streptophyta > Magnoliopsida > Solanales > Solanaceae > Lycium > Lycium ferocissimum. The sequence continues at coordinate 28,633,925 of NC_081346.1, forward strand.
TAGATAAAGCAGTTTACAAAATAAGGGAAAAGAAACAGAGGAATATTACTAAATCGCAATTATCTTGCTCGAAGTCAGATTTTGACAAAAACAATTTCATTCGGAGGATACAAAGAGCCCAATGAACTCAGGTACTCGTTCCTTGCCCTACCCTCCTCGTAAAATGTGTAATGCTACGATCCAATCAGATACTTCTTCTTGTCCATTATTCAAAACTGTCTCCTGTGCTGATTACACAAACACCTCAATACTACTGAATGCCAACTAATACACAAACAAATATAGCTCATAGGCAATCAACAGAGATTTGGATCCTAAAATTCTTTATTAACTGAAGAATAAATCAGGAATATTTTTTAAAAATCTTTTCAAAGTACATACGAACTGACTCAAACACGTTTAATCACTCAAAAAATCAATTATAAAAACCAGAGCCGAAGAAAAAGAAGAGAACTTAGAACATGAAATCAACAATACATAGCATAGCTACTGATGCAACAACTATGTTGTCCAAGATAGTGTATGGAAGACCACAAATCTCTTCCTAAAAAACTAAAGGCCTTAAGTCATGTAATAGTTGCCTGCAAATATTGTGACTTTTTCCTTGTTTTTTTTCTTGGAAGAATGAACCCCAAATCATATACTGATTTCTGTTGTAGATCAAATTATGAGTTCAAATAATTATTTATTTGCTGGATGTGTGTTTGTTCTTTCTCCGCATCCATCGCAGTCCATCTATACTTTTATTTCAACCTTTTTCCAAGAAAAAGAATAAGAATTTTATAACAATAAGGAAATATAGATTGAAAATAGGCAAAGAGAAAGAGAGCAAAAACAAGGATAAAATATTTTTAAAAACAGAAAATTATTTGCAGAATCTTGCACTGCATAATATGCATATAATTAGAAGCTAATAAGATAAAGATCGAACCAAGGAAGTAAACCCAACCTTCAAAATGGGTAACTTGTGGCGATTGCAGAGATGCTAGTAGTACCTGCAATTATCATAAAAAAGATTCATCACTTTTCAAAATTATTTTCCCTATGCGAAGAGAGAGAACACAAAATCACAATATCAGATTCTAAGTAGAAATTTTGGATTATTAAAAAGTAGGGAATTTTGGATCAGAAATTTTTGAAGTAATACACTTTTTAGCTTATCAAAATAAAAATAAAAGTTACAAACTTCAGATTCAGCTAATTGAATCTCAATTTAGTCACAGGTGGTACAATTTTGACCGTGCCTTGGTTAAGTTCTGACGGTTGGCGCAACCCAAAGGGATACAAGTATGGATAAAAGATGGAGAAAGAAGGCAACAAAGATAATAAACTTCAAACTCTATAAAATTAAGTGACAAAGAAGAAAATAGTACTGTACCATTGAGAGTATAGAGAATTTCAGAGAAACTCATGTCAGTGGTTTTAGTCGAGAGAGAAGATTACGGGAGAAGGCATTTTTTTCGAGTCTGCGTTTTGCACCCCCAACGGATGTCCTCTTTTATGATTTGCACTCTGTCCTATTATTTTTTATGATTTAACATATTTTAGCATAACTGTTCTTATGAGAAATAATGAAAATAATTTCTTTTTAATATTTTCATGAGGACAATCGTGGAATATGAAAAAAAAAAAAAAAAAAACTGAAACAACTTCCAACAAAAGAGATCAACAAAAAGTAATGAAATTTGGGTAATGAAAAAAAGCTGGTTAGTACTCTGAACCAGTGTGCTAAAATTTACCTTGCAAAATCTAGCGAATCAGCGTGTAGTTCATACTGGCATTTGTGTGTGAGAAAATTGATTGCTTATAATTAAGTTAAACTATAAGAAAATTGTATTTTAATTTTTATCCCGACCATTAACTTGACCTTGGTATATTCACCCAACTCTTAGTTTACATACCAACTTTTTAAAAAATAAAACCCGCAAATTTTGCATGTAATAGTATTCTAGGTGAATCAATCGGTTCGTTGAAGTACAAGGTAAAAAATTTTCCATGTTAACTACCCTAATGGATTTACACAAGAGGTTCAAAACGTAAATTATTTGTCTTTGTTGGGTTCTTTTACTAACTCAAAGCTTTTTTTTTTGTTTCAGACCTAATTCACGCAACTAGGTGATGAAACTAAACAAGGTTAGTTCAATATTCAGATGAAGGTAAAATGGCTTTCCTATCATCTTTATTTGTTGGTTGCATTAATAACTTTCTTCCCATTCGCATAAGATCAATAAGCCTTTGTTACCAATTTTCCCGATTCAACCAAATGGGGGAACATCAAACAAAAAAAAGAAAATTTTTTAGGGAAATTTTTAAGGGCCCGTATACCAAAATTTTATTGTTCTTTATTTTGATTGTTTATATTTGTATCCCAACATTGCCCCATGGAAAATTTTAAAAAGAGTGTGTTAAAATTTTTTTAAAAAAAAAAGAGGGTTTGGGGTGAACAAAAAAAAATAGAAAAGGGCAATCACAAAAAATGACATACGTTTGGGGGGCAAAAAAGCAAGGGCTCATTTTTTTCTTTCTCCGGGCAGTTATTTGGGGCTTTAATTTCAATAGCGTCTTTTTGTAAAACACCCGTCGGTTCGGTAATTAATTGCAAAGAGTGGAAGAAAAAGGGGAAGCGGAAGTAAAATTTCCAAAAAAAATAAGATAATAGATAAAGGGTTCGGTCGGGGTGTGCCACGTAGGGGGTAAGTCCCTTTTTATATATATATATATATATATATATATATATATATATATAGGTAATTACTTTTTTAGCTTCTTTTAAGATCATTTTAATAAATAACAAATTTTTTTTATTTATATTTAGTCAATTTACTTTTTTTTTTTACCTCCATAATATACCTAAACCCAATTCGAAAACCAGGTTAAATACACTTAGCAAGTTACCCTATTAACGCTCCCATATTCCCTATCCCATTTTTAAAGGGTACTCATTAATCAACTTGATTTCTCTCTCTTCTTCATTAATCTTCACGTATTAGACGCTCCCATTCATATCCCAATTTTTAAGGGTACTCTTAATCAACTTGATTTCTCTCTCATTTTTTCAAAATAGTGTTTTCTCCATTTCTCCTTCCGACAAAATCAGAAAAAAGGGCCGTAATTTTTGGGGGAAAGGGAATTTTGATTTTTCCTTTTGTGATTTTCTTCTTTAAACTTTTTTTTTCCAAATTTCAAGCCAATTGGAAAA
>NC_081346.1:28637223-28651414 GCF_029784015.1 Lycium ferocissimum
GCAATGCGATGCCATGCCATGCAATGAGGTGTACATATGTACTCCGGACGGAAATATCGACGTCTCGGTAGCACGGCCTAGTGTGACTAAGTCTAAGTGCCACCCATCCGCGTCTTTGCCCCGGACGGGGCACGGACCTTGGATAATTGCTCACGAGAGGAGTCTCACCGGCACCACCCGGGGACCCGCGAAATCCATGCACTAACAACGATTCCAGGATAATATTGGAATCGACCATGAAACAACGATGTCCGAAATAACTCATCGAACATCGGACACCTCACAGTTACTCAAGTAAAAGAGTCTGTCAAATATCAATTTCACTCAATCAATGACTCCGGAATTGAACCTCGGACATCGGCCTTTTCAGAATCACTCAAGTAAAAGAGTTTATCAAAATATCAATTTTATATAATCAATGATTCCGGAATGGATCTTTGGACATCAGCCTTTTCATATCACTCAAGTAAAAGAGTTTATCAAATATCAGTTTCGCTCGTTGACGACAAACGGTTTAATGCATTGGAAATTAGAATCGTAGACCTTCAATTTGGTGAGATGATGGCCCCGTAACTCCAAGTATATTGGGAGGAAAGCTTAGTGACATCAGACCCAAATTTTAGAAAACTTATGAACGTAACTTGCAATAACTTTTGCCGGTTTTTTATTTTACAACTTGCTTGACTTCAACACTTAACATATGACTATTATTTGATTCAAATACCTCATAACATAACCTTCTTATCATGTCAAGTACTCCTTGTCTTACCCCTAAAGTACGGGCTATAACAATCCTAACTTGCCGACTTCCGATGAACTTATTTTCTTCGATTAGATTAACCTCTAATCCATCTGATACTTACTAAATATGGTTTTAATCACTTATAAACTTAAGAATGGCCTTACTCTCCGAGCTTACTCCAACTAACCTACAATGCACTTTAACGTATGAAAATGTGGGATGTAACATATTAATCCACTTACGACGCATTCTAACATGAAAGTACAGGGTGTAACACTTCAAGAGTTTGCAAACTCACATGATGCCATAGCCATTTAGGTATAGTTTAGTAGGGTGTATTAGGTAGAATATTTATAGTATAAAATTTTAGTGCAATGTTTGGTTGCAAATTTAAGTTTGGTACAACTATTATTAATATTACTTTTTTATATAAGCCATCCACCCAGACTTTCACCTCCGTGTTGGTCGGGGTCCGGCATGGGCCCTACCATGTTTATTGATGAAAAAATAAGATTACAGTTAGGAAAGGGTCATAAACATGTACCTCCATTACTAGGATGAGCTTAATACCAATATTACTTATACACTTTATTCAGTAGTATTCTTATACATAGTAAATTATCTGACATTCACAATACCAGTTTTATTCTAATGCTTATACATCTTATTCAGTACATTATGCAATGCATATTATTTTTAATACAATAATGCAACCAATCGATAAGAAATAATGTTATCAGAACTTGTTTTCATACCAAACGAGCCCTTACTGGCTTACTGCTTCTTCACGAGCAGGAGTCAACATTATCTCCAGTTTCCTCATTGTGCTTCACGTGGCTTCCATCACATCGAGGAAAAGTCTTAGCCCTCCAACACCTGCACACAAAAATCTCCCACTTACTAAAACTACTACCTTCTAAATTCTATTTGAAATCTGATTCTGCTTCAAGTTTCTAGCAAGAGTTCCAGAATCAATAAGAAGGAAATCCACACAATAATATATAGGGAGAGATCTATGACTCTGTTCACCAGTTCAACGATCACTAAATGTAGATAACAGATGGTCCTCCTAACTTCACATTCTCTAACTAATTAATAAAAGAAAAGGGACAAGGAGATGGGAGAGGATTTGACCAAAATCATCCTTATTGTATCAACTAAACTTCTATTACATCCTCATACTATCCCATTTAACCTTAAACATCCCTAAGTTTATAAAACTAAACCAAAAACATCCCTCCGTTAACTTTTCATCCATTTCTAACTATGCTTTCTTCTCTCATGCACTTAATCCCAGCTTTTTGAGACAGTAACAAAAGTTATCAGTAGGTGTATTCCCCTGTAGATAGAACAAAGAATTCAACCAAATGGCAAGAGTCACAACTTGTAGTTATCAGTTTCTTTTCAGCATGGAGCCCACTCCCTTGAGACTCTTAGGCTTACAATTTTCAATCAATGACGGACATGAAAAAATTCAACTAAAGAAACTCACATTGGACATGTATACTGGCAATTAAGCTCGGCTCATGATCTCCTTCGAGTTATATTTCTCCCATCTCCATTATAAAAGTAGAACTAACTAATTGTTGAAAATATAAGGCGGACCCTTAATAATATCATAGGGCATCAAGGGGATAGAAGAGGGAGATAAACATTTTGCTCAACATATCATTTTCAAGAATTCCACTCTTTCATAATAACATTTCAATGGAGTTCATATAAGTGCTAAAGGATAATTCTAGAAGTAAAATTTCTAAATAGTTTCGCACACATACTATGAAAATCATCAAATCCATGCACCTTGATTTTCAAATATCCATACGAATAACACCAAACATATGAACCTAGACATTTAAAAATTTAAGTTTACTATTTTCAACACTAATTATGAGTTAAACAGATGGAGGAACTCAAGGTTTTTTGGGTTCTCAGACAAATGTTTGTATCCGTTACAAGATATTTATTAGATGTTGAAAATGTGTTTTGCTTTACATTCAATAAATGATATTCATTTCAATAGTCACTTTATATTTTATCACTCCATACAATCTGGTATAGCATCATATGTGATTAAACACTATTAACGTAATACAATGAAAAAAGTACAATAAAATGTTTGATTATAATAAGGGTAACTTTTGTGTTGTAACACATGTAGTGTTGTTTTACGTTAACTCGTATAGGTAATATGAGAACTACTACATAATTTGCGCAGGTCATATGAATACGGAAACTAAAATATGCAATCAAACACCTGACTATTAAGGATTTAATACTGAATTATTTTCAATAACATGGATAACCAAACAAGAAGTCACTCCGCACAAGAGTAATATAAATATATACTAATAAATTAGTCAAAAAATTGTCAAAATGCCTTTAAAGTATGCGGAGTTCATCAAATTTACCCTCCGTTAATAATTTAGCCCAAAAATGCTATACCGTTACTTAACTAGGCAAAAAAATAATCTTATTTCACATAAAACTTAATGGAAGACTAATAAGGATGCACAAGAGTAATATAGTAAATTAATTATGAACATGTATAAAAGAAAAAAGGGGACCTGCAGTAAGCAGTTTGAGGCTTAGAGAGATCAGTGACATCAATAGAGTGCACCAATTCTGCTTTGTCCTTCTTAATATCTGGGTTTACAGTTTCAGCACGAACCACCATCATACGCCTGGGCCTCGCCGTCAATGAAGATAATGCGAACCCACATTCAATTCTGCTAGTAGTAATTGACGCCATTCTTAATTTTTTTTCTTTCTGTTATTTGGGAGCCCAATTAACTTATGACTTGATTGCAATGTGAAGTGTAAATAAACAAGGAACGTGTGGCGACCACGGTCCTCTTTGTGATGTTCCCTTTTGCATTCATCGTCTTTGATTTCTCCTCCAAATTAAATTTTGTCATTTCTATTGAATGGGGAAAAAGGAAATTAGAATGGAATTTGCTTTCCTTCGATTTAAGTTTTCTTCATAAAAGTTTTACTTACTCTAACGGCCGTTTGGACATGATTTGAAATCAGATTGATTTAAAGTTGAAGTTTTGTTTGAACATACAATTTGATTTCTTAATTTAGTACTTTTTTTCATAAACATGAAAACACCACAAGTTGTGAAAACTATCAAAACTTTCTCAATTCTTATACAATCTTACCAAACAAGTGTTGGAGATGAAGACTCCATTAACATTACAAAGAAGAAGTTGTCCTCGTTTGTATCGACTTCAAGAGGGAAACATGATATTAAGGATATTGGGATCCTAAAAGGCATTGGGCCTTCCACTACGAAAATGAATTTCAACAAGCGGCCCAGTTCTTTGCTTCTCAACAGCCCAATTTCAGAATACACTCAATATACAAATTCAGATTGTATACCTACTAAATTTTGTACCTAGATTTTCTATTTAGATTTTCTATTATGTCCTTTTATACACTATAGAAGAATAAAATTAGTTATGGTATAGCCAATGATGTATAGGACAACTATATAATTTGTTAGGATAGAACTTTCCTTTTCATTCCTTTTACTTGTATATATACCCGAATGCAACAGAAGAAATACACATAGAAATTTTCTCATTGCATTTTCTTTTAAATTCCTACATGGTATCAGAGCAATAAGGAAAATTTTCCTTCTGATTCTGTTCTTGTCTTTTTATTTTGTTAACTGTATTTTCCAACCTTTACCATGACTGGAAATGCAACTCACACCACTGAAAGTAATACTTTAGAGCAGTCTATGAATAACATTGCTGGTGACATCTCTAATCCACATTATCTTCACCCATCTGATTCACCAGGCATGCAGCTGGTGAATTCAGTCTTTGATGGTAAAGGTTATGCTGGTTGGAGTAGAGCTATCATCATAACATTATTAGCCAAGAACAAACTTGGACTAATAGATGGTAATCTCACCGAACCAGACTCATCATCTACACAACACCAATCTTGGTGTAGGTGCAATGATCTGGTCATATCATGGATTCTAAATTCCCTTTCAAAAGACATTGCACAATATGTCCTGTATTCCAAAACTGCAAGAGAAAGATGGAAAGATTTAGCAGTAAGATTTGGACAGTGCGATGGTGCTCAGTTATACCAACTACAAAAGGAACTTAGTAATGCAGTACAAGGATATAGTGACTGTCACAACCCAATTTAGCTAAGTCGTGCAGGCACTTACCTTTCCCAACTCGGTAAGCGAACCCTCAACCCAACGATAGTAAAAACGTAAATAAATAATTAAATAAGCGGAAGAGAATAAATCACGTAAGTCTGACGATAATAATATAGAGCAAGTGTGAAAATAAGAAAATACACCCTAGAGTCTGGTCTAATCCATACAAGAGCATCTAGCTAGAAGTATACAAGTCCGGAATATCAATAATAAATCAAGTCTGAATATGTCTCAGAATAGAAATAAGACATAGATAAAGAAGAATCTTCACAGAAGCAGACATCTCGTGCTCACCCTATAGACTCTAAACAAATCTCGGAATGACAATCAGCCACGAGAAACAGAAGTAGATCCAACCTGGAATTCTACATTCATAAAAGAATGCAGCAAGTGTAGGTCAGTACAAAACCACAGTAGTGGTAGGTATCGTAGGCCGACTAAGTTTAGCTAACATAACCCAGACAATAAAGTAAGATAAGCAGATAAATCAACAAGTATAAGTCAACACAAATCATAAACCAAGTACACGTCGTCACCTAGGTTGTAGCATCTAAACCCAAATGTGCCAAGTCTCAATATATTCAATCCGAATCCAAATAACACAAGTAAATCACCATATCATCATAATATAAGCCATAATTCAATGCAATGCAATGCAATAATGTATGCAATGCAATGTTGTGTACACATGTACTCCGGACGGAAGTATCGACGTCTCTATAGCACAACCCATGGGGGACTCGCGAAGTCCATGTACCACTCGTTTCGGATCTTTGCCCAACGGTCGAACGACACTCTGGATCTTTGCCCACAGAGGATCGTCATCGGCACAACCCATGGAGGACCCACGGAGTCCATGTACCACTCGTTCCGGATCTTTGCCCAACGGTAACGAGTCTCCGGATCTTTGCCCACGAAGGATCTTTATCAAATCATATCATATAATATCACATCACCTGGAACCATTTCCCATTGGGCATTTCAAAAAAAATCTCTTATAGATACCACAAGTCTCTCATAAATCAGTTTCAAATCATTTCCATCATGTATGAATGTATGAATGCATAATGCTAAATCAATGAAATAAAGCCAATGAATATGCTATGGAAGCCAAAACAGTATAAGCCCTATCAAGACTTATATAAATAACCTCAACAGTAAGAATGATCTCATCATCAACAGTCCGATCAATATCACAAGTACTAAGCATGGGTACGCCAATAACAACATGAAAAGGCTACACAAGTCATATAGAACTTTATCCTTGTATCAAACGTCAAAAAGTAAGATACTACAATATCATGAAATGTATAACAATAGTCTCCAATATCTACTACCACCACGTGGCATCGAGCCAACAACAATAGAACAAATCAAGTCACAACACAACGGGGTGGCTAACCCCAATCACACAATAGGGCCCAACCTAAGATAATATCCAACCCAACTTCATACCCGAAGGTTTACATGCTTTCTCCGACAATATCATCAATATATGCTTCACTAAACGAAGTTTCACCATAGGGTAAGCTATAACCTACCTGGAAGGCCGAACAACAATAACACCGACAATCACTCCTTAGCCTTTCCTTTCCGTTGAGCCTCGAAATCAAGAAGTCTAAGCATATTCAAATCATGGAATTAGAATCAAGAAGAACATCAAAACCAACCCTACTTCTATCAAGACCCGAATCCCCAACCTATGGAATAGGGTTTATGAACTAGAAGGGTGAAATTAGGGATCTAAAGGTCCCAACATGATATTAAACCTCTAGATGATCAATTCCCATAATTAGCAAGCTAGAATAATCAACAATTCACTCTAATTCGGATTCTAGGTAAAATCCCCAAATTTGGGTATAAACCCTAACTTCTAAATCCACAAATTAGCCTCTAATTAGGAAGAAGTTATGAAATAAGGGTTCTAATCATCAATTCAATGCTTATTGAAGCTAACCCAACCAACAAATCATGATTTATAAGCCTGGATAAAATATCCATTAAACCCACTTTAATCTTCATCACTTAATGAACTAACAAGAGAAGGGATTCTAAGATGATTAGGAATAATGGAATAGCAAAGAGATTAGAAGGACTTACCACCAAGAATCCTCTAGAATTGTTCCCAAGAGCTCAATTTTCGGAATAGAAATAAATGAGGGACTAAGGACTTTTAACACTTCCTTTAATGAACTAACTGCCCGTCACCCACTTCCGCGACAAGATTGCCGCTTCAGCGGTGCCGCCCTAGCTGTCCCATGATCGCTGTAGCAGTCATGCCTAAATGGCACAGACCGCTTCAGTGGCAAGGTGACCGCTATGGCGGTACCCCTCGCGGTGCTGGTGCCACAGACACCAGAAAAATTCCTAAGTTTCACAACTCAACCCGAATTTCTGAATAACTCCCGAGGTCATCTGCTCACAAATCATATACACAGACACACATAAAAACACACTACGAACGCACCCGTGGCCTTGAAATTCTCAACGGAGGTCTCGTTGACCAAGTCAACCCCCGATATCTCAATTCCAACTTCCCTACCTAAGTCCCAAAATGCATCCGAGTGCATTGGAAACCGAACCAGATATACACACAAGTTCTAAAAGCGCATCCGGACATCTTGGAATCGACTAATTTTTTAAAAAGGTCCATTTACCCAAAACTCAACTTTGAGTCAACTCTTTTTTGCTTTAAGCCTAAATTTCACAAAAAGTCGCCTAAATCAAATCTAAACACCTCAGGAAGCATGTCAACTGTCCCCTCGGGTAGGGTTAAAAGGGCCGAAAATGCAATAACGACCAAACGGGTCTTCCAGTGACATAGCTAGTTATTTCACTAAAGTAAAGAAAATATGGGATGAATTGGATGCTTTAAATACCTTTGATCACTGCTCTTGTGACTGTACATATGGTAGAAAGATTAAAACTATTAAGTATCTTCAAGATAGTAAGGTAATTCAGTTTTTAAAGGACCTTAATGACACTTACTCAGGGGTTAAAAGCAGTATCTTAATGCTAGACCCTCTTCCCTTTGTTGGACATGCCTACTCTCTGCTTGTACAAGATGAAAAGCAGAGAGAAGTGCATGTTTTAACACACAACTCTGAGGCTTCTTTCTTGGTTACAAACCAAAAGTTCAACAACAACAATCAAAAATCACCAATGACACAAACATTCTCTGGAACACCAGGAAAATTCATACCAAACTTTGACAAAAAATATGAGAAGCAAAAAGGAGGAATGTTCTACACAAACTGTAAGATGACTAATCATGTTGAAGGAAATTGCTACAGATTGATAGGTTTCCCAGCAGATTTCAAATTCACAAAATCAAAGAAGAACCAATATCCTGCTCAGCATAACAATCAGTATGGTAGTAACAATGGTTCAACTAGTGGAAAGCAATACAACAACAATATGCAGATTTCAGGTTTTAATGCTGTGGAAGGACCTAATCCAGCAAATATGATGTCTCAGATTTTTCAACTACTTCAAGAGATGAAGCTTGGACAACAAAGCAATTCAAACTCTGATGTCAACACTTCTGCCAACTGTGTTGGTATAATCACACCTTATTTCAATCCTAGTTCTTTTTCATTTTTATCCCAAGTTGATTCATCCTCTTGGATACTAGACTATGGTGCTTCTGAACATATGACATATAACCTCAATCTCTTAACCAACCTTATTCCTTTATCTATGGTTTTTTATGTTAATTTGCCTAATTCTCAAAGGTGAAAAGTCACTCACAGAGATAGTGTTAAGATACACCAGGAAAATTCATACCAAACTTTGACTTTTTGTCCCAAAAATTTCAAGTTTAATTTACCTTCGTACACAAGTTCATATTCATGTTGACCGTTTTTTGTTTTCTTTTCTTGTGGTGCTATTTTCAAATTCCCTTCAAATGAAAAGAACCAATATTCTTGGGGAGGTTAGAGATGATCTTTATCTACTCAAGTACAATCCTATCAAGTCCAGTCTAATCAAGTCAAATCCAATCAAGGCAAGCCAGTTTTCTTTTCGGTGAAAATCAATCCTCAAGCACATATGATGCTTCTAAGTATTTTTTAACTACTAGTGATAGACTAAGTATGTTTCTTGGACAACAAAGCAATTCAAATATCGAGTGCTCTCAAGCACATTAGCTACTAATTCTCCTTGTATTCAGTCATCTAGTAATAGTGCTAAGTCAGTTTCTGTTTTAAGCAATGGAAATATCGACATATTTTCATCTCTTATTAACCCTATTTTCAACACTGGCATCAAAGGTTAGGGCATTTTTCTTTCTTGGTATGAAGAATCTATCTAAAGTTCCTTTAACAACAATCAAAAATCACCTTTGAATCCTTGTGATATTTGTGCAAAGGAAAGACAAGCAAAACTTCCTTTTCCAGTTAGTACCATTTTCACAAAAGAAATTTTTGAACTCATTCATGTAGACACTTGGGGACCATATAAAGTAACCACCTATGATGGAAATAGGTATTTTTTAACAATTGTGGATGACTTTAGCAGAAGCACATGGACTTTTCTTCTTAAAACAAAGAGCAATGCTTTTCCCATCTTAACAATCGATTTTTTTAACTTTAGTTGAAAGCAATACAACAACAATACCAAAGTTAAAGCCATCGTTTTAATCGGACGGACAATCAAAAAGAATTATGTCTCGTTTGTCAACTTCAGAATTTTTATCTTCAAAAGGTATTATTCATCAAATTAGTTGTGTAGCTACCCCAGAACAAAATGGGATTGTAGAAAAGAAGCACAAACATTTATTAGAAATCCTAGTTCTTTTCATTTTTATCAATCCAATTTGCCTTTAATTTCTTGGATACTAGACTATGTGTCTAACATATGACATATAACCTCATTTGATCAATATGTTACCATCTATGGCTTTGTATGTTCAAATTCCATGAAATTTTGTTTTTCCAAACCTCCAAATTATTCTTCTTTAAGGAATTTTGGTTGTCTTTGCTATGCCAGCACCCTATCCCAATTTAGAACAAAGCTTGATCCTAAGGCCATAAAATGTGTTTTTCTTGGTTATCCTTTTAATCAAAAGGGATACAAACTTTTAAATCTTTCCACAAATAAAGTGTTTATTTCAAGAGATGTCAAGTTTCATGAAGAAATTTTCCCTTTTGTTAATTTTACATCCAATCTCGCTTCCTTTTTTTTAGTAAAATCTCGTCACACTTTTGATTATTTCTACTCTCCGATTCTTTTCATAATCGGTTCCTAACTCTCTAGTGATTCACCTAATTGTTTCTTCTTCACCACCATCAAGTGCTCCCTCACCACCTCATTCACTACATTCAATCTTGTACCTCCTCTCCTATTCCACCTAATCCTCTTCAACTAATTTACGGTATTTAGAAGCATCCCGTTTTCAGTGACTAAACAACCTAAGTATTTGGCTGATTATATATGTAATGCTGTATTTTTAACTGATCTTACAACTTCCTGTTTTGCAGCTCCTATTACACCTAATGTTTTCCTTTTTTTAGCTTTATCTCAAACCAATCAATCTTTTCTTAATTATGTTTGCCTTACTCATGAACCTACTAGTTTTTCCCAAGCTTCTTTGGGGACCTTGTTAAAGTAACCACCTATGATGGAAATAGGTATTTTTTAACAATTGTGGAAGACAATCAAACACATGGACTTTTCTTTTAAAACATCATAAGAAAACTCTACCTTCTAAATGGGTTTATAAGATAAAGTACAGGGCAGATGGTTCAATTGAAAGGTACAAAGCAAGATTAGTTATCATAGGTGATGTGCAAAAGAATTAGGTTCTGATTGTAACTTGAGACATTTTTATCTTCAAAAGGTATTATTCATCAAGTTAATTGTGGGATAACTACACCCGGCTTAACAAAATGGGATTGTAAAAAGAAGCACAAACATTTATAAGATATCGGTTGGTTTGGTATCGGAGTTTTTTCAATCCAGTATCGGTTAAATTATATATGTAACTATCTTGTTTTGCCTTGATTTGATCAATATTTATTCATAATTTAACAAGTTCAAAATCATCATAAATTTTGTTAACAATCCACAATTAATCTCTTTAAGGAATTTCCGTTGTCTTTGATCACTTATCCGTCTTTCTTTCAAAGCTTGATCCTAAGGTAAAATGTATTTTTCTTGGTCTTCCTTTTAACAAAAAAAACAAACTTTTATTATCTTTGCCTTACAAATAAAGTGTTTGTTTCAAAGATGTCAAATTTCATGAAGGATTTTCCATTTTGTTAATTTTACATCGTTTAAGCGGAAAAAATGAATCGATCACACTTTTGATTAGATCATAAATCTCCAAGATTCTCAAATTTCACCTATTCATCCACCAATTCATCAAGTCATACGAAACCCAAATAAGTTTCATTATTGATTCTAAAACCATAAGAATTTCCTCTAAAGGACAAAATTCAAGAAAATCACACGAATCAAAAACACCAATAAAATGCAAAGAGGGGACTACTGGGAAATTCTAAGATGTTAGAGAAACCCCATTAACTAAAAAAAGTATTATGATTATATATGAAAAAAAAAGTATTTTTGCGATCTTACAACTGCACGCGATTGTTTTGTGCTTTATTAAATTAATGGTTATTTAACTTTATTCAGAGAATCAATAATTTTCTTAATTATGTTTGCCTAGCCAATTGAACCTACTAGTTTTTAGCTTTACACCCTTGTTGCAAATTACTATGGCAATATATTATATATGTTTGGAAGTAAAATTATAAATATGATAAATCTTTAACGGTTTACCTCAATAACAAAATGGGTTTATAAGATAAAGTCGTTAATTGAAAATTTTAAGCATTCCCCAAGTTATCATAATCCAATGTGCAATTTTGCGGAAGTTATTGATTACAATGAGACATTCTCACCAGTGGTGAAGATGACCACTGTGAGATGTCTCTTGGCAGTTATAATCAAGAAAGATCGGTCTATTTTTCAATTAGATGTTAACAATGTTTTTTCTTCATGGTGACTTACAAGAAGAAGTCTACATGAAATTGCCATCTGGTATGCCTATTTCTCATCCTAAAAAGGTTTGTAGACTAAAGAGGTCATTATATGGGCTTAAACAAACCTCAAGACAGTGGTATGAAAGACCCACTGGTGATCTAACTTTCAAAGGATTCTCTCATTCACTCAATGATTATTCATTATTTTACAAAAGGACTTCTAATGGTGTTTGCATCATTGCAGTATATGTTGATGACATTATTCTAATAGGGGATGATGTGCATGAAATTAATTCTCTCAAATTTTTTCTTAATGCTGAGTTTCAAATCAAGGACCTTGGTCTAGCAAGCTATTTTTTAGGATGGAACTGATAAGGGAAAAGAAAGGTTTGATCATTACACAAAGGAAATTCACTTTGGAGTTGCTTACCGAGTTTGATTGCCTTAACAAAAAGCCTACTCCTTCACCACTTGAGCCTTCCACCAAGCTTAGATCGGATATTGGGAAATTACTGCCAAATCCTACAATTTATCGAAGATTAGTAGGGAAATTAAACTTTATCACTCACACTTGTCCTGATTTAAGTTTTGCAGTACAACATTTAAGCCAATATATGTCAACACCTAGAATACCTCATTATCAAGCAGCAATTCATTGTCCACGTTACCTTGTGGGTACTCTAAGTTTGGGGCTTTTCTTTCAATTAGCTTCTTCATTTCAAATTAATGCTTAATGAGATTCCGATTGGGGATCTTGTCTTGATTCATGATGATCAATTAGTGGTTATTTTGTCAACCTTAGTGGTTCTACAATTTCTTGGAAATTAAAGAAGCAGTCGTTAATTTCCCTCTCCTCCGCTGAAGCAGAATATCGTTCAATGTGTCATGTTGTTCTTTGAATTAACTTGCTTGGTTCGACTACTCTCCGATCTCACCATCACCCCTTCTCATCCAATCCCACTAAACTCAGATTGTCAAGCTGCCATCACATCACCAAAAACCCCGTCTTCCATGAATGAACAAAACATGTGGACCTTGATTGCCACTTTGTTCGTCAACAGTTCTTAGCCGGATTGATTTCATTATATTTTGTTCCATCTTCTTCTCAACTCGCCGATGTATTCACAAAACCATTGTCAGGTCTTTCGCATCGAACTTTGATTGGTAAGTTCGGGGTTCAATCACACCCCTCCAACTTGAGGGGGGTGTTGGAGATGAAGACTCAATTAACGTTTCAAAGAAGGAGAAATTATCCTTGTTTGTATCGACTTCAAGAGGGAAACATAATATTAAGGATATTAGGCTCCTAAAAGGCATTGGTCCTTCCACTACGAAAATAGATTTGAACAAGCGGCCCAGTTCTTTGGTTCTCAACAGCCCGATTTCATAATACACTCAATATAGGAATTCAGATTGTATACCTACTAAAGTTTGTACTTAGATTTCCTATTATGCCTTTTACACATTGTAGAAGAATAAAGTTAGTGATGGTACAACCAATGATGTATAGGCCAGTTGTACAATTTTTTAGGATAGAACTTTCTTTTTCATTCCTTTTACTTATATATATATACCCGAATGCAACAGAAGAAATACATACAGAAATTTTCTCATTACATTTTCTTTTAAATTCCTACAACAAACAACCAATAGTTCATAAACAATGTATCAAAATATTCTATGGCGCGACATTGATAAATTGCATATCTCCATATTCCTTTATAATTAAATGCTTGCGATCACCAGTGGCGTACGCTAGATTTTTTGTAATCGGTGTCACATTTTAAAGCGACAACAAATAAATAAAACACTGTAACTTCATACTAAATTATATATATATATATATATGGATAGATGACACTAAACACTTTTATTATAGGGCACCAAACAATCACCAAATAACTCATTATTCATTTTCTTTTAATTTGCAAAGTCCTTCTTAATCAATTTCGTTCGCGTCTGGCGAGAGAAAGAAAGTGAGAGGGAAAAAATAGCACAACACCATAAAGTCTACTACTTTAAACCAACAAATATGCCTTTAGACAAATTGGTTCATTGTTTTATTGACATTCAAGATAGGGTTGTGCATATTGATGGTTAAACCAATAAGCCGAACCAATTATTGGGTTATTAGGTTAATGGTTCGGGTTAATGGATTCCTGGATTGGATATTGGGTGGTGCCCTGTGGTTATTGGCCTATTGGGTTGGATCACGGTTTGGCCAATTTTGTTAACGGGTGAACCAATAACCATTTATTTAATTACAATTCTACTCTTCCA
>NC_081346.1:28651514-28736753 GCF_029784015.1 Lycium ferocissimum
CCACTTTTCCATGTTTGCCAGCAAATGAAGAAGACTCTCTCGGCCTCTTTGGAGGAAACCGCAACCCTCCTGATTAGGAAGCTGGCTCATACATGGACTTTATCACTTGTTTGCCTTCTTTGAAAAGGGAACAGCTACTATCTATCATGATAGATTGACCAAGTACGGTCACTCTTACTGACTTTGCCCTCCGTTCTCGACTCGATCCAACGGTGGCCTTTGTTAACTATATCCTGAAACTTCATGGTGCTCCCAGGGTCATAGTATCTGATAGGGATCCAAGATTTTTCCATTCTTTCTGGCAAGAGATACATCAACTTTAGGGTACTACATTGGGTACCAGTACTTCATACCACCCTCAGACTGATGGGCAGTCTGAGGCTCTGAACAAGTGTGTTGAGATGTTCCTTCGCTGCTTTGTGGCTGATTCTCCTCATGAATGGGTCACTATGTTGCCTTGGCAGAGTATCGGTACAATACGTCTTACCAATCTACAGCGGGCATGACTCATTTTCAGGCATTATATGGTAGAGAACCTCCTGTGCTAAGCAGATATATCTTGGGTGGCAGCTCCGATGATTTGGTCAAAAAATACATGGTTTGCCAAGATGAGGTTTTGAGCATTCTGAAGCAAAATTTGCTCATCGCCCAAACCAAAATAAAAGAAGTCGCTAATAGGAAAAGACGTGATGACCACTTCAATGAAGGAGATTGGGTCTTTGTCAAGTTGGAACTGTATAGACAGGTTTCGATCAGAAAATTATACCATTACAAGTTGGGTCGTTGATTCTTTGGTCCATTTCAAGTTCTGAAACGTATTGGCCAGGTTTCCTACAAGTTAGGTCTTTCTGCAGCTGCACGCATACATTCCGTATTCCACATCTCTATGCTTCGGAGATGCATTGGAAAGCCGGATACTCATATCACTCCACGTCAGTTGTTAGGCCCTTCCTTGAACCTTGAGGACAAGGTTCCTTTAGAGGAGGAGGGTATTGTTATGAATGATTTGGATCAGTCCACTTCAGCTTATGTTTCCAAGTCAGCCGCCAACGTGGATTCAATGCCTGGGACCATCCGAAAGAGTAGCAGGGCAATTGTGGCAAACAGAATGTTGAATGATTACGTATGGGACAAAGGGTAACAAATTCTGTTAGGTATCAGTAGAAGTGTGATGACATAAGTGTGATGACATAAGTGTGAGGAACGTGAATTAGGCAGGGGACTAATTTTGGATGAATCTTCCTATCTCTCTATTCTTCTTCTTCTTCTTCCCCAAGTCATTCATTTTCTATTCTGTTCTCCCTCCTCTTGAATTCTCTATTAGAATCCTTTAAGTATTGTTTAATTTCCCTAAAGCTGCTGTAATCCTTCAGTTCATATCAATATAAATTAGTTTGGTTGCTAAAGTGATTGAATATTAGTAGCAGCTACTACAGCTTGCCTTTCATCATCTCTTTTACAGGCCCAGATTGGCAAATTATTAAAATGAATATTTGTGTTATTGAGTTATTAAAATTGTTTATGCAATTATTATTAGATGAATGAATCGCGTACAAATTAAGTTGTGTCAATATGGCGAAGTTTGCGTAAAATTCAGGGCCGTTTGATTGGTGGGATAAGGATAATAATTTTGAAATATTCCATGAGATTATTTTATATTGTGTTTTGGTAATAGTATTATTTAATCCCAAATACCTTTAATTTCATGGGTTATCCAAACTTATGGATCATCCTTGTCTATCCTATCCCACTAACTAAATGGCCGTATTATGCCACTAATTTGAGCCATGGGTGACGGGAGTGCACAAGGATAAATTTGAGTGGAAGATTTTTTAATTTATCTCAAAAATTAAGGGCCCGTTCGTCCATAAGAATTATTCATTTTTTTCCAAAATATTTTTTCACTTTATGGTGTTTGGTCATAAAAATTCCAAATAAAACTTGAACTTGTATTTGGAATTTGAAAAACAACCAAAACTTGTTTTTCACTTTTTTTTCCCACTTTTTTCACTTTCAATACATTCAAACAACCAAATATTATTTGCAAAAACTATAACCAAACACAACTCCAACTTCAACTCCAACTTCAAAATACCAAATAAAGTGAAAAATATTTGATATTCATGGCCAAACGCCTACTAATTATGTAAATTTTTTGCACTATAATTTAAGCTTTAGATTACCTCCGGTAAATGTGCTTTCAGTACTTCTCTATACTCTTCTAGATTAAAGCTACATGTTCCCCTTAAAATTGAAGGTCTGGATTAAAACCTATTCCATCTTTATCTTCCATCAAAACCAAGTTCTCATTCTAAGGTGCTGTTTGGCCATAAATATAAAAAACAAGTTCACTTTTTTTGGAATTTTTGAAGTTGGAGTTGGAGTCGGAGTTGTGTTTGGCCATAATTTTTGAAATTGTAGTTTTTGATGAAATGTAGTGTAAAAAGTGAAAAAAATTTGAAAAATAAATTTTTCTTGTTTTTGGTATTCCGGAATACAACTCCGGAGTTGTATTCTGAATATTTATGGCCAAACGCCTAAAAGTAAAAAAAGTGAAAAAATTTCTTCATCCAATCTTTAATTTCTTCTTAGTAATAATAACGCGAGCCAGCCCACGTTTTGCAGTTGAAGAAAAACAATTATCCTAGCTCTATCAGAATAACAACTCCAAAGTTGAAGCTATGTGCAAAAGCTTGAATCTATTTGTATGTCAGCAACAATACTCTAAAGACCAAATAGTCTCAAACAAAGTACTACGTATTTATTCTTTAAATCAATTAATGGCGATTCGTCTCACAATAATGAAGAAGATGAAATTGAGGAAAATTATGACATGCAAATAGATTTTAGGTGTAAAAATAATTTTATAAAATAATGCAACAATTTTATAAATGTTGAAAACTTATTATATTAACACTTGAATTAAAAATTATCAGATATCATCACGACGTATAATAGTTTTTATTTTTTACTATAAAAAAGGCAATCATGTGATCGTACCTCGCCTAATACTTTTTTATAAACAATTATTTTTGTGTACGTTCTTCTGTATCGCTTTGGATGCTTTATATGGACGGAAGTTAATGTTATCGACTTTCATATTCCTCTTGAAACTGTAACATATACATAACTGTCTGTGTGAGAAAACATGTTATTAAAAATATAGTCGAACATTTGAAATTGTTTGGCTCTGTATTTTATCATCACAAAATACAAGCAAGTTGAAAATTGTATTTAGACGAATTTAAAAAGATATCTTTCATTTTTGAAGGCGAAGTTGAATTTTGAGGATAAACACGTTATTAGACAGATGTCGGCCCATCATAATTCAGTTTTGAGCTAAAATCTTCCCAGAACTATAACTTAAACTTCGATTACATCCTTATGCTACAATAGTGAACAAAAAATTCCTTTAACTATCCCAAAAATTGCAATAAACATCCTTCGGTTAACTTATGTTAAAAAACTAAAAGTTGAAATAAAAACATGTGCCAAGCATGTGACTTCCCCACAAATCTCCCTATTCTATCCCGATTGATTCCCTACCCATTCCGACTGATAGTGTTTCATATTCGGCGGAGTTTTTGGCTTCAAAACCAAAACTTTCTGTCCTTCTGAATTTCAGAGAATAATCTATAGCAACAAGACAAGTTATTTTACTGAAGTTATTTTACTGAACAAGAACTGAGATTCATTCTGCTATGTATTCGTATTCTAGTAGCTCTTATACTTTTGAGACTAGTTTTGGGAGTGTACTTTCTACTTTCCGCATACTTATGATCTTGAGACTTCGTATTCGATTGCTTTGTCTTCACTTTACTTTTCCGCGCATTAACTAGTTAAATGGACTAAAATTGGTTAAGGTTCGCCTACTGGAATAGGAGTAGATGCCATCATGGTTAGTGTGATTTTTGGGTCATGACTATTTACATTGAACAAATGAATTTCCAGCTAATATCCCTTTCACCAACCGTCTGGTCCAAAGCCAAATATACAAATCATAATAGCATTATTACTCTTAAAATCCCAGGTGAGCATCTTTTTTTTCTTTTCAAAAAGAAATTTGCAGTTCGTTTAAACAATGATAACAAACTATAATCATAATTTGCATCCAAGGGCGGAGCTACAGTGTAATAGGGGGGTTCGGCCGAACCAATAGCTTTTGTGTAGACTCTGTATTTGTATTAGAAAATCCAATAAACTTCTATAACCAATTAAATGCGAACCCACTTACAAATGTAAGTTGATGGTCCAGTGGTAAGGAAGAAGGTGAAGAACCTTCTACGTCCAAGAGCTGTATGCAAAAAGAACGTTCCACTCTAAAACAAAAGAGGCTCACGTTTCTTTCACAAACATCAAACCCCAAATCAGATTTCTACAAAGACCCAAAACCTATTCCGTGTTCTTCTCCTTCAAAAACTACAAAAGCCTTTGCCCACCGCCACCCACTCTCTGCCGGAGTCCAAACCTTTGGATGGTGACCGGTGGGTACAGGAGCCCTTTCAGTTTGTCGCTTTTTTAAATATATTAAATATTGATATTTGTTTATTAATTTGACTGTTGTTTCACATTAGCTTGAGATAGTTGTCTTATCTTAAAATTTTCAACCCCCAAACCTCAAATCCTGGCTCAGTCTCTGTTTGCATCTTGACTAAGTCTCATTTGAGGGGCTTGGTATGAGCAATGGAGTCTTATAAACTTCACACATGATTGGCCACATCAATGATCAAACAAAATGGGTGACATATAAATATAAAGTTCAGTACAAAAATTATTTTGCAGATCATTATGGTCATATACCTTTTGAGTAGTGTCACAACAAGGCAGAATATAGTGCCTTCATATACCTTATACTACTATAATCCTATGACAACAATCTATTGACACTTGGAATAAGATTGAAAGGATAACTTTGTTTTTAAAGGTTGCAGATTTGTTTCATACACAGAATTTTGGCGCTCCGTTCCAAACTCTATCAATAGATTCTTTTCACTCTATCAATAGATTCTTTTCAAGAAAATTAAGTGCCTGTTTCGCATTTTAAAAGTCTAGGCAGCTTTATGAGCTTGTTCTGTTTCCTCCATAGGCATTCGTATATCAATTCGTTCGATGAGAACTTTGTTCAGTGCTGTTTTATACGTCATTCATTCGTTCGATGAGAACTTTATTTCCAGGATCAGAAGCTGTGATTTTTAGAGCAGGTCCAGTAAGTTCTGTGCTGTTTTATATGTCATTCATTCGTTCGATGAGAACTTTATTTCCAGGATCTGAAGCTGTGATTTTTAGAGGAGGTCCAGTTAATATCAAAATGTCCCTGGACTATATAGCATTGTCCTCACGAGCATAATCCTTAGACTGATGAAGCATAAAGCCAGAAATCATGTGATGAATAGCTGAAGTTCAAGGCAAATGACAGGTTACTACAGCATAACTACGTCAGGAACTATCAGAGCAGATTGAGCGTAAGCTGTCAAAGTCTGGCTCTTCTGATCGGGGAGTACAACACTTCTACATAACGGGAACGCAGTGCCAATTAGTGCTAAGATCTGATAAATCGATGACTCTCTACTTCACTTCCAAACTCTTAAACGATCAAAAGAACCACTAGACTGAATGGCTGAAGGGTTCTTGGTTTGGACAAGTGATGTAAGTATAAGGCTATGAGCTTATATCTAACCTTTTAATTGGACTAAGTACTACTACCTTTGTTGACTTCAGAAAGGAAAAGCTTTTCAACTCTTTCTTAGCATTTAATACTGTGTCTTTTCGGCAAGACTCCAGAAGACCAGCTCTTTTTTTTTTTTCTTCCTCCTCTTTAGCTATGAATTTTAATCATTCCATAGAGACTGATTAAGAAAGAACAACAGAAGCCCGACCTAGCAGCAGCCACTAACAGCAATACGAGATTGTGAAAACACTTGCTACAACGATATTAGATTGATTGTATCAGCTAAACTATATGGCTTGTTAAGTCATCAGTCTCATCTAACACTCGTATGGAAATAATATTCATGTTTCATGAATCATGAATCATGAGATTGACAAGTTTTCGCTATATAGCATAATCCAAACCACAATAGAATCAGATTCTAACATGACAAAAGCTAATGCTGACAAAGGACAAATAAGTCCTATTCTAGAATGAACATTCACATGGAAAGAAGAACATCTCATTTCAACGAATGGTAGATAGAGCTCAAGAGTTTGCAAAATCTAGAGACTAACACGATACCACAACCATTTACTGGCTTACTGCTTCTTTAAGAGCAGGGGTCCAACATTATCTCCAGTTGCCTTATTGTGCTTCACGTGGCTTCCATCACATAGAGGAAAAGTTCCAGACCTCCAACATCTGCACAGAAAAATCTCCTACTTAATAAAACTACCGATTACTTTCAGTTCGAAATGTTATTCTATTTCAAGATTCTAGCAAGCGTTCCAGAATCCTGAAGGAAATCCACACAATAATAAAAGGGAGAAATTTATGACTGTTCTTCAGTTCAACGATCAGTAAATACAGTCTAGTATAGCATCATATATGATTAAACATAATTAATGTAATACAATTAAAAACTTATTAAACTGGTTGATTATAACAGGGGTAGTTTATGTGCTCTAACACATGTAGTGTTGTTTCACATTAACTCTTAACACCTTCAAGTCCAGTTTTTTGTGAGACAAAAAAGAAGTCTCACACAATTAGTGTCAGTTGTATGAGGCACAAAATAAAGTTTTTTGAAGTGAGGCCTTCTATACACACTTTTTGGAATATGAAATTGCTTTTGAAAATCAGATTAAATAGTCACTTATCACTACCGGTAATAGGACTCTCTTTTTTATAATTTTAACTTTACATACTATATTTTTCAACTTCAACCAAATAATGTCTAATGCCCACTAAAAATGAACAAATCTCTTTTTCCTATGAACGTACAAGAGTCGCAACTACAAAAAGTATTTTTGAAAAAAAAAAATAATAATAATAATAAAAACATTGTTGATTGACCCATGACACTTTGTGCCTTGTCCTATCTGCAGTGATATAGGTATATATATTCACTTATACACATCAGCAGATTATTCAAATTCCGGCTGACTTTTTATTCTCTCCCCATTTTCGCACATGTAAGGCAAAGGGAAAAAGTTGTAAATAAATTAATAATCGCAGGCATATTCCCAACTACCAGGAATTATCTAACTTTTTAACAAAACAAGAAGTCACTCACGGTGCACAAAGTAATAGTACTATAATAAGAACATGTGTAAAAGAGAGAGAGAAAAAGAAAAGGGAACCTGCAGTAAGCAGTAAGAGGCTTAGAGAGTTCAGTGACGACAACAGAGTCTACCACTTTTGGTTCGTCCTTTTTAATATCTGGGTTTATAGCTTCAGCACGAACCACCACCATACGCCTTGGCCTCACC
This sequence comes from Lycium ferocissimum, assembly GCF_029784015.1. Lineage (NCBI taxonomy): Eukaryota > Viridiplantae > Streptophyta > Magnoliopsida > Solanales > Solanaceae > Lycium > Lycium ferocissimum. The sequence continues at coordinate 28,658,937 of NC_081346.1, forward strand.
GTCAATGAAGATAATGCAAACCCACCTTGAATTATGCTATTAGTAATTGACGCCATTCTCAATTTTCTTCTCTGTTATTTGGGGGTCAAATGACTCGTTCGCACTGGGGTTTGAGGTTGGTGGAAATGAGAAGTGGTAATGTGAAGTGTAAATAAAGAGTGAAGGGGTGATGAACGTGTGGCGACCACGGTCCTCTTTTGTGATGTTGGCAAACGAGTGGAAGCTACTATATCCACACGTCCCTCTATATTCATCTCCTCCAAATTTTGTGATCTCTATTGAATGGGGGAAAGGGAAATTAAAATCAGAATTTGCTTTCCTTTTGCGTCTTTCCGTTATTTTTGTTTTGTGATTTAAATTTTGGAAATTTGTACGTTTATGCTCTATTATTTAATTAAGTTAACCACATAAAATATGTAATTATACGCTATCGCTTTAATATGCCGTAAAACCCTACATATTTTCTACTTGGGGTTGGTGTGTATGATTAAAGAAGACATATTTTATGTGGTTAACTTAACTACCTATAGACGAATGAAAACACGTGATGAGTGCAATGTGTATGTGTTTTTTTGCTCGTACTTTATCAAATTATAGTAACGTTTAAGATATCGTCCCACAGAGTTTGAAATCACCTATGCTACAGATTTGTATTATCTTTATTACTATTTGAGAGAATCAAATTGATGAAAGGAGAGTTGTTTAAAAGTCTTAAAATTAAAACAACAAAGTGAGAAATATTTTTGGATTTTTTCTAATAAAAGATAGATATTGGGATACTTTAAATTGGCAAGATAAAATAATTGTAATAAAACCAAAAGTTCATTAGTATTTCTTTCTTTAATGATATGATCGCTTATTTCTATTACAACCAAATCATATAAAAGTAACCAATTTAAAACATCTCTTTCGATTAGTGTAGTTAATCGATTGACAGTGAAACAAAGACCCTGTTTAAAGAATGATTGTTTATTTCTAATTCAACGACTCCACATAACGACAATATATTAATAGCACCACTCTCACTTATACTATCAATATTTGTCAGTTAGCGACACTAAACAATAATTGATTAATAACCACCTCTTTCGATTAGTGTAGTTAACCAATTAAAGTAATGGCTTCAAACAAGAATTATCTTAGTTGAGTGCACCAAGTGAACAAAAGCCTCTTTTGATTAGCCTTTGCTAAATCAATAAACTTATTTGATTCAATCCCTCCGTGAGAATAGGACCGAAGAAATAAGATAAAGATCTCTCAAATCGATAAACTATTGAGTCAATCCCTCCGTGAGCATAGGGCTGAAAGAAATAAGATAAAGATTATTTAAATCAATAAACTTGTTTAAATCATTCTCTTCTCCCGCATAAGAAATAAAATAACAAGATAAAGATTTTGATAAATAGAATTAGTTATACCCAATAATAGATATAATTAATATCAAATACCTTGGTGTATGAAGATGATAAAGAGAAAATCTCAATATAAGAAGATAATAAAATTAAGATGTTTATCATAATAACTTTATCAAGCTTCATCTAGTATCCCAACTAAAGAAAATTAATCCATTATGGAGTAAGAAAAACTAAATAGAAAATTAAAAGACTAAAAATATTTTTACTAAAAGAAAGAGACGAGAGAGACCAAGACCAGTTCTTGTGTCCTCTTTACAATTGGATGATCTTTAAGACAAAAGATGTCTCTATTTATAGCAACAACAATGCCCCTTTGGTTGCTAGTGAGATTAATTTGGCCAAAGTAAATGAGATTACTTTGGGCAAAGTGACTTCTTTTCTTCATTTCTCACGTCATATTGGCAAGATGACATGTTCCATATTGGCCAAAGTAGCTTCTTCCTATTTTCATTGATTTTTAGCTTCTTCATTTCTTCTTTTTCATGTGTTCTTTTTCCTGCAAGATTTGTTAGAAAAATGCGAGAATTGGATATAATTATTCATGTTTTAATTTGAAATATTATTTTTATGTCTTTGAAATTACATGAATAATTTATATCCATCAACACGTGCAAATATTTTTTCAAAATTTGAACCGAAAGTATATAATTGGAACATTTTATTGGGAATTGAGGTGTTCACTTGGAACAAAGGTTAGTTGGAGTGTCTAAATGGAATATCCTAACAAGTTTAAGGGGCTGACTATGTATTAAGCCTTTATATGAAATGTTTATATTTTATTGTTGTCTATCAAAATAATAATCGGCAAATGCATATTTTATGTATATCAATATGCATATACATATATATACATATTTTGTACATAACTAACGTATATTTTTTGTATATATGACTAGCGGTTGTAATTATTTTTCGCAAGCAGCCAAATATATAAATTTCCTTATTTTTATTTCACAAATTAGTGAGTCCAAATCTTTAAATATATTGAATTTCCAAATTTTGAGTTCACCACAAAAGAAGTCACACAACTTGTGTCAATTATGTGAGGAACAAAGTAAAAAAAAAATTCCTTTTTTACATGTCTAATTGTCTACGTTGATATTTTTTTCCTAATATTCTTGCTTTCGTGAATAATATTTTATTTTGTCCAAGCTTCTAGAAGTCAAAAATATTTTTAACGATTATTTTAAGGATGTTTGACAACCAAACTTTTAGAAGAAAAAAATAAGTGCTTTAAAGTATTAGCTGAATTTGAAAAAATAACTTTTTCCTGGAGCATTATTAGAATCATGATCAATCATAAATTGTTGCTCTAACGTAAGCAAAAGTATTTTTTGTAAAACACTTCTAATTATTCCAGTGCAAATATATACATGCTTTATAATATAAGAATTGACAATGCAAAATAATTTTCTAATGTAACTAGTGATAAATGCATAAACATTGTACAAGTTAACTGGTACTACTAGGCCGACATTATTAGCTTAAATTTCTACGTAAAACCACTAAATTGAACCACAAGTGATGTGAGTGTTACAACAAAAAAATTCTAAACTCATCTCGAACTATGCAGCTTTTTTGCACTATAAATGGTTCTAGGTGAGAGGAAAAGAAAGAATTAATAAAAAATTTGTTAATAAAAAAAAAATTAGAGGGAAAAAAAATGGACTGGCATACTAAATACCTTCGCAAGAAATGTGTAGAAATGAACTATTGTTCCTCTTATTTGGCAAGAGAGTCCGAAGTGCAATAGTTAAACTTGGGGCCCGACTAAATTCGGACTCACGCCGAAAAAGCATACATTGAAGGTAAAAACGTCCGACTTTGTACCCAACAAGACTTGAATCCGAGCCCTTTGATTAAAGATGAAAGTGTCTTCTACTTTCCACCATGCGCATTGGTAGTTAAATTTCATCAATGTAAAGTAAGATGGAAAGGAACCTATCGACTAATGTTGATATTTTAATTAATTACACATTACTCATTTACACGTAAACCTTTTGTTTAAGGGTATATATAATTCAAAGCAATAAAAATATTCAAATTAGTTATTGGTACAAGTGAAATGAAAGCTAAGGGTATATATCATTCAAATCAACAAAAATATTCAAATTAGTTATTGGTACAAGTGAAATGAAAGCAGAATACGTATCCTAGACTTTTAAGAAAACCTTGTTAGTATAATTTTGTCGTACTTCAAAGAGTTCTACATGAATCGTTAAAGCAGAATACGTATCCTAGACTTTTAAGAAAACCTTGTTAGTATAATTTTGTCGTACTTCAAAGAGTTCTACATGAATCGTTTCCTTTAGTTTGACACAAGTTATAAAAGTAAACTCTACACCACTTTTCAATCCCTTTGAAGTATGACAATGTTTATTTTTACTCGACAAACTTTTTTGAAAAACAAAGAAGATTAATATTACTCCTTTATTACCTTTCCAGTTTCCCTCCTGATGTTTCTTTTCTTTTGCTCGCGTTAAGTTGGTCTAATAGCAACATAGGACCACACTATATTTATAGAGAGAGTGATGTTCGTTTGCAATCCGGGAACTTATTTTTATCTCGTCTCAATATATATGAACCAAAACAGATAAAATATAATCATACTCGACATGCAATAACCAAGAGAACTCCCAAAAAAATTATCATAAAAGATTAAGGTTGAAAAAGTATCAGACATGGAAAAAAAAAGAGGCAAAAAATTAATAATAATAATAATAATAATAATAACGAGCATCTTAGTTTTGACTTTTGAGCGTTTCTTTGTCCATTTCGAATTTTCTTTTAAATAGGACATCTTTTCACTAATTAGATGCATGACCAAATTTATGCTAAGGTGTCTAGCACTCTGTGACATTTATGTCTGTTGCATTAGTATAATTTTCAACACGGGATGATTTTTTTTTTTTTTTTTTTTTTTTTTGTCCTTCATTTGCTATTCAAATAAACTATTTATTACTTCTTCCTTAGCTAGATGGAAAATTCAAAAGAGAAAAAATGGAAATAGTTTAACAATGTATGTTATGGTCGTCAATTGAATAGAGTTACCCAAGAAATCTGCATTGGACTTTTTCAGTCAAGGCATTGATAGAGTAATTATATCGAACATACGTGTCAAGTTTTAATTGGAAATTGGTTAGGACCGAGTTTCAGCCATTGCAAGATCAGCTCAAATTCAATATGACTTACTTATAACCTACTACTCCTACTAAGTAATAATATATTTGCAAATACTAACAATATGTTTAGCATCATTTTACAATATACGTTCACATATATATGATTTTATGCATATACTAAAAGTTTTTAATTTGTACTCAGTGGATATTCCTCACAACTATGTATTAATTACATGTTTTTACATTTACAATAACGTGATAAGTTGTTGTCACTATTTACCAAGAAAAGAAAACAATAGAAGAAACCACGTTTCTACCAATGTTTTAAAAGGCGAGGGCGTAAGGCGGGGCGTTTTACGTACGCACTCGGTGCGTAAGCCACAGGGAGCACGGGCGTGGCCCATGGGGTTTTAATTTTTTAGTATTTTATAAAATGATATAATTATAATAAATACTTTTAAATAGGTGAAATAGCGTAAAAAATTGAAGAAAACTATAAATAAGTGATATATATATATATATATTGTTCTAATTAGTTTTTTTTTGGGGGGTGGAGCATATATATATATATGTATGCTCCACCCTCACAAAAAAATAATTAGAACAATCTATTATATGCTACTTACAAGTATAAGTGACTGCTCGTTACTTTTTTGAGATAGTAGAAGATAAGATAAATAATTGGAAAAGAATATATATTAGGCATTCTAGCAATAAAAAAAGGTCTTGACTTTTAAATTTAATCTTGATTCCTTTTTAAAACATTTGAGTAATTACATGTTGACTTTTGAGAATTTGGGCATTATATTAAGGACTTATTTAACAAATTTCGTTTTAGTTTGAAGAAGTTTTCGAGCACGCCCCAACACGCCCCAACAAAAAAACTCGCACAACGCTCGGGGCGTACGCCAGATTCTTTGAGCGTCGCCTTTGGGGACTTTCACCCCAACCCGTCGCCAGGGCATTTTTGGTACGCCCAGCCCCTAGAAATCAGGGACTCGCCCCGAAAACGCCTTTTAAAACACAAGTTTCTACAACTAATAATTAGGATTTGATATGTTGGTTTACCAAAGAAGCAGAAAGTCAAAAGCCCTCTGCTTTTAGACACTTGTCGCTCGCTCCTTCTTCCTCTACTTGATTACCAATTAAACATGCAGCATAATTTTTTCCCATCATTGCCTAAATAATCAATTGCATGGACCACTGACACAGTAAGGTAAAATAATCCTTTAAACTTTCAAAATAGTGACATGGCTGAAATTGAATTGAAGATTTAGTTAAGCACAATTCAAGAAATCTAGAGAGAAGATTTGTGAAATGAAAGCATTTCATTTTCTGATAAATGAATGAAAAAGTGAGAGTTACAATTCACTAACTACTCTTATATACACGTGTGGTATTCCACCAAAGTATCTATTTTAATGATAGCTAATTATGTATTGAGTGGAAAACGTAGCTGAGGCCAGTTTGTGCAATCGGATGCTCAGGAGTTCCGTGGGATCCATATAGCTGACTTCCACTCCTATCAAATCTTGTCACGTCTACCAACCTCGATCAGAGCGCCGCATGATACATGAACGTTGGGGTCACAAAGAGGTCACATCGCCCTTACTTTAGGGGTTGAAAAGTCCAACTTTGGCTTATATAAGGATAGCTTAGGATAGAAAGAAGAGCTTGTTGCTCGCATTTTATAAATCCTATCTCTCTTTTCTCTCTAAGGCAATATAGACGAGAACATCCATTATTAATTTGTTTTTCTTGTATCATTTTCTTGTTTGTTATCTCGCATTGTGCTACACCCGTGCTCACTGCTACTCCAAACCGGGCTCATAATAGAGTTTCCAGGATTGGATACGACTCATTTGTCTTCAAAACCTATAAAAACAAATCTCTAACTAATTTTCTGATCTAGTTAGTTTTCACCGGAAAATCATTTGGCGCCGTCTGTCGGGATAGACAGCTGTGGTGTTGTCCTGATTTGTAGCAGAAACTCTTAAACTCGCACCTATTTGGAGTTGTTTGTTAGAAAACACATGATCATGTCTAGATCGGCTAGCAGCACGTCAAAGAGTAGTGTTCCAATCAAAGCAAGAGACCTGCAGGGCTCACGATCGGTGGATCGACAAAACTCTAACAGGGAAAATAACCCAGAGTCCGACAGACGAGAAGAGAGAGAGAGGAGATAGCACCGCCCCCGGTGAAGGCTCATGACAGAACCCCTGTTGGGGAGAACTATCCTAATCATTCGGCAAAAAGTAAGGGAATGCTTCCCAGAGGGCGTTATTCTAGGAAAAGGAAAAGGCGCCTTCACTTTAGGGTTGAGGGGATGTACAAAGCTAAAGACCCCCATCGAAAATAACTTTGGCAGCGATCCTAGCATCAAACAGCGCGATGATGGAGCATATGGAAAAGCTCATAAACTCTCTGACCGGGGTAACACCGACTAGTCGCCCTTCAAATAACTCAGAGGTTATCGAAGCACCGGGGGCTTCTGGAGTGAATGCAGAGCAGATGGGGCTGGAACCAGTCGAACCAAATGCAGATTTAGCAAGGCTTACCAAGCTAGATAAGGAGCTCCATGACCGGATGAGTCGGATACTGGGGGCTCCCCCTGTCTTGAAGGGAGCAGTAGCAAGGAAATATGGAAAGATCCCGTACAAACTAAGCACAGCTCCCGCGCCTATCTCAAAAAAGTTCAAAATGCCAGACATACCTAAATGTGATGGGACTCTGGATCCAGAAGAACACATAGCAACCTTTGAGGCAACCGTCACTGGGCACGACCTTAAGCTACACGATGTTGAATCAGTCATGCTGAAAAAATTCCACCAAACGCTCATTAAAGGAGCCCTTTCTTGGTATACTCTTTTACCTGAAAATTTTATTGATTCTTTTCTTTTGCACTTGCAAATACGTTTGTAAAAACACATGTCGGAGCCCGATGGTTGAGACACTCAAAGAGGACATCTTTGCCATAAAGCAGAGAAAAGATGAGTCATTTCGCAGCTATGTGGAGAGATTCCAACGAGAAAGCATAATCTTTGCCTACTATCCCTAAAGTCTGGGTTCTTTGCGGCATTCACGAATGGTTTGAATGCCAACAGCTCGGATGCGTTAAGAAAACTGAAGGAAAGCCTGCGGGAGTTCCTAGCTAACTCCTGGAATGAGGTGAACAACAGGTACATGGACAAAATGAGGATAGAGGACGACCTCAAAACTGATGCCCGGATTGAAATAAGGGGTAAACCACAGGAAAGACCTGGAAATGCTCTCTCGGTCAGACAAAAGAACCTGAGAGATTAGTATAAGTCGTACACCGCTCGGCCCCCTCCAAGGGGTGAAGTGAGAGTCAACAGGCCACGATACGACCAAGGCCAACCCATAAAAGATAAGGAGATGCCACAAAGAAAGTCGTTAAAAAAGCCAGGCCCACCGAGCGTGGTGTCATATAATATTAAAGTAGAGATTGGGGAGTTGGTCATGGCAATGGAAAAAATGAAGGAGGCAAGATTTCCTGTAGCAACAAGATATAACCCTAATAGGCAGGATGCGGTGTTGTGATGCGAGTATCACGCTATTCCAGGGCATCTAAAGTAGCAGACACTTGTTACGAATGGGACATCTGAAAGAATTCTTTAACAATCGGTCCAAGTATGCCCGGGAGAAAGGAGACAGACTTCGTATGAGCAACAAGCGCCCCCGGGCACGATCAACATGATCTTTGATGGGAAGATAGTCGGAGCGGTATCCCAAGAACCGCAGAACAGGAAACCTTCCCCTTCCAAAAAAGGAGGGAGAAATCATCCAAATGACCTCATTACTTTCAATGATGCGTATAATAAAAACGTCGGGGGTCCACACGCTGATGCGCTGGTAATATTTCTTCAAATCTCTAACTTTAACATTAAGCTTGTGCTTGTTGATCTAGGTAGCGTTATGAATGTAGCGCAACTTCGAGTTTTCAAGGAAATGCAGATGGTCGAGCAGGTGATCCCGGTGGTCAAAATCCCGGCGGGATTCAATCTGTCTAGCGAGACCACTCGAGGGAAAATCGAGTTGGTCACTCATGTGGAAGGATTCTCCTCGAAGGTCTTGTTTGACGTCCTCGAGGCAGATATGCCCTTCAATTTGGTAACAGAGAGGCATTAGCTGCATGCCATGAGGGCAATCCCATCTACTTTCCATCGGGTCATGAAGTTTCTAACCCCATGGGGGATCATTGAAGTTTCTAATATATTGTAGTATATTTATGGATAATATATGTATAGTATTGATATATTGTAGTAATTTCAGTAGCATATCTATAGTATACTTGATATCTCAATAGGATTTTAGTAATGAGAATTTAGGACCCCTTTTCAATTCTTAGAAGATTTTTCGGAAAAAGCCCCCCTTCAAATGGCAACACACTCTTCTATTTATAGCACAAAAAAATGATGCTAGGGATAGAAATGGAAATATTTAGGTCCCTTAACCGAATTTTCCCCCAATTCCAAAAATCCTATCCTAAACAAATTCAAATTTTGTGAAGGACAAAGTGAATTTTCAGCACATTTGTACCAATTGTACTTCATCCAACCAAATTTTCACACAAATCACAATAATACAACTAAGAATCTAACTAATTGTACCCAAAAAATACAAATAAAATCAGAAAAAACTAGGATAGTACGCCTCGTCATCAATAAAACAAAATTACCACATTCTAACGGCACAATAGTACAAAACAAGATAAAATCCCCTAAAATCGTACCCAACCATGAATCCTTCTAGGAAATTTCCCCTTAAGTTCCTTCATTGAGTGTTTATGGTGCTCAAGATGGCTAGGTGCTCAAGGCCCTACCCATGGCAACCATAAGCACGAAGAAACTTAGAGTAACATCCTAAAATAATTCAAATTCGAGACCATAAATTGAAAATTATATGAAATTAAACCTGGAAATCGTGAGAAATCACGATAGGGCACAAAAGCCCCATCAAATCTGGTCAAAATGGCCATAAATCGCCATGGGCGGAACCCTATAAAAGTCGATTGAATCGCCTAAGAGATGAAAGAGGGGCGCAGGTGGTGGGAATGAGGAAAAGAGGGGGTGGAATGTTTATTAAAAATAAACTTCCACCCCTTTTTTCAAAAGAACCCCCCACCCCCTACCCCCCACCCCCAACCCCTAAAGTTTTAAGAGCATTTAAGTTAACCGCCCTCTTTATTTAATAGACTATATATATTATATATATATATATATATAGCTAAATATATTAATTATTTAGACTAAATAAAAATTAAAACTTGTAAAGTTAAAAATACAAGCTTTAAAACGAGCCCAATATTGACGTAGTTTCGAACAATAACAAAAGATGCGAAAATGCAGTCAAAATGAGCCGTAATTCATACGTCGTCTTAATTAACATTTTTTTCTAGTTAGATGGGCGGGATACGTATTTTATTTTTTGGATTATATTAATGAAAGTAACTAACTCATAATTTTCTTACAATTGTCAATTTTTACAGAATAATAACTAAATGTCAATTTTTTTTTTCAATTTTCTCGGGATTTTGAAATTTTAATTTTTGAGGGTGCATCCTTGCTCCGTTTTTGATTCGGAAAGTTTGAAAATTAAAATACGCGTCTTATGAGGTGAAAATTAGGTGTCAAACAAGTCCTTCCTGAAGCGTGTCTCTAACAAAGTGGCAACCCACCTCTATATGTTTAGTTCTTTCATGGAAGACTGAGTTCTTTGCAATGTGAATTGCAGCCTGGCTGCTACAGAAAACTTTTACAGGCAATGTGCAGGCTACTGTGAGTTCATGAAGTAGTCTTTCAAGCCAAACCAATTCACCAACTACTTTTCTCACAGCTCTATATTCTGCCTCTGCTGAAGATAAAGATACAACAGTTTGCTTCTTGGATTCCCAGCTAATGGGACTGTCTCCCATGAGTACTAGATATCCACTTACAGATTTCCTTGAATCAGGACAAGCTGCCCAATATAAATCATAGTAGGCAGTCACAGTATAATCAGGTTTGTTAGAGATGAAAATTCCCAAGGTAGGATCATTTTTTAGATATCTAAGTACATGGAAGGCAGCCTTAAGGTGTAGTTCTCGGGGTGATTGCATGAACTAACTGAGATGCTGCACACTATATGTAATATCCATTCTAGTGTTAGTGAGAAAATTAAGGTTTCCCACTAATTTCCTGTAGTATGTTGGATCAGTGAGTAGTTTGCCATTTGTTGCTTTGAGCCTCTCAGCAGTATCAAGTGGTGAAGTAGTAATTCTGTAGTTCATAGAGTTAAATTCTTTCAAGAGAGCAGCAGTAAATTTCCTTTGAGAGATGAGGGCACCATCTTCTCTATATAGATTTTCCAACCCCAGAAAATAGTGTTTACCAAGTTCCTTAATCTTGAATTGATCATGCAGAAATGCTTTCAAAGAGTTGATTTCATGCAAATCTGTCCCAGTAAGGATTATATCATCAACATAGATGGCAACAAACACAATGGACTGTTCTCTCTTTCTAAAGAAAAGAGAATAGTCACTTACTGAATATGAATATCCTTTGGAACATAGGCCACTTGCTAATTTGTCAAACTATTGTCTACTATTCTGTTTTAAACCATACAGAGACTTCTTGAGCTTGCAGACTAGGCCACTGGTTTCCACCATGAGTCCTTGTGGCAATGTCATGTAGACTTCCTCATGTAAATCACCATGAGGAATGCATTATTAACATTCAGTTGGTATAGACCCCATCTTCTTTTGACAGCCAAGCGTATCAAGGTCCTGACAGTGGTCATTTTTACTATAGGTGAAAATATCTTTGTATAGTCAATGCCAGCTTGTTGAGTGTACCCTTTTACTACAAGCCTGGCTTTGAATCTTTCTACACTTCCATCAGCTTTATGTTTGATTTTGTATACTCATTTGCAACTAATTACCTTCTTTCCTGCAGGTAAAGACACCAAATCCCAAGTGTTATTAGCATATAAAGCTTCAAACTCTTGTGTCATGGCCATTTGCCAGGCATGGTTCAAGGCAGCTTCTTCATATGAGCATGGTTCACATTCATGAGAAATGATCTTCACCAACTGCTGACTATCAGGACAAAGGGTAGTGAAAGAGACATGTTAGTGGTTAGATAGGAGGGAAGTGAGGGAATGAGGTAAAGGATTAGTATCTGCATTTGGTGTAGGTGACTGTAAATTTGGTGACCTGTAATCATACTCTTTTAAGTAACTAGGGGTGTGATGTGATCTGGAAGTTCTTCTAAGTATAGAAGGTGCAATGTTTGGATTAGGTGGCATATTTGGTGGTTGGTTATTTGAAGAAGAAGCAGGAGCAGGAGAGTTGTCATTTATGTTACTATCAAATATACTTGGTGTGCTGTCATTTGGACTAGTTTCACCAGTGAAAGCATCATTTGTGTGAGTAGTGGTTACAAAGTCATTAGTTACGGTATTTGTGGCATTTCTATTCAGCAAAGAATCATCATCAAAAGTATATTTTACCGCCTAGTTTATCAGAGTTTTTATCAAGTAATTTTAAAATGAAGTTGAAACTTGAACCAGTGGGAGCAACAACAAAAGGAAAAATATAATAAAACATCTCTAGAAACATGAACTCTCTTAGTGGCAAGGTCCAGGACCATGTAACCTTTTGTATTGAAAGAATGTCCAACAAAAACATGGGGTGTTGCTCTTAGTTCAAACTTGTCCTTGTAGGTTCTCAAAGTAGTTGGGAAGCAAAGACATCCAAATGCTCTAAGGTGAAAATATATGGGTTTCCTTTTGTACAAAATCTCATAAGGTGATTTGTTAAGCAGAATTTTGCTGGGTAATCTATTTATAATGTAAGTAGCTGTTAGGACACACTCCCCCCAATATCTCATGGGTAATTTTGACTAAAAAAAGGAGTGCCCTTGTTGTTTCTAATAATTACTTGTGCTTTCTTTCCACTACACCATTTTGCTGTGGTTTGTAAGGACAAGATTTTGGTGTATAATGCCCTTTTCTTGAAAAAATTTGGTAGCTTCAGCACTAGTGAATTCCAAACCATTATCAGATCTAATTGTTTTGAGTTTTGTTTGCTACTGGTTTTCTATTAAGGATATGCAAGCTTTGATAGTTTGTGGGGCATTGCTTTTGCATCTGAGTAACTGAGTCCATGTTGATCTACTATGATCATCAACCATGGTAAAAAAATAGTTGTAATCATCATGAGTGGGTATGTGATAGGGTCCCATACATCAATGTGCAAAATCTCAGAAACTGTGGTGGTAGAAGTTGTTCTTTCTGGGAAAGTCAGTCTAGTCTACCTTGCCATGGGGCAAATGGTACAAGTAAAAGGCTATTTTGGGAAGAAGGTGACAGGTATGGAAGATATATCTCTCATTTTTACAAAAGGCACATGTCTTAGTCTCTTATGCCATAACTGTTCAACATTGTTTCTATGAGATGCAGAAAATAAAGAAGAATCAAGAATGGAACTAGTAGAATCAACACTAGATCAGACCCCTTTATTATTTGCATGAGAGTATTTTACAAGAGGAATAGATGATGATGAAGTCTGACTTTCACAATCAACAGACATAGAACATGAAAATGATGATGAAGTTTGACTATTACAACCAATAGGAACAGGACATGAAAAAGAATTGAAACTGTTACCAACAGAGTGTGAACAACAATTGTGACACTTTGAGCAAAAGAAGTACAACCCGTTCCTTGCTCTACCAACTTCCAGAGGGCTCTTCAAAGAAGGGCCTTGCAGTAAACATGAAAAGCTATTAAAACTAACAATGCCTTTAAGCTATAAGGCCAAACAATGAATAGATATCAAGTTAACTTTGAAACTAGGTACAAATAAAAATCTGTATAGAGTCAATGCTGGATTAGTAATGCATCACCAATTTCAGTTACTTTGACCTTATAACCATTTGGTAAGGTGACTAGGAAAGGGTATGGTAGGGTTGTAATATTCGTAAGTGTGATTTTGTGGTAGGTCATGTGATGTAATGCTCCTGAGTATATGATTCAAGAATCAACAGTTAGTTTAGCACATTTACATGATAGATCACCAATTTCAGTTATAGAAGAATAACAAGCCAATATACCCGCAAGGTTTACAACTCTACTGAGAATGTTGCTTGAATTATCAGTACCACCATTTCCAGCCTGCAGAGTTCCTAGCAGTATCAACAATTGTTCATATTGTCCCTTGGACAGGTTCAGTGGTCTTTCTCTTTTAATCTCAAGACTGTCTTCATAAGTCCCTTATCAGCTTCACTTGCATACACATTTGCCACAGATCCGGTGGTTATCTTTTTAGTGAACTTGAAGTTTGAGGGATAACCATGTATTTTGTAGCACCTGTCTCTAGTGTGACCAGGTCTCTTGCAATTATTAGCTTCACTTGCATACTTGTTTTGTGAGTAGGAGTTGTTGTTTTGCGAGTAGGAGTTGCTGTTTTGCGAATATGTGTTCCTATTGTTTCCAGGAGGAGGAGGACCCCTGTATATGTTGCCAGTGCTGCTGGAAGCACCCTTATATGAGTTATGATTTGTTCTAAAACCTGTGTTGTGAGAACCAGATGCACTCAGAGATGTGGATTCCAAAATAGTGTGATTGTTAGGTCTGACCTCTCTCTGCTTTCTTTCTGAGATAGTATTGAAAAGGATTGTGCCATACTTGGCAATGAGTTCATCATCAGAATATTTCCCTTTATATCAGTGTAAACCTTGTTTAGTCCCATCAAAAAATGAATAAGTCGCCCATCCTGCTCAGCTCCGTGTATCTTAATCTTTCCACCACAAGTGCACAAACAAGTACACTTTGAATTCGTATCTAGTGTACTCATTTCTTCCCATAATTTCTTCATTTTTGTATAATAACCAGTAACATCAAGGCTACCTTGAACCAGATCATTTATTTCTCTTTGAGGTTGATACACCTTAGCTATATTTGTTTGATCATATCTGTTCTCTAATTCTTCTCAGAGTTCTTTAGCATTGTTAACATATTGTAAGCTATCTCTCAAATCTAGTGACAAGGAGTTTAAAATCCATAACGTCACCATATCATCATACTTTTCCCATTGTCCAAATGTAGAATCTTCTAGATCAGGTTTCTGAACCTTTCCATTTATAAAATCAATTTTACTTTTCAACGATAATGCCCTAAGTACGGCTCTTCTCCATGATCTATACCCCGTGCCATCGAAAACTACTAGAAGCAGTGTGGAACCTGTACTTTCCGATGGATGCATATAAAAAGCACTAGTAGTGTCTACACTCGTTGTAGAGGTAGACGATTCTATGTTTGTTTGAGTCTCACTCATGATTATGAAGTTTATCTCAAACAATTTAGGATATGAAAACTTCGATTAAGGAATCAAAATTAAGAAATATTTGCAGAAATGCAATAATCGAAATCAAATACGTCAATTGAACAACAAGTAACTCTATCAATGTGAAACAATCGAATTCCAGATCTGTACAATTCGAACAAGTAACCCTAACTTTGCGAAATTGAAAACAGTTGAAAAATTAGATGTGAAAAATATACGAACAAAGCTTTGATACCATGACAAAACCTAGAGATTAACGGTAGTGAAGAGTCAAAACTCCATTGAAGAACCTTCAACAACCATGGATGAAGATTTAGTTAAGCACAGTTCATAAAATCTAGATATAAGATTTGTGAAATGAGAGCATTTCATTTTCTGATGAATGAATGAAAAAGTGAGAGTTACAATCCACTAACTACTCCTATATACACGTGTGGGCTTCCACCAAAATATCTAATTTAATGACAGCTAATCAAGTTCTAACTAACTAACTCTCTACTTATTACGTCATTGTCACTGTCACTAAACTAATATTCAGCTAATACAAATAATCTCGACAAGAATTGAACAATTCTTTTATGGCTTAACACATAAAAACCTCTCTATAAATTTGGCTCAGTTTGTAAACTATGAATGATGCATTCCGATTAACAAGACTTACTAGCTAGAACTCAATTTAGTTATACTTATGACGTTAAGATTTTAAACATGCAAAAATTTATTGTAGAATAAATATCTTTTTTTCTGTTTAAGTTGCAAGTTATTTGAAATCTACTTTTTTGGTCAAATTAGTAATAAGCTTGGCCGGAAGTCATTTTTATTGGACAGATTTGACGTTCTAAACAAAAAAAAAAAAAAAAAAAGGAAAAAAAAAGAGAGATAAAGAAAAATATGAATAAAAAATTACACAATTAAATAAATAATTATTATATATGATCATGTGTTAATTAGTTTTGAGACAGATAGTCGCGCAAATTTATTTTCATTTTTTCTTACTTCAACACTCAAGCAAAAAAACTAAAACCCCTCTCACTATCTTAGGGCGGGTAATAGACATAAAAAATTCGGAGGATAATAAAATTTTCGCATAATTTTGGCGCGTCCAAGTTGCAAACTGAAAATTTAAGACCGTTTTCTTCGATAAATACTTACCCACATCTAGTGTTTACACCAAATCAATGTAACTTACCGTGTTTAAGTGATTATATGAAGTGAATATATACATTAATTAACTATGATTAAGTGATAGTTGTATATATTCATAACACATGTCATGCATACATTGATTTGATGTAAACACCCGATGTGAGTAAATTTTTATCATCACGTCTTTTTTGTTACCAACATGTGTTGTGGTGGGATGATTGGGTTCCACCCCTGCAGCAATTGTTGTTCAAGCGAATGAAAAAAAATTTTGGACCACCCCTTTAAACGTAATCCAAATTTAATCAGACTCAAATTACAAATACGGGTATCAGACACTAGGTGTGAAACAATTAAAAAATAAAATAAAAAAATCTAGGTGTGAAACAATAATAAAAAAAAAATCTTCTTTTATTATACCTTTTTACATAACTAAATTTGAATAAATTGTAAATAAAGTAAAAACTCCATATAAGAATTTTAAACGAATGGAAGCTACTGTTGCTTCAAACGTTATTAACTTCATCAGGCTTGGATCCCGCCCTGAAAAAAAATAACAAGAGTCCCAATCTCACAATAACAACTTCTTTTCAATTTCTTTCGATCTAAGAAACCGAAATTTCAACAAACAAACCCCATTTACATTTCCCCTTTCTTCTTCTCGAAGCCTGGAAAATGGAGAGGCTTCGAGCATGGATATTCCTTTTCCTTTTCCTGTCGGTTTCTTATTGTGGAAGGATGATCTTAGCCGTTAGATCTGAGAAGGAGATTAGGGCTAGGTTTTACGGTAATTTAGTTAATTCATCTGCTCCTGATACTAATGACGGCACTATTGCCAAAATGTTCGATCGTGTTTTAGAAAAAGAGTTTTCTGAAAATGATCAACCTGAAGGTAACATTTCGACATTTTACCTTTGTTTTTTAGAAAGTTGACTTAATTTATTTCGGTGCGAATATTGAAAATAGAATTAGGAGTTAATGGTGCATTTCGGGTCTGTTAATGAGCTCGTGGTAAATTCGCTTTCGGTTATTTGAGTTTGCTATAGCTTAAATGGCTTAAGAAGGTACATCTAAATATTTTCTTGAAGGTACCATCTTTTATTCCAGGTTATATGATGATATGTTATAAACCTTTTGATGAAGAAATTAATGCCTTATGATTGATAGACAACCTCTCTAAAACAGTGTAAAAATGGAACATAAAGTTGTGAGCTTTTGTAAATTAAATCTATTTACTGCCAAAAAAGAAGAAGAAGATAAGTTGAGTAGAGCAACCAATCGGATTTTTAACGTGCTCCAAGTTCTGGCATTTAACCAATATGGTTTGTCTGGAATTTCAGTCTGTGTGGTTTGCATGATGAAAGATCGGATTAATCATGTGCTTTTCTCACCTGATTAGGTTCGGATGGAAACAGCTTTAACAGTACGGTTGCTGATGAGAAGGTAAGCTAAGTGATTCATAGTAGTCACCAACTTACTTCTTTATCATGTTAGTTGTTAGGTCTGATATTAAGATCAGCAGAAGATTATTTGCCGAAGCTTCGGCAGCACAAGAACTGCTTATTTTAGATGGTAAAGCAATATGTATATTTTCTTTGATCAGAGTATGCTTAACCTTAGCTGACTTTGTCTTATTGTTGTCTCAAAGTTGAAGACATGCATATCTATTCTAACTTCAATGTCTCCTATGTTTTAAAGTTTGGCTCCTAATCAGAGTGCCAACAGGCCCAAAGTTGTGACTTGCCTTTGTCAGAGTCTGACACTTCTGCAATTTACTTTTGGTTCCAGCTGATATAAAATTCTTTGCTCGTTTATGAAAAGTTTACGTTTCTTTCCAATAGGGAGTCTTGGAGACGGTAGCCAAAATTACCCGTGAGAAGATCAAGAAGAATGAGACACAACAGACAAAGTAAGCAACAAGTTTTAACTGAATAGATCACATGCC
Source organism: Lycium ferocissimum (assembly GCF_029784015.1). NCBI lineage: Eukaryota > Viridiplantae > Streptophyta > Magnoliopsida > Solanales > Solanaceae > Lycium > Lycium ferocissimum. The sequence continues at coordinate 28,676,907 of NC_081346.1, forward strand.
TCTCCTGGCTTTGCATGAAATTTGCTGAAGTTATTCATTTATTTGGCCTTTCACAGTGATACTAGATCATTCAAATTACAAGACGTTTTCTCCCTTGAAAATGAAGGTTCTGATGATGTTACTACATTGATTGACAAAAAGGTAAAAAAATCTATGCTGAACTATTTTAGAAAACATTGTTCGATATGTGTGGTTTTTGCCTAACTAGCTGTTTGTATACTCTTTTGCTTGATAACAGGACAATGTGTTTGTCATGTCAAATAAGAAATCAAAATATCCAGTGCTTCAAGTTGATGTGAGGTTGATGTTAATCCTTTTTTATCCTGGCAATACCATTGATGAAACATACATATTTAGGAATTTTCATCTTTCATATAGTTTCTACAGCTAGTGACATGTAGTTTGTGCTAAAATGTGTGCCTGCAGACTTATCTCTGACTTGGTGGTGGTTATAGTCTCCGCTGCCATCGGTGGAATCATCTTTTCTTGTTTAGGACAACCGGTTTGTCCTTTGAGAAGCTTGTGAAATCTTTCTTGGTTGATTATGATCTTTTGTGCTTAAATCTAAATATCAATTATACCCAAGTACTAAACGTGTCTAATTATGATTTCCTGGGGTAGGTTATCGTCGGTTATCTTCTTGCTGGCTCATTAATTGGACCAGGGGGTTTGAAATTCATCAGTGAAATGGTGCAGGTATGTAATCCTACAAGCTAAAGCGTTGCTTATGAGGATCAGTCATCTCTGCTTGTTTGTTGTTAATAACTGTATATTAAGCGACAATGTAATCTTGTCCATATGGACACTGAGAATGTTAATGGAGAAACAGTCTTGAGCATAAGAGAGATGCTTTCTATTTGTCTGTGCTTTTGGTTTGGGATGCTTAGTGGTTTGTTGTTCAAGCTAGTTCTCATTTCTTGTCATCTGTGGTACTATTGTTGGCTGCTAGCTTTTTTTTTTCTTTTAATTTTTTTTGTTTTGTTGGCTGCGAGTTAGTATGCAATCCTGGCGGTTTGAGTGCTTAACACTTCAATTTATAAACAAATGCTCTATCTAGAACTGGCTCATGCATGGTTGGTCACTGTATATTCCTGAGTAATGTTTAGTCGTCTACTCCTGCATCCCATGGTTGGCGTCATTTAAATATACAGCAGCGATTTCTATATCAATTTTGGTATACTAGACTTCTCTTTTCAGGTTTTAATATTGAGTTTAAGTTTTGTGCATTGTCAGTGTACCAAAATTTTTACACCATCAGGTAAAATCACCTGCTATTGCGGATTACCCATTCTTCCTAATAATTTCGTTTCTTTTCCTAAAATTAAGCACTACAGTTACTTTCTCTCTCCTCCAAATCCTCCTTCTATGTTTTATTTTCTTTAACTTTCTTTCCAATCTGTATGCCTTTGATCTCTTTTATACAAGCCAAATTTTTATATGATATCTATAGTTACAGATGCTTCTCAGAGAAAAAAATTGAAATTTGTTATATATAGCCGTCACAAAAAAAACATGAGTATTCTTAAAGCAACAGAAACTCCTCAAGATCAGCTATGGCTGAAACGTTGAAGAATTGTTCACAATGTCTAATGTATTGAAGGATTACTTCATTGATAGTAATTTTGATTAACGCTATTAAGGGACACAGATTTGATTTACACCGGAAAAGGAAATAACAAATTTCATTAGATTACAATTAGGACTCTAATTAATTATTTTTAATATCTTTTCCTAAATCTTAGTTATAAAAGTAACCGTGATTGTCCTTTAATTTACCTGATGGTGTAAAGAATTTTGTACACTGACGGTGCTCAAAACTTATAACTCTTTTATATCTTAGACGTGCATATTCGTTTTGTCTCCAACTGCTGTTCCAAGCAAGCTTGTATGGTTGCTGTTTCCGGAACCGTTGGTGTTTCTTGTGATGGTATTAGTTTCCCTGTTCTAAGATCTTGACTGCATCATGATTTTGTTTTCTATTAAGCAAACATTTCAGGTCATCATATTCCAAACTTGCAGACACCCAGACCCTCCAAATGAGAAAAAAGAGACAAAAGAACTCGATTCAAATGAGAAGACATGGATATGTTCAAAATCATGTTTGGTTTTGTCATTTTGGGTGGAAGAGTTTTCTGATAGAGCGATTGACGTTATATATAGAATTTTTGAGACACTAAGAATCACATATATTATCCAAACATTTACAAGTAGGTTGTCTAGTAATGCAGATTAGAACCCAAGGGTGTCCCCCTAGCGGTCAATGAAGTGGGTTGAGAACCACGTGGTCTCAGCTTCAAATCCTAGCGGAGGCAAAACACTAGTGGATTCTGTCGAAGCCTTGAGTGAGGACAAAGTTACACGGTACCTATGTTGGTGGGAGGTGGCAGGTATCCCCTGGAATTAGTCGAGGTGCACGCAAGTTGGCCAGGACACCATGGTTATTTAAAAAAAGTACTACATATTACACTGGTGCATATTTAGGTTTCTTAACTTCAGATTTGACTTGAAGTAGTTTTGCATACCTTAGTGAGTATCGAGCAATTCGTTAATCCATGATAAGCTTATGCAACAAGGTTACTGAACATGTTAAATCATGTTTGTACTGTCGATTATGAATAATTGCTCCTGATAAAAACGCAATTTTCCATGTGCTGCAAAAATAGGAGAACCTGAGGTGCAAAAAATGGAAGTATGTCGGATCTTCTTTTTGATTCTGGAATTCTTGGGAAGTATAAATAGGTGTGCAAATGGTTATCCAGAATGGATTCAATGCATGCTTTTGCAGCCGGTGCAAGTTATTGTTCTTTCTGTATGTGTTTCTTATGCATACAAGATTGAAAGTTTTTACCTGGTTATGTTGTATTGGACAAAACGTTGCCTGGTTGATCGGGTTGGTATGTGTCATTCATATCTCTGAGAGAAGAGCATCTGAGTTTGGTCTGAACTACATGTCTAAGTCTAGCTAAGCATGTTTCAAGCAACACGTTGCAGCGCTTTTGACTTTAATAGATTTTGCATGGAATCGTGAGACGTGTATTCTTCCCCTGTTATGTCCTTTTCCTTTTTGAATAACTAAACTTCAATTAACACAAGTCCGTGAAGTTACTAACATAATCTTGACTGAGAACTCATTTAATTGTATGGGCTATCCTGAGTCCTTCTCTTTCAATGTCAATTGTATTACAGGTTGAGACCGTTGCTCAGTTTGGTGTTGTCTTCCTTCTATTTGCTTTAGGTCTGGAGTTTTCCTTGACAAAGGTGCTTTGTATCATTCTATGTGATGCTTTTTCCATGCAACTGTTATAACTAATTCTTGAGAAAATATCTCAGTATTTCAGCATATATCTTTCCTTACTTGGGGCAGCCTCCTAAATATTATTGTGCAGCTAAAAGTTGTCGGTCCTGTTGCTGTTCTTGGAGGGCTGCTTCAAATTGTTATCCTTATGTTTCTGTGTGGCACAACTGCAATGGTATGGCTGTGGAATTGAATTTTTCTTCTCCAATAATCGATGCTTAGTTATGGCTTATGCGTTCTGTAATGTGCTGCAGTTATGTGGTGCAAACTTGTCAGAGGGAGTGTTTGTTGGTTGCTTCCTGTCAATGTCATCAACGGCAGTGGTATCATATAAAACCATGATTCTTATCATTCTTTCCTTGTCCTAAGGAAGTCTTACTAGTGATGTATTTTGACCATCTTAAATAAACAGGTGGTGAAATTTCTGGTTGAGAAAAGCAGCAACAATGCTCTTCATGGTCAAGTGACGATTGGAACACTGATTTTTCAGGTAAAACCTGTGTCCCTATTACCATATTTTAATGGCCATTTCCTTTATTAATTTACATATTACTAGAAGGTTGGCTCCTTTTCTTTTTCATTTATCCCCAGGACTGCGCTGTTGGTTTATTATTCGCTTTGCTTCCTGTTCTTGGAGGTAACAGTGGGCTTTTGCATGGAATTATCTCTATGGGAAAAGTGTAAGCTTATGGGCATGCTTCTTTCTGCGTTGTTTTTTGTTTGACTTAGCAGCAATTTGAGGCTTAGGACAGGACTAAATATACTGTTTGCTCTGTCTAGGCTGGTGATCTTATCCATGTACCTCAGTGTTGCATCAATTTTAACTTGGTCATTCGTTCCCCGTTTTCTGAAGTTAATGATTCGGTTATCTTCTCAAGTGAGTACTTCTCATGATCATATTTTTCATTTATTCTTTGCTCCACAGGAAATTATCCTTCTCTCCATCCAATAATAGGTAGTCCCTTTAACTTGCGTGGAGAGCAATGGAGAAGCTTGAGTGGTTTATCACAACTGAGTTGATTAAATATTTTTTCTCAAAGTAGGTGGAAAACTTGACCAACTTTGATCAGTGATGATATTAAGAGAATAAATTTCAGATTGATTAGTCTTTTTTTGAGAGAAAGGTTTAAGTAATACTTGAAGTGTGAAAGCTACAATAGTCAGATGGAAAGATGCCACTTCGTGTCTAAAGTATATATCTTTTTTAGTTTCAATTACTGCAGAATGGTAAACTTTAGTCAAGAGACAATTTTTTGGGACTAACTGAAATAATGGCAGGTCAATTTTTTGTGGATAAAGGGAGTAGTTGTATATGTAAGGTAACTTGTCGCAGTCCTTGTGAAGGCAAAAGTAATTGTGTAATTCAAGGTTGTAAGATTTTCCATTACTTATAATGTTTGAAGTTGTAGAATGGGTCTGTTGGGTAGGAGAAAAAAGAATGTGTATCTAGTAAAAGTGCATTGATAAGCGAAAAGTTTCAGCAGAATAACTCACTTATGATCTCCATATGTGTTTATCATTACCAACTTGATCATCATCAGCCAATGAATAAGTACAGAAGGCCAGATTTACCTAGTATCAGGGCTGCTGATCTTATCAGGTCATATTATTCTTAAGCTACTGCTGCGCTTGTTTAACTGACAGCCCTTTTGATTAATTGGAATGGAGTCTAACAGAATGGAGTTTATTCTTTAGGTTGTATTTTCTTCATTAAACGTCATAGTGCACCATGACCGTTCTGATCTTGATTTACCAACTGATGTCAGAACCCATCTAATTTATCTGAATAAGGGGATGGTGATTTGTCCAATCTTTGACAACAAAAATAATGAGCTTTTGGTTGGAAGATAGGCGATTAACCTGAATCGTGATTCCCTTGGAATCAACCACTAAAATCGTCTGAATTGAATGAAATGTTGGAATCACGATTCATTTCTTAGGTCAATCTGCAATATCATACTGGTCCTATTTGTCCGAATCTCCATCGTTTGTCAGTTGATACCAAGATATGGTGCTGACAATAAACAATTTATATCAGCTCTGCTGCATGCATTTGTACACCTCCGAGCATCGTTCTTTATTCCGTCTTTCCTTTTCAAGTTGTTTACTTTCTGTATCCTTGTCATTTTCAGACCAATGAATTGTATCAGCTTGCGGTGGTGGCATTCTGCTTATTATCTGCTTGGGTTAGTTTGAACACTGTCCAAAAATTTCTTACTTGAATGGGATGGCTATTCTTCAGTTGCAAACTGCATGATATGTATTTTTTTCTGAAACATTTTTGTAAAAGCTCTCTGAGATAGTGACTGCATAGCAAGCAGTGACAGAGCATACTGAGGGTGTTTCCTTTGATTATTCAGTGCAGTGATAAGCTGGGCCTCAGTCTTGAGCTGGGATCATTTGTAGCCGGAGTTATGATATCCACAACTGACTTTGCACAACATACCTTGGACCAGGTACTGATTTTGATAGGATGTTTCTTCGCTCATGCTTTTATTAGGACGCAAATTGGAACGTAGACCATGATCAAGTCGACGAGGCATCCTAACCTCAAAGTTCATTTTTCTATTTCGACTCACCAATCTTATTTATGTAAATGTTGTTATAAGTTTTCTCATTATCTCTGGACATTCTGGCTTTTTACAACATCTTTGGACACAAGGATGTCTGATCTGGTCGTTTTCTTCTATTATATTTTTTCTACTGGTTTTGGAGCATTTCTAAGCTCTACAGCGTATATTTCCATTTCTCTTTTATCATTCTATCCTTCTTCCGTCTTATTTTCCGTTAATGCCTTGGGCAGGTAAAGCCCTTATTACTTGTTGAGAAATTTGCTATTCATTAGTAGCTATATTTCGATCATTGTCGGATATATGGAAAAAGCAAATATCAGAAGTAGCATTCTAGTTACCGTGCTTTCTGTACAACAATGACAGATTGTATACTTGCAAACATCAGACTACATTTACTTTATTATTAAGTGTGTCTTAATATTACTTGTAGGTGGAACCAATTCGTAATCTCTTTGCAGCTCTCTTTCTCGCTAGTATTGGAATGCTGATACATGTACAGTTCCTATGGACGCATGTGGATATCTTGCTTGCATCCGTTATCCTGGTTATAGTTTTTAAGACTACTGTAGCTGCCATGATTACTAAGGTTTTTGGATATAACATTAGGACGTCAGTTATTGTAAGTCACCCATCTAAACACTTGTTAGACAATAATTATATTGCCCTACTTTTTATGAGTTTGAATGACTTTAAAGGTTGGGCTTTTGCTTGCTCAAATTGGGGAATTTGCATTTGTGCTCTTGAGTCGTGCCTCAAACCTGCATATTGTTCAGGTATCTCATCCTACCTAATTTTTTTTTCTCCTGTTACATTTCTTGTAGTTTTTGACCTTCCCCTTCACAATACCGTTTTAGGAGGCAGAATTTTTTTGTGTTCAAAGCGCGACACTGATCTCCCGATGTCCTTCCACTTAATGTCTTTAAGTTTATGAAATAAAGGAATTGCATTTGCTTTTGCGGAGATAGGTTGTGAGTGCCAGTATTTCTGTTGTTTTAAAGTAGATAAGGTAACACAATTTGAATTTATATATTGTTTCAAGGTAGTTCCCAAGTGGTTCTCTAATTTCGTTTTCAATCACAACTCTGCATGACACTGTCTTTTACATGTATGAATAATGCAATTTAAATTCACCCTAGTTGAAATATAAGGTTTTTAATATTTCAGTCATTGTGTTTCGGAACAGTACATATATACAGCTATCTTGGGTTGGTAGTTTAGTTTCTTGATCAACCTGTTATTTTAAACAAAAGCGGCACTTATCCTTTGTTTTCCTTTGCAAAGTTTTCCTGGCTGTCTAGATGTTAGTGTAGCTGTTCCACATAATGGCACCATAAACAATTTTTCCGTTGAAGATTAGCTTTTAAGAAAGTTTAGAATAACTCCTACTTATTTTAATATGAAAAGAACGAAGGAACGAAAGAAAGAAAGAAAGAAAGAAAGAAGGCCCCTAAAGACACATTGCTTGTTTTGCCAAAACACTCTGTGATTTCTTCTCATATTGCCAAGCTTTGGTGGACGGAGTTACTCGTTACCTATGCTGGTGGGGGTAGCAGGTACCTCGTGGAACTAGGCGAGGTGCGTGAGCTGACCCGGACAACACGGTTATTTTAAAATAGAGAAACTCTGCTTGTTTTGCATTAAGAAACAAGTCTCCTGACTTTTTTTATCTGCAGCCTCCTTGATTATGTTTCTATTAACTGATTGCTCGTGTCGTATTCTCTACTTTCATGAAGTACATCATTTTTTTTTATTTTTTTTTCAAAATGTAACATATTATGTGTGTGTGTATATAAATATCAGCTGCACAAAACCTGTGCAGCAACCATAATTACAGTGTGCAACAACAAAGAAAACAGCCAACCAACCGAGTACATCATTTGTCTCAAATGCCACTTTATCGCTTCTTTTGAATTCAGCTAAGTTTCTGTTATATATACAGGGCAAGATGTACCTTCTTCTTCTTGGAACAACTGCTCTAAGTCTTGTGAGCTTCTAGATCTTCAAATTGCTTGAGAAAATACTTTCGATGCTATATGTTTCTTATTTGATGTTTATGAATGAGAATTTTGTGCAGGTCACAACTCCTGTCTTGTTCAAGTTGATACCTGCTATCATGCACCTGGGAGTTCTTATGCACTGGTTTCCTGTGGAAAATATCGCACCCGATGAGGTAGTGTTTCTTACTGGAATCAGGGACTAATTAATTTACTGAGTGGTAGCCAAAATGCTGTTTTATTTTCCAGGTTTATGCTAATTGTAGATGAGATGTTATTTTTTTATCAAGTTCACATGCCGAGACCTCAAATATAGATCAAATGTTACTCTCTACTAATCTGTTTTCCTCCTTTTATGTAATTGTACTTCAATGAAAATCTTCTGCTGGCACGTTGTTCCTTTCTTTTGACTGAGGAACATTATTAATGAGCTAGGATTTCTCTGCTATAATTTATCATTATCTTCTCTTCTTTTTTTGGCTATCCTATAAGAGATAGGCTAAAGTCGTCAATTTAGTTTTTCCCTATTTTTCTTTGCAGGAGAAAGTAGCAATGATTGAAACGCACAACAGAGTATTGTAACGTTTGCTGTGGTTATATCCAGTAGTATCAACACAATGGCTAGATGACAGAGAATTGTAAAGTACCCAGTTTTGGCGGGCAGTAAATTCGATGTGCATTACTCAGCCCGAACTCATCAAGGATGCAGAAGTTAGATAGTTAAATTTGTTATGTACATGAATGTTCTTCTGCAAATGGATCATTGGATGCTGTATATATTCCCACTTTTTTGTCTCACAGTACTGTGCCCTGACATAGGAACAGATTTGGTAAATGATGATAACTCTCTTATAAAAAAAAATTGTACCTAGACATTTAATAGTGAATGCCAAAGAATTATCTGCCATCCAGTTTTCTTTTCTTTGGACCTCGAAAAATTATATTGCTTCAATTTAGAAGCATTTTCCAAAGTTTGTTGCAAAATTTTGTACTCTTAAGTCTCGTACTCTTAAGAAATAGATGGATTACTATTTTCTCCAAGTAAACCTAATCAAAAAGAAAGAAAGAAAGAAAGAAAGAAAAGGAAGGAAGAGAGGAAAACAACGGAATAAAAAAATCAAATCTGGGTAATGATTCTAGTTCTAGAAAACAGATGTAACAACCTACTACAGGCCAGCTTTTAAGAGGTTAAAAACATTTCTCTTTTTAAGATTTAAGGTGTTTGGTCAAATTAAATAAGTGCTTTAAGTAGTACCAAACGTATTTTTTCTGTTATTGGAAGATTAGAATCAGAAAATTACATTTTTTCAAGATGTAAATTTATATTTAGCATGTTATTCCTCATTATTTGCACGATCTCTTAACTGCTCCTATAATAAATAGATCTCTTATTCTTTTTTTCCTATTTCTCTTTGAAATAACAACCTTAATCGCCAGAATCAAGCACTTTATTCACGGGTATCATTCTTTTTGTTCCTTTTGCAGTGTACCAGTTTATTATATGATCAGTTTCTATTTTTGTTTCAATTTCGTATTTGGCGTGCATGAAAAAACATGTGTTCTTGCGTATTTGTGTTTGCTGATTCGTTAGTATGAATGACATTTGTTAGAAGAACTATTGTTGCCATGTAGTCGATCGTACTCCTTCCCTGACAAAATAGTTGTCGTGTTTGGCTTCTCGAGAGTCAATTTGACTAATCTTTGAATTTAAATTAGATTTGATTAATAACATTTCCAAATTAAAATTTAGATATTCAAAAACTATTTTAAAAGTATTATATGTTGCAGTTTCTTTCATATCAATATGGTGAAAAAATACATCTAAGTGTTGCTTATTAAATGTATGTAGTTTGACTCTCGAAAAACGAAACATAACAAGTATTTTGGGTCGGGGTCTCAGGGAATATAAAACTTGTTCAGATAGTCACAATCTGCCTGCGATTAACGATTCCATAAAAAAAAAAAAAAAAAAAAAAAAAATAAACTAGGAGGAGTCTTACAAATTATAGTTTTGTTTTGCTGAATTACAAATTATAGTTGATAGAATATAGTACTATCTTGTTTATTGTAAGCACATATGTACTTTACACAAACTTCGTCTCCTTAGCAAAAGAACTTGCAACCTACCTTTTCTTTGAAAGTTAAAGGGTAAAAACTAAGCAGCAATCTTTCTTTTTTGTGGGTTAACATGTAGTATAATTAACAATCATCGTGGCATCGTTATTTAAGTATAATTTTCTTCTTTCTTGCTAATGTAACTGTCAACTTTTGTTTTATAAATTAAGTTTCATAGTTTGTTGCTTTACATGTTCATCAAATAAAGTCAATCAGAAGAACTTATTGATAGAATATGTAAATATTCATTAGAAGATTTTGTAGTCTACTATTTTAGGTTAGCATATTTTGTATATTGTGTAATCTCCTACTTTAGGTTAGAATATTATTCTCCTATTTTGTATATAAACCAATTCAAGTAATGATAGGAGACAAGGAAAATATTTCTTACATGGTATCAGAATAGGGTTTCTCTTCCTCCTTGCCTTTCCTTAAATCCTATTTTTGTTTTTCCTCCTAGGCGCCCCCGCTTCTTTTTTTTTTTTTTCCATAGCCGACGCACCAACCACCGGCTAAGCCCACGTTCCACCCGGCCCTCGCGGTCTCAATATCAAGAATCACATCTCTCGTACTCGAGATGGAAAACTCCCAAATATGGTACTTGGGCGAGCTTTTCAAAATTCATGCTCGTTCTCCAGGGTCCGCCATCGTCATCATTCCTCCACCTAAGGGTAAGGAGAAGTCGGCTCCCCAAAGCGACGAGAAAATTGATTTATGGACCACCATTGACGCCTTGTGTGCTTGATGGATTTATTCGACGATTTCGAATGATCGTTAAACACTATCCTCGAACCGGATGCTACTGCCATGGAGGCTTAGGACTGCTTACGTGATATCTTCCAAGATCATCAAACTTCTCGTGCGGTGACTGAACAAGAATTCACGACGACTCGTATGGAGGATTTTCCCAATGCCTCCGCTTTATTGTCAACGTCTCGAGCCTTGCCGATCAACCGAAAAACGTTGGGGCTCCGTGACGAATACCCGCCTTGTCCTTCTGGCGGTCTCGGGTCTCACCGATGCTTACAAAGGGGTTGGGACACAAATTCGCCATGCAAAGCCGCTCCCGCCATTCACCGAGGCTCGGTCTTCTTGTTTTGGAAGAACGTGAACTTGCGGCTATGGTGTCTCGCAGTGCAGCTCGGCTATGGTGGCCTCGGTCGACCGACGTGCCACTCCCCTCGATAACTCGAAGCTCGCGCAGTGGAAATCAAAAAATTCCGCCGGCGAAGTCTGGAAGCGGCCGTGGGGGGGCTCGGGCGCGGCTCGGGCGGCGGCAAAATCACCGGTGGCGCGGTAGTCCCCCCCCCGGCGGCGGCGGTCGGCGGCGGTGGACTACGGCCGGTGGCGGTCGACGCGGTTGGCCCGCGCGGTGGGTCCCCCGGCCCTAGCGGCGGCTCTCCCTGCCCCCGTGCCGGCCGACGCTCTTGGGCTCGTCCGCCGCCGATCCCGCCACGGCGGGGGTATTTTGGGCCTCCTCCCCGGCTCGGCTCTTGACTACGGTGGCGGTGGCTTCTCCCGGGTCGTATGTTCCAACGGACATTGGTCCCGCCAATGCACACCGCTGACTTTGAACCCGCCCGACCAAAATTGGTACATGGACACCGGAGCCCACTTCTCATATGACATCCTCGACGGTAATCTCTCGTCTTATTTAATTTGAACGAGTCAAAAATAATGGTATTGTTGTGGGGAAATGGTCATTCGATTCCAATTCGTGGTTGTGGTCACACACTAGTTTGCCTCCCCAAACCCCCCTTTATCATACGAAATGTCTTACATGCTCTAAACTCATTAAAAATTTAATCTCGTCCGGAAGTTTACTACCGATAATTCGTGGTCTGTTGATTTTGATCCATATGGGTTTTAAATGAAGGATTTTCGGACGGGGATGCACTAATGCGGTGTAATAGTCGGGGAGATCTTTATCGGTTACCACCATCAAATATCCAACCACCACTCCATCAAACTTTGCGGCGTTGTCTTCTCTTTTTGGCATGCTCGCTTGGGTCATCCGGAAATTCTATCTTAGATTGTCTTAGGGTTCGTAAAAGCATTGAATGTAATAAATCTAGTCTTTCTAGTATTTGTCGTTCTTGTGTTCTTGGTAAACACATTAGGTTGCCGTTTGATTCTTCTATTTCCGAAACTTTGATGCCATTTGATATTATTCATAGTGATTTGTGGACCTCTCCCGTGTTAAGTTCATTGGGTCATCGATATTATGTTCTGTTTATGGATGATTTTTCGAAATTTTTATGGACTTTTCCGTTGGCTAAGAAATCCGATGTTTATCCGAAATTCTTAGCTTTGAAAACCCACATTCACACTCAATTTGAACGTCATATTAAAAATGTCCAATGTGATAATGGGAGGGAATATGATAATGATCAATTCGGGAAATTTTGTGAGTCTAATGGGATGTCATTTTGTCTTTCTTGTCCACATACGTCTTCACAAAATGGGAAAGCCGAAAGAAAAATCCTTCTATCAATAATATCACTCGGACTCTTCTTGCACATGCTCTTCTCCTCCTTCGTTACGGCATCACGCCTTACAAATGGCAACATATCTTCTTAATATTTTACCAAGTACATTATTAGGTCATGTTTCTCCTCTTCAAGTGCTCTACCAACGAACGCCATCTTACTCTCATCTTCGGGTTTTTGGGTGTTTATGCTATCCCCTCTTTCCTTCTCCAACTATCCACAAATTGCAAGCCGGTCTACACCGTGTGTCTTTTGGGGTATCCTACGAATCATAGAGGGTATAAGTGTTATGATTTATCGTCCCATAAAATCATTATTTCTCGTCACGTGATTTTTGATGAGAATGTCTTTCCTTTTCCAAATTACATTCTCCCACTTCTATTACTTATGAGTTTTTTGGACGATGGCATTTCCCCATTGTGGTTGCATCACTTGGCTTCTCCTACCCCCCTCCCACCGTGACCCGGCCCCCCCGCCGGCCCCCTCGCCGGCACCCGGCCCGCTGCCCCCACCCCACCGGCGGCGGCAGGCTGCCTATCCCCTCCGCCAGCGGGTCCCTCCCACCGTCACCCCGGCCTTTCCCTTCTCCCAATCCGTCCCGAATGGTGACCCGAGTCGCACGGTATTTTTAAGCCAAACGCCTCTTTAACTTAAATACCATGGTTACGAAATCCCCTCTTCCTCGTAACCCTCTCGACCGCCCCGCGACCCGAATTGGAAAATGGCTATGAATGATGAATTTGATGCTCTTATTAAAAATAAGACGTGGGAGTTGGTGCCCCGTCCACCTAATGTGAATGTTATTCGTTCTATGTGGATTTTCACTCATAAAGAAAAATCTAATGGTGATTTTGAGAGGCATAAAGCCCATCTTGTAGGTGATGGAAAGACTCAACAGGTTGGCATTGATTGTGGTGAGACCTTCAGTCCGGTGGTCAAGCGCCACTGCGATCGTACGATTCTCGGTCTTTCCCTATCAAAGAGGTGGCCTATTCATCGGCTAGATGTCAAGAATGCTTTCTTACACGGTGAGCTCCGGGGAAATAGTGTATATGCGTCAACCTACGGGTTTCGAGATCCCGCTCATCCGGATTATGTATGTTTACTCCGTAAGTCCTTATATGGGCTTAGCGGGCCCGAGAGCATGGTACAAGCGTTTTGCAGATTATGTCTCTTCTCTTGGTTTTTCAAACAGCAGATTACGACAATTCTTTGTTCATCTACAAAAAGGGGTCCGAGATGGCATACATGCTACTTTATGTTGATGATATTATTCTTACTGCTTCCTCAGATTCTCTCCGATGCTCCATTATGGCTCTTCTTGCCTCGGAATTTGCTATGAAGGATCTGGGTCCTTTGAATTATTTCCTTGGCATTCATGTCACTCGACATAAGGATGGGCCGTTTTAACGCAACGCAAGTATGCCACGGAAATCATTAATAGAGCTGGGATGTCTTCGTGTAAGGCTACTTACTCCGGTTGATACTAAACCGAAGGTGAGCGCACGTCGGGTGCTCTTATGATGACGACTCACTATCGCAGTCTCGCGGGTGCCCTTGATATCTTACTTTCACGAGGCCGGATATCTCTTATCTTTGTTCAACTGGGTATGCTTACACATGCATGCGCGCGACGGGTTCGTATGCATGCACTTAAGCGTATCATCCGATACATTCGGGGGTACAACTTGACTATGGTTTGCATCTTTATCCGTCCTCGGTTACGGATCTTCTTTCTTACACCGATGCGGATTGGGGGCGCACGACACACGTCGGTCGACGTGCGGTTCTTGTGTTTTTCTTGGGGATAACTTGATATCGTGGTCTTCGAACGCCAACCTACCCTTTCTCGCTCGAGTCTTTGAGGCGGAGTATAGGGGGGTTGCTAATGTTGTCTCCGAGTCCTGCTGGCTTCGCAATCTTCTCTTGGAATTACATTGTCCTATTCGTAAGGCCACTATGGTATATTGTGACAATGTGAGTGCCATTTATCTTTCGGAAATCCGGTGCAACATCGGCGCACCAAACACGTTGAAATGGACATTCACTTTGTTCGTGAAAAGGTTGCGCGCGGACAGTTCGTGTCCTTCATGTTCCTTCCCGCTATCTCCATTGCCGATATTTTCACCAAGGGACTACCACGAGGTCTTATTTGAAGATTTTCGAGGCAGTCTCGGCGTTCGTAAGCCTCCCGTTTCGGCTTTGGGGGTGTGATAGAATATGTAAATATTCATTAGAAGATTTTGTAGTCTACTATTTTAGGTTAGCATATTTTGTATATTGTGTAATCTCCTATTTTAGGTTAGAATATTATTCTCCTATTTTGTATATAAACCAATTCAAGTAATGAAAGGAGACAAGGAAAATATTTCTTACACTTATATTTGTCAAACAAAAATTAGACTTCAAGACTGTTAAAACTGAAAATAAAAGAAACCAATTTTCTTGGGTATAATTAGAGATGATTGGCTGATAAAATAAAGTTCTAAGCTTATATCTATCAGAACGGTAGTATCATTAGATTCTCAAACAGAATCCATTCCAATTTTAAAAAAAATTAACTAAGGAAAAGGATAAAGAGAATGGTGTAAACCAATTAATGAGAAAACGTATAATGATGTAAATTTGCTGATATACACTTTCTGAACAGAGTCTATTCCTTGGTTAGAGGAGAATTTACGTGTAGAGAAATTTAGAGAGAGACTTGTAACATCGGAACCAAATGGAGCATGGTTTGAAGAAAGTTGTTATAACAAGCAATGAAGAGCTTGAGGATATCGATAGCGTAGGTTTGAGAATAGCCTCATTAATGGAGAAAATTGCTGAAGCGATCGAGTCACGGGTTTCAATGACTATGAGGTTAAGGTACTCTAGTATTAAGTGCGTAATGGATGTTGTTTGTAATTTGCCAGGTATGATTGTTGGTAGCGATTTATGGTGGAAAGCGTGTGTGCTATTTCTCAAGCAACCAATGAGAGAAATGTTTTTAGCTCAAAAAGACCCAACGTCGCAATTGCAATGGTTGGAAAAGGTATAAGCTTCAGATGGGCTAGATTTTTTTATGTTATCCCTTATAATTTGCATTTGGAAATTTTATGTTCTTTCTAGTTATTGGAACTTTTATTTCTATTACAGAATATTGTTCTAGTTATGTTCTATGGTTATTGGAATTTATATTTGTCTTGTCTTGAAGTTATTAGAACTTATCTTTGCATATCAAATTTATGCCATTGCACTTATCTGAGCGAATTTATCCCTTCTACAATAACTAGATTGTTATACTAAAATTTGTGGATGTTAAGTAATTTTGTTTTATTCTTTTCTTATAGATATGTCATTGATAGGATATAATAATTATGAACCTGATGACGAAGTTCTTATAAAAGTAGATTATTTTGATAATGTACTTGACTTGGCAATTTGTAGTGTAGCTCTTGCACCAGAGTATTACTTAAAGTTTTGTTTAAAGACGCCATACAGAACTTCTTCTCGTACATGATTTTATTTCATCAAGAAGATATTTGAAGGGCACGATAAGAGATGTTATGACATGTTGAGGATGGAAAGACATATTTCTCGACTTGTGTGAAACATTAAATAAACAATATGATACGAATGCAACAAGAAAAATGACCATAGAAGAGATAATAGCTATGTTCATAATGGTCGTAGGACATGGTGTAGGAAATCGAATGATTCAAAAAAGATTCGAACACACTTGGAGAGACTGTTAATAGATTTTCATCATATTTTACTAGCATGTTTTGGAATAGGATATGGACATCAGTTAGCCTGTTAACATATTACCTTTTCTTGTTGTGTAAGGAAAAAAATGTTGTTTGAAATGTGACATCATGTGAATTAATGGAAGTTCCTCTAAGATTTTCTGATGTAGGGAAAAACATGTAATGTAAGGTTTTTCGCTTGGATCTGCCAATAACCTTTTAGGTAAAAAAAACAAAAACAGTTGTAAATTAGGAAAACACACAACAGAAAAACCAGCGCTAAGAGCAATGATCGGTTTGTTTCATTATCTATTGATCACTGGGTTGCAATATGGATATTCTCCTTTGATTCTCAAATTGTTATATGTATTTTCAAATATTTTGAAGGATAATTTTGAAAGATATCTCGTACAGATGGATACATAATTTGTGATTGTGAAATGTCAAATGCACTTTAGTTTTTTCACATGATATTAATTTTTTAATTAGCAGCTTGAGAGTCTGACAAAGTTATGCTCTGTTCTTGGCTACTCGATCTTGGAATTCCGTTCTAGAGATATGTGTTGTACTAGTTATGGATCACATAACAAATATATAGGTTACTGTTGTGATCAACACATTCAATTTGGATGTGAGGGTAACACTCGCTCTAAAATATAAAAATCAACGAACAAACGGTGAACATTTATTATTTGGTTTGTAATTAAGTTGGACTTGATTCAAATTTGGCTTAATCTAAATCAACTTTGATCTGAGAGGTGCATGAATTGAACTAGGTTTACATTTACATCGTTGTTTTAGAAAATAAGATAGCTCAAACAATAATCCCTTGCATCTCTGCTTTCCTAAAGCCCTTCTAATTGATAGGAAGAAATTTAAATGAATAAATAATTAAAAAAAAATAAGAAAGAGAAGAAGGCAGATTGAAGAAAAGAAGCTCACATCTTATTAAAGCAATGGATAATATGGATATACTATCCATTCGTTAACCTATTTTTATTTGTATCTGTAGTAAATCCCCACATAAATCCCTTTGTCCCCATCCCAAGGATCCTCTAACGGATGCAAAGAATTAATCCTAACCCTAACCGTTTATAGGTTTTTAGTATGTGTCTTCCAACACCCATAGTGGTAAATTTATAGACAACGTTAGGGTTAAGAGTTGGACTAACTAATGGGCTGTCTAATGCACCCTTTATGGGTGTACTAGGCCCAAAAGCTATTTTCCAACGGTATCAAATATGAACAGGTCGGATTTTTATCCGTTTTCACCTAACCCACCTAACCCATTTCGACCCGTCATAATTGACCGGACCCGACCAGCATGTTTGTCACCCCTACTTGAGTAATAGGCCCTGACCTTGACTTCGTTTCGTACAAAAATGGTTACTAGTCTAATGTACAAAAATGGTTTCTGTAGGAGCGAATTGCATGTGCTTGTTTTCACCATTTGCTAGTGTTAAAATTTACCATTAGTAGTACTGTTTCGTTTCATTGGGTCTGTTTGTGATGAAATTGAGATACATTTTTTTGCACGGATTGCCCTTCTTTTGGGGTGGTCTTTAAATTTTGCCCCTCATATTTGTGTTCTTTAAGTTTTGCCCTTTTGGATCACGAGGTTCGGGTTCGAACCCCCGCTCGCATAAAATAAAAAAATAATTTCGCAAGACAGTAATTTGGTGAGAGTGTATGGGATCAAAGATACAATCATAAGAAAAACCAAAGTTATGCTTGGAGACTTTGCCTTGAGACATTTTTTTTTTTTTTTTTTTTTTTTAAACTTTTCAAGGCACACTTTTAGTTAAGGCATACTTTTGGTTATGCCTTAATTAAAAGTATGCCCCATAAGGCATAATTCCTTAAGGAAAAATTTTGCCCCATAAGGCAAAACTAAATTATGCCTTGAGGAAAAGTTATGCCCCTCCGCATAACTTTAGTTTTTCATAGAAAAGTTATCGGAAAAGGACTTTGCCTTGAGACATTTTTTTTTTTTTTTTTTAACTTTTCAAGGCACACTTTTAGTTAAGGCATACTTTTGGTTATGCCTTAATTAAAACTATGCCCCATAAGGCATAGTTCCTTAAGGAAAAATTTTACCCCATAAGGCAAAACTAAATTATGCCTTGAGGAAAAGTTATGCCTCTCCGCATAACTTTAGTTTTTCCTTAAGGAAGTTATCTTAGGGGGCAGACTTTGCCTTGAGACATTTTTTTTTTTTTAAAACTTTTCAAGGCACACTTTTAGTTAAGGCATACTTTTGGTTATACCTTAATTAAAAGTACGCCCCATAAGGCATAATTCCTTAAGGAAAAGTTTTGCCCCAAAAGGCAAAACTAAATTATGCCTTGAGGAAAAGTTATGCCCCTCCGGCATAACTTTAGTTTTTCCTTAAGGAAGTTATCGGAGGGGTACTTGCTCGAGACATTTTTTTTTTTAAACTTTTCAAGGCACACTTTTAGTTAAGGCATACTTTTGGTTATGCCTTAATTAAAAATCGCGCATAAGGCATAGTTCATAGGAAAAGTTTTTGCTCCATAAGGCATAACTAAACTATGTCTTGAGGAAAAGTTATGCCCCTCCGCATAACTTTAGTTTTTCTTAAGGAAGTTATCTTGGGAGGGCGTACACTCCCTCAAACCCCCCTGCGCTATGCGAAATTATTTCTTTATTTTATGCTTGAGCGGGGGTTCGAACCCAAAACCTCGGGTATCCAAGCTAAGGGCAAAACTTAAAGACCACAAATATGAAGCAAAATTTAAAGACCGCAAATATGAAATTAAAATTTAAAGCACTACCCCAAAGAAGGGCAATTCTGCGAATTGCCCATTGAGATACTGGCCTTGTATGGGCATCCAAAATATATATGGCGAGGATCTTTCCCAACTTTTATGTGCATCCAAAATTTGCTTCACCAATTGTTGATCATTCATCTTGCAACTGTGTTTTTTTACCATTTCTTAGAAGTTTGAGGATATTCAGCGTTGTGCAATATATAGTTGTTTTGTACTCATTTATCATATTTGGGAAGTGTCCAGTTTGAAATAAAATGCGAGGCACTGTTTATGTAGACTCGTAGAGTTCATGTTTAACTACTACATCTATACTTCAACTTCTATACTTCAAGTTCATGTAGTTTTGGCCTTTTGGGTTCAAGAATCATAAATAACCCGGTAAGGATCTTCGTCGGATCATTTGCATATTTGTCCTGTTTTGTGTTGGTCTTTAATTTTGCCTTCAAATGGGCTGGTCTTTAATTTTGGCGTTCTTGCATATTTGTCCCTATTTTGTGTCGGTCTTTAATTTTTGGCCTCTAAATGGGCTGGTCTTTAATTTTGGAGTTCAAAAACTAACTTATGCCCTGCGCATCAATAATATCTACAAGTTATTCAAGCGCCCTTAAAAAACTTATGCCTCTATAGACATAAATTCGATTTTGAAGGCCAAAAATTAAAGACCAGCCCATGTGAAGGCTAAAAATTAAAGACCAGTCCCTTTGAAAGGCCAAACCGTGCAATTAGTTGATCCTCCTCTCTTTCCTTTTCTTTTTATAGATCCGCGGATCAGTACTGTGTGAAAATGATACCAGATAGCCCACCTTTAGTGTTCTTGTTAAAAACATAATCACAATTTGCAATGCATTTAACATTTAGCCACTACGCTCTTCTTCTATTGCCAATGTAACATCAATGGACAATTGTAATAAAGCTCTTGAAGACCTAACTCATTTATTATGAGGCAAGAATACATGATGTCAACCATCTCAAATCTCAATTAAATCTCTCTCCCACACACATCTTTTCCTTCTCTCTTAAGTGTTATTGATGAATTACAAGTGTTTTAGTTCATTAACTAATGTAGTAAGTGCAAACTAGTAAACTTTTCAGGCTTGATATTTCATATTCTTGTTTTAAGCATGGCTATTTGTAATGTATCCTATACCTACTTAAAAAAATAAAAAAATAAAGGCCCTTCCTATTTTAAGCTATATAAAAGCTAACATCCATTTATTTAAACGCAAATGCTTATTTACTTTCATAGACGTTAACCAAACAAAATTATCAAAATATTGGTTTAGATTTCAAAATTAAACTTTGAAATATGACATGTTCCTCTGGTTAGGATGAGGTGTTAAGAGGGTTTTTGGATTGACTCATTTTAAGTGTTTGTGGCGTTCGAGAAAGATAAAAAATACAAACATAAACTAAAAGTCAAAACTTAGGTATTTACAAATTATGGCTTTTAACTTATAAACTATTTTTAAAAAGTCCATCCGAACACCCTCTTAGTCTCTAAAACATTAATCAAGAAAAAAAAAAGATTAGGAGCTAAAGAGTATGGCATTAAACATGATTATGTGACATTAGAATAGTTTGTAGAGAGTAAACATAACCAATACACAATTATGACTTTGTAGTTGTTGGTAGATGTGCAATTGAAGTGTCATGCTAAACTCAAAAGTCAGGATCGATGTACTTTTTCAGATTGGATTTGTCAGGCTAGTTTTGCTGTTCTGAGTCTGTAAAGACTAAACAGTCAATTTTATGGATGTGAAGGTCACATCGGTCTCATAGCCATCACGAGTCCTATGATGGGTATTCAATACTACTATTAAACCCCCTCAACTTTTTTTCTTTTGATTTGGGTTCTCCTTCTGCCCTATCTGCCCAGAGCATTTCTTTACATAGGTCTCCGGTCCCTCGCAAAGTTAATGTAAAAGGGAAGAAAAGGAATTTTGAAGGAGAATATAGGTGTTCAGCTTATATTTTAAAACCTCTATCTCAATAAGAGGGTTGTTCAGATGGTTAACATTATCTATCTTCAATCCGAATGTTATGGGTTAGATTCACCAAGAAAGCAAAAAAGCAAAAGCTTCTAAGGTATATGAAAAAAAAACAACGATAAAATGAATTTATCTGCATCCCAAAATCCGAAAGATAGACAAAAATTAGGCGGAGCGAGTAAGACACTTACAAAAGCAGGTCATACAGTATATGAAAAAAATAACGATAAAATGAATTTATTTGAATCCAAAATCTGAAAGATAGACATAAACTAGGAGGGAGGGAGGAAGACACTTACAAAAGTAGGTCATACAGTAATTATTAGAATATGGTAGAAGGCAGAGTTGCTGTGTCCTTTGTGCTTATTTTTTGTATGATTTATAACCTAATAACCGACCCAAAATCATAACAACCAAATCGATAAATGTATAATATTATACTAAGTATATGATTTGATATGTTTTAATAATTTTAAAATCGATTAAATTGATTTGGTTTTGTTTTTGATCAAAAACCAACTCGTGAATATCGCTAATAAGAGTGTTACTTCTTGCATCTCCCTTTATATGATATATATTTTATTACGAGTATTAGTTATCCCAAGGAAAATATCATACATTCTTATTAAAAAAATAATTATATTTTAAAGTTTGCATTTAATCAAATAATTTACTATCACATAAATATTTATTAATTTATTTTATATTATAATTATTATTTTTTGTTAAAAATTCCGAATTAATTCAATCAGGATTCATTAATTCTCGTGTCTCCCTTAATCCCCTCCTCAACCGGGGGCCCTGCCTACATATCTACCGGCTACCTCCACTTGTGAGCCCTACCTTTAGGTTCCTTGTTGACTGCTTACCGCTACTACTGACTTAGCAGTTTGCAGCACAGCTCTCAAGTCTTATACCCTGTTTGATCTTTTAAAATCAATTTATTTTTAAAAAAATACTATTTGTGAGAAGCAATTTATGTTTGATAATTAATTTAAAAAGTATTTTTGAACAATAATTAGCATTTGATTAAATATTTAAAAAGTGTTTTTAAGTGTATTGTTCTTAAAAGTGTTTTTAAGTGTATTGTTCTTAAATTATTTTTTTAAAAAGTGCTTCTGAAAAAGCAACTTTTTTATTTTCTGAAAAACTGATTCTGCTATTCCCTAAAAGCTTGGTCAAATACCTCACTTTTTTAAAAATAAATATTTTTGGAGAAAAATAAGCTTGGTCAAACAGGCTATTAGGGATGTTGGTTCTTTTTCTTGCTTAATTTTAATAACTAAGAAAAAATTACTGTAAAGTTAGCAAAATTATATAGCGCATTGCAGAGAAATAGTGATTTCGTTGGAAATAAATCACGAATCACTTTTTAAAATTTATAGAAAGATTTATGGAACTAATGCATAAATTGGAAAATGTCTTCTTGTTATTCGTAGTAACATACCATGCTTTCATGGTTGGTTCGAAGAACCATACTACTATACTTTTGCTAAATGTTTCATTGCAGCGTGGAAATAATTTGAGAAACATAGTCATTTTTAGCTTAATACATTTTCCTTTGAAAATTCTGTGGCCATTAACTCCATGATTTCACAGGCCAGGTATTAATTAATTATGCGTAACAAGTTTATGATATAGTTTCATCAGTGCTTATTCGTAATCCAATTATTTCAAAGGGAAGAGTCATAGAAGAAGTTGATACATAAATCTTTCACATGCTCAATAATAGCGGAGCTTGGACTTTTGATAAAGGAATTTAAAAAATTAGAACATGTGATTTCAAGTAAATATTGCATTGTTTTTTTGCCACTATGAGGGAATTCAAAAGTTAATACGGAAAAGGATCAAATATGTCATCCAACTATCAGAAATGGCTCATTTACGCCACTCATCAATAGTTTTCATTTACGCCATCAAATATAGGTTTACTCATTTACGCCATTTAATGTAAAATTTACCATTTATGTCACCCATCAATAGTTTGACTCATTTACGCCATCGCTTTATTATCAAAATGACTTATCCATGCCATATTTTATTAAAACCGATTTTACAATACCATATGACACGTGGACCTCCAACTAGATTATGGTTGTGGGTGGGTAAGGTGTATGGATCGGTTTTTTATTAATTTGGTATTTAAAATTGGTTGGTTTAATTAAGCGACGTGAACCTCTAATTGGAATCACGTGTCATATCGGTATTATAAAAAGCGGCGTTAATGAAAAATGGCATGAATGAGTCATTTTAGCAGAAGCGATACATAAATAAATCAAACTATGATAAGTGGCGATAAATGAGCCATTTCCTATAGTTGATGGATAAACGAGTCATTTTCTATAGTTCGAAGACAAATGAGCCAAACTATTGGCATAAATTCGCATAAATTGAACCATAGTTGGATGGCATATTTAAACCTTTTCTGAAGTTAATATGTATATGGGAAAAAATATTTTTATCTTTCTTAGTTGTGGCTCTGTGATAGCGCTCGATATGCGTACGATCTTTTGATTCTTTTCAGTTTAGAGGCAAAATAAAACAGGGCAGAAGAAAAGATGGTCGGTCAAACTGGAAAAGTAGAACTGAGGTAAAAAAAATTCTGCTTCCATGTACAAAACAAAATGCTCAAAATAGAATCAATGTATTTTGTACTAATATGGGAAACTTTGATTTGCATCGATAAGAATATGATCCTCTATACAGACACTTGTAAATATCCTTGCTAAGAAAGCAACTGCAAATTTTCCCTTACTTTGAACAACAAATGAAAAAACATGATCTTTTTCTTGCAGATAATTTTCCATTTGTCATGTTATATATTCAGTCTCTTTTTTTAATTCCAAAGTAACCCAAACTTCTTTAGGAAATTTTATTTTCATAAACGCTGTTCCCCTCTTATTAGCTTCAGATTTCCCTCACTCGCAACAACCACGCGCTGCACTAAAGGTTCGAAATATTGTTACACGCGCTATTAAAGAGCGCGTGGATGGTGATAGAAGATAGCTGTCAGAATTATAACCATTTGGGGAAACGGCAGCTGCTGCCACTTTTTATTTCCACAGTCGCTAAAAGTAAACGTCGCCTCACCGCCGTTTACAACTTCATTGTCCTCCTTTCATTTAGAAAAGAAGGTTTACTTAGTCATTTATAAAGCTTTAAAAATATATTAATTTTTAGATAAAAATATATAATTTGGTTAAAATATGCTTAATTAAAATAAATTTTAAGATTTGATCACTTAACACTTAATAAAGATAAATATGAAAAATAAAATTAATTATTTCTTAATTTAGTATGAGGACGCTCTTTTTTAATAAAAAAATAAAATTTAAGTGGACACCCTTTTGAACCGGAGAGAATAAAATATATAAATCTTGTGATTAATGTGTAAAATATACCAAAATGTCTTAGTGATCGTCTTAAACACAACATATAAAACGTGAGAATTAAAGAGTTGCATAAAAGGAAACAAACATTCTTTTCAAAATGTACTAAAAAGAAAAATAAGATAAAATATTACCGCTCTAGCAATCTTTTCTTCTTCTTCTCTGGTTATGTTGCCGCGGCTTCCGAGTACTGTGTTATAATCTGTTTTTTACTTCCTCTCAAGTCTCAACGACACTTGCTTGATACTAAGCAGCCGTTTGTTCACAAAAAAGAATTCAATAAAGTTAAAACAGTATTTAGTTATACATCGAACAATTTTACAAATAATAAGAATTAAAGATGAGTTTATTAAATTTAAAAACAGTTTTTGATGTGACAAAATCTTTGCATTCACAAAGTTTTAACTTTTATTTAAAATTAAATGCTCGTTCAAATGCAATTTCGTATTCCAAATACCTCTTTTCAACTTTGCTTCAATTTTTTTTTTTATATCGAATTTTATGTCCAAACGCTTACTTAAAAAATGGGGTGATTTTTAGCACAAAAAATAGTACATACAATATATATTGTTACTAGTAGTTATTTTCTTATATTTGGTGTTATTAGTGCCAACGTTGATACACGGGTCAGTTATTTTACTGCAAATGTCAAATAAGACATGTTTATAATCTAAAATATGTGTATTATTATATAAATTTATATCTATTTCGGTATGGTATCCATATACTTTAATAAAAAATATTCTAAATTCTGAACAACATATCGAATTTTTTAAAACCTTAAATCAAATCAAATATCATATTAAATATTGGATACAAAATTTGCTCACCCATATCTCAGATAAGAATTTCCAAACAATACCAACAGGTTTGCTCGGTTGTACTTGTAGTGTTTGATCAAATCATCAAATTTCCAAAATACTTTTGAAGTGTGGTAATAGATTCTTATTTTTCTCCATTAATCTTGTTAGTAGTAGTTCTTAAAGTTAAGGGCTAATTAATTACCAACTGACTCCCTCTAACTTTCATTTCGTGCAATTGGTACTAGTCCAATGTCGTAGCAACAGTAGTGACTTTTATAGGGGCGACGCCTAGTGTGGTTGTTACTTCCTACTAACATATTACCATGTGGTAATGTTAAATTTACAAGTGTCAAATAGTACTGTTTTCGTTCTTTTTTCTGCTTGGGATAAAAGCACAAATTGTACATGTACCCGCAATTTTTATTTATCGATGCCTACCTGTACCAAGTTACGTTGTTCGTACCCATCTTTTATGGGCACACTAAATTTTCTTCACCATTTATTGATCATCATTAATAATGTGAGACTGATTTTTCCCATTTCCTTAGAAGCTTGAGGAAATCAGCTTTG
The DNA here is from genome assembly GCF_029784015.1 of Lycium ferocissimum. Classification (NCBI taxonomy): domain Eukaryota; kingdom Viridiplantae; phylum Streptophyta; class Magnoliopsida; order Solanales; family Solanaceae; genus Lycium; species Lycium ferocissimum. Next base: position 28,702,640 of record NC_081346.1, read on the forward strand.
GTTAGCTGCATAGACCTACTTTAATTTCACATGGCACGGGTGAGAAAGTGATTAAAATGGGAGTTAATTTTTTGTATGGTCAATCAAGTTTAAGGAATTTGCTATAAAAGTCACTTTTGTTTCATTTAGGACAGTAAGGTCACTCATGTATCATTATTTTCCTCAAAGAGTATCTAAACACTTCAAAAGCCTTCATCTCTCCCAGTTGGCATACCATGTCACTAAAACCTCATTTTTAATTTTTATTTTAATAATAAACATATTTAACTCATCAAACTAATTTAACCAAATTCATATTTTATACCCAGTAAAATATGACCTAAGTCACTTTCTATTACGTCACTTTTTAAATCTAAATTTTGTTTAATCTCAATTCAAATATATTATCTTTCAATTTGATTTAAATTTCAAGTAATTTCATATTTCTATTCAAATTCAAGTTTTTTTAAATAGCATGTCTTTTTCCACATTAAACAGCATATTCTTTCCACATTAAATAGAATTACACAAATAACACAAATATTACATTCGTATCGGGTTTAACTTTTAAAAAATCTAATTAAATTATATATTTTAAAAAATAATTAGTGTAAATTGTTCCTCTTTATTTTTAGTTATTTATTCTTATATATGTAGTGTGTAATTTTTGGCATTTCCAATTTCATACCATCGATGTCTTTTCATTTCTCATGCAAAAGGTATTTAATATTCATTACTATAATACTTGTTTTAAAATATTATATTCTTATTCTTATTTTTATTTTGAAATACTATATTATTGGTCTTAAATGAAATATAATATATTCTTAATTTATTTCCATTATGATATGGATATTCCAATTTGTCATGTTATACCTAGCAATATATTAAACTAAAGCTCTAAAGTAACTCAAATTCAATTTTTTTATAATTTAATTTTAACTTTTAAAACTTATCTATAGATTCAAAAAATAACCTTTTAATTCTACTTCATTTAGATTACATGCTTGTTTGTTTCTTTGCTGCTTTTTAACGGGGTCATATTGGATATAAAATATAAATTTGATTAAATGAGTTTGATGAGTTAAATAAGTCTATTATTGAAAAACTATGGGGCTCTAATGACGTGGCATGCCAACTAGGAGAGAAAGAGACTTTTAAGGTATTTGGGTACTTTTTGAGGAAAATAGTGATACTTGAGTGACTTTATTGTCTTAAATGAAACAACAATGACTTTTGTAGGAAATTTTCTAAACTTGAGTGACTATCCAAGGAATTAACTCTTAAAATGGTTCTTAATGTTATGGGGTTCGGTTCATTTGGTTCTTGATGTATAAGCATGATGAAAATATCCTTAGGGCCAATTTGGCCACAAGAATTATTCACTTTTTTCCCGAATTTTTTTTCACTTTTTTCCGGAATCAACGTTTGGCCATAAGAATTCCAAATACAACTTGAAGTTGTATTCCGGAATTTCAAAAACAAGAAAAACTTGTTTTTCAAAATTTTCACAACTAAAACAACTACTTTCAACCAAAAACTACAATTTCAAAAACTATGGCCAAACACAACTCCAACTCCAACTCCAAAATTCCAAAAAAGTGAATTTATTTTTTGTTTCTATGGCCAAACACCTACTTAATGTATCTCAAAAAGTGATCAGTGTGGTCCTAAGCTATATACAATTGTTATTTTTCTTTGTCATAATAAACGGAGACCTTCAGGATCTTCCTCATACATAGCCTATGCTTAGCTTAATTAAAGATATTATATGTTTCTTTCATACTCCATTGAATATATTCATCATAAAATTGCAATCTTCTTAAAGCTATATCCATAATCGAAAGTTTTCCCATGTCTCTTGTAAGTTAGGGTTAGAGATTTTAATATAGATTCTGAAATCGGATTTAACGATATAAAAGATACTTTTATTTTGTAGTTTGAAAGCTCATGTGCAGTGCACATGCCGAGGGCCTCCGTTTAATTTGACAGCAAGAAAGCTATCATCTTTACTTATATGGCTTAGAACCAAACTGATCACTCTTTGGTATGTGTTAAGAATCATTCTAATCACATTTATACGTTAAGGACTAGGGGTGTCAAATATGGCCTAAAAAATGATGGCCCGCCCAACCCGCCCAAAATTTTATGAGTTGGGCTCAAGATGATTTCATATTGGGCTAATTTTAGCCCAACCCAACATAGCCCATTTTAAAGTGATCTCCACCTTAGCTCAATACGAGCCCATGTTTAAGATTTACTTAAATTTGGGTTTATTGCTTGAGATTTACTTTATTTTTTACTATGTATTCACTTTTCTTATATCCTATATCTTATAAGTTCGTGATGTGTTTGATACGAAGGAAAATATTTTTCACAAAAAATGTTTTTTCTCAATAATATTTTCCACGCAAAATGTTTTCCTCAAAAATATTTCCACAAAAAATCCGCGATAATATTTTTCAGGAAAAGTATTTTTCGCGAAAAATGTATATCTAGAAAATAGTTTTCATGAAAAATGTTTTTCTAGAAAATTGATCCCCTCAAAAAAACTGGGTCAAGTTGGGCGGGTCATGACCCAACCCATTTTTAGCCACTTCAACCCAAGTAACTTTTGGGCCAATGTTAGCCCAACCCATTTATTAACTCAGCCCAGCCCGCCCATTTGACACCCCTATTAAGGACCAAATGCAATCAAATCCATACATTAAGGTCCTTTTTGATCATTTTCTCTCGGATGGGTTGGCAAATGTCAAGTTTGCAATGGAACGCAAGAAAGTGTTTATGTTTGATAACTAAATGCTTCTAACCCAACGTAGTTATATATATGGTTACAAAAAATGAAAAATATGCTAGTAAGGATTTGAACTTTTTTTCAGTTCAAGTAATAAGGTCAATAGCTCTGCATGACCTTCCGATGCCTGGTACCAAGTATGAATAAAGAAGAAGGTTGCAATGGATAAACGGTTGACATTAAAAAGTAGAGTCCTCATAACATTATATACTTTTCATGAATACGTGAACTAAACTTGAATAGAGCGAAAAGAAGTAAACTAATTTGGGATTGAGGTGTTGTTGATTGATGTTTCAAGCAATAAGGACAAACATAGAGGTGATCAAATTGGGCTTTAGCATCATATACAATCCAACTTGGGAAAAACATCTCCCAAGAGATCTCTTTCAGCAAAGAAATAGAAAAACTAGTTAAATTATGAGCTATTTGTTCCAACATCTAGAGATATATATAAAATTGAAATGATCAAATAAGCTTGATAGCTTTCATATGTCTTCACACATCACTTGTATCTCCCACGAGGTAGCCACTCGTTTCTGGATCATATCAACAACATTTTTAGCATTGGACAAAATCTTCACCATCTTTCCATCCCTTACTAATTGCATGTTCAAGAGCTTTTCTAATTGCAATCGCTTCAGCAGTCATGGCTTTCCAACATATTGGATTGCGCCATGAGCATGAAGCAGTTTTCCAAGGCTATCCAAAGCCACAAAACCAATACTTGCCCTCCACTCATTGATCTGCAATCCTGCATCTGTAAACAATAAAATACCATCTTGGAGATTTGTTAGTTTAAGCACATGATAATTTTCAATTGAGGAGCAAAAAGATAGACTTGTAGTTACTAAATCTTTATATTCTTCATACTCAAAGAGAGACTTAATAACAATGTCTCTTGGTTCTAACCTTTCCTGATTAAACACCCATGCATTCCTACCTTTCCAAATTTTTCACACAATATTAATGTTCAAATTTAACAATTTTATAGATTTAGGAAAAGACTTAGTATTTAAGAGCAAGTCATATCACCAGATAGAAAAATCAATAATATTTTTAATACCAGACCAATTAATTGGACATTACTGCCACACAAGTTGAGACCGAGGTCATTTGAATAACATATGTTCTATATCTTCATGTCCAAGACCACAAAATTCACATGTACTATCCACATTCTTTAGTCTTTTTGCTAAATTACAATTGACAGGTAAAGAGTTAATCACACATTTCCTTAAAGAATGTTTAAGCTTATGTTTAAGTCCTAACTTCCATAGAGAATCCCAAAAGCTTTTTTGGAAAAGAGTGACAACTTGATTGGGATTCCGAATTTTCCGTTGTCTTACCCACCAAATTCTTTGCTAAGTAGTAACCTCATTTAACTTCATAGTTTCTTATTTTGTATGGTGCCAAATTAATTTATCATTGGAACCTGTAATAGATATTGGGATAGATAGTATAGCTTCTACATCTTCAGCTTTAAAAGTCAAATTTAGCTCTTGCATTTTTCATGTGTGCTTATCTTCGTCAATTAAATCTGAAACCATTAAATCTAAATTTCTATGCCCAGGAATACTCTTTGGAGTAAAACCTTTATTATTTGGTATCCAAGGATCAATACAAACATTGATATTTTTCCGTCAGAAATTCTCCACTTAATCCTTTACTCAAAAGATCTCTTCCCCACAAAATACTCTTCCACTGCCATGATCCAGTTGATGATGGACAATCTTTAAAAGGTTGAGTTTGGAAAATATTTGCAATCAATAACCAAATTTACGCAGGGTATCCTTAGAATTTTTGGCCCTGTTAACAAACTTTTATAATTTAAACTCTAGCCAAAATTCTTCCTCAACCAAATAATGAAAGTTGTGTTGTAGAAAATTAATGATCATGCTTGTATTGGGCAAAATGCAGTGGATACAGCTGTATCAATACGGTTAGGACATGTGGCATAAAGGACGGGTTATAAGGTGAGTTAGCATTACTACCACCGGTGGTAGCAACATGGTGCCGGAAGAGTACCCAGACTAGTGGTGGAGTGTAACAGCTCCGGAAGAGACTCCAATGGTCTTCCATATGAGTCAGTCCAAGCGTTACAGATTCGGTGCAATCGAGCTTTATGGCCCTCATCATTGTTCGTTATTGCCATGTATTTAAAGCTCATTATGAGCAGGGGCGTAATACATGGAATATGCGCCCCTAGCTCTTAGTATAAATAAGGGTTGTCACTCACACTGTAAAGGACACGAAATACAAGATAATATACTCAGTTCCACTACAAATTCTTTGTTTAGCTTTTTACTTTATAGTGTTCATATTAAGTTCTGGTGCCACGTCGAGATCGAAATAGAGGAAGCTACGTCCGGGCCAATAGATTACTGCCCAGGCTTTCCCTTTATTTCTTGTTTATTAACATGTGTTTACATTATTTCTATATTGACAGTCTAATCTTACTGGTCACTCTGATCAACGTGTCCCTGACCGCATCTATAAATTCAACTGAATAGTTTTACGGGTAAACAGTTTGGTGCCTACTGTGGGGCCGGGACAATTGTGGTTATCATTGTGACCATTGTTTGTTTTATTAATCTCTCTTAAGTTTCTTGTTCCGCCTAAGCATCAATTTCAGGTATGACAGGAGTTAACGACAACCCAATGTTGCAAACCAACAAGGCTATCTCCCACTGGGACGTATGGACATCCCCTTGAAAATGATTTGCAACAACCTAATGCAGGTAATTGAAAAACAGAAGGAGAGCACAATCTCAACACTGAAACGGATGAAGTCCTCACTGACGAACCGATGGCAGAAACCATCCAGATTCTGAGGGGGCAAAATCACGAGACGATGGCAGAAGTAAAACGGCTGTAGCGGATCGTCGAGGCCCTCAAGGGAGTACTGGTGGACAGGGTGACAACTCCCACCGGCACGCCTGTAACTGTTGCTAATGTAAATGCCACTGATAGAAGCGGGCAAACTGTGGGAAGGAACGGAGACGTTTTCGGAAGCGAGTTCGCTCCCAATTATCCTTTCCAAGCCGAAGTCAAGCGATTCATGAGCGACATTACGGGAAAGATGGATTAAACCGCCAAGGAGGAAGAGAAATCCCCGAGGCACCCCCGGTCGTAGAGGGCCCCGATTCAAAAAAGCACAATCAGCGGACTTACACACTGGAGTCGGCTCCAGAACCAATCCCGAAGCGGTTCAAAATGCTCGATATTCCCAAATATGACGGAACCACAGACCCGCAGGAGCACATTAGGGCCTAAACTATGGCGGTCAAGGGTAATGATTTGCAAGAAAAAGAGATCGAGTCGGTATTGATTAAAAAATTTGGTGAAACTGTCACCCGAGGTTCCTTGACATGGTATTCCCAGCTTCTGGAACACTCAATCACTTCATTTGCCATGTTAGCCGACATCTTCATCAAAGCTCATGCCGGCGCGAGGAAGGTAAAAACCAGAAAGGCGGACATCTTCCGCATTGCTCAGGGAGAGTCAAAACATCTCAAGGATTTCATCACCTGTTTTCAAAAGGAGTGTATATTGTTGCCTGCCGTGCCGGACGAGTGGGCAGCAGAGGCCTTTACTAAGGGTCTGAACCCTTTGAGTTCGAATGCTTCCCGAAGGCTTAAGGAAAGCTTCTTGGAGTTTCAAGCTAAAATCTGGGAGGATATGCACAATCGTTATGAATCCGAGATCTGGGTGGAAGACGACATGTTAGGGGGCTCCCTTTGCAAATCCCCCCGCAAAAACGAACAAAGGTTTCGGACCAGACCATAACTCTTCGAAGAATCGCTTTCAACCCTATCCACCGCCATAAGCTACCAGTGGTGGATCCGACTATCAGTCATTGGAGAAACCCAGTGAAAAGTAAGAAAGACAATTTTGGGAAGAATGGGCGAGGGTTGCAGCCTAGGAACAACCAGGCCGGACTTCCTCCGAAAGGGACGGAGTATCCCAAACTCACAGGTTACAACTTCACTATTAGTGAATCCCAGATAGTGGATGTGCTGAAAACCTAACCGACATCTATTCCTCTTAGGCCGTTGTGGTCTGACCCTAGCAAAAAGGACCAGACGGTGTGGTGTGAGTCCTATGGAACCTCCGGGCACAGCACCACTTACTGTAGACACCTCCGTGAGGAGGTAGCTAACATGTTTGCTAGGGGACATCTTTCAGAGTACCTGAGCGAAAGTGGGAGGAACAATTATGGCAGGGCCAACCCCGTCAAAGAGAAGGACGCAACTAATGCTCCTCCACACGTCATCAACATAATTTTCGGTGGATCCATGATCGTTGGAACCAGCTTCACTATATCGAGAAAAATGAAGATCTCGGTAACGCGAGAAAAAAGGACTTGGCAACTTCCAGATGAGGGCATTATTACTTTCTCTAACTAAGATGCGCGGGCGTCACCTTACCACACAACGACACTCTGGTCATCATCGTACTCCTTGGGAACTATCAAGTCAAATGGATTATGATAGATCCAGGAAGTTCTACTAATATCCTGTGATGAAAGGTGGTAGAAGAAATAAGGTGTCTTGAGAAAATGATACCGGTTGCAAGAACACTCTCAAGGTTCAATATGTCCAGTGAGATCAGCAAGGGCGAGATTGACTTGCCCGTGGAGATCGGCAAGGTTAGAAAGTTGACAAAATTTTATGTGATCGGTGGTGACATGCAGTACAATGCTATTTTCAGGAGACCCTGGCTCCATGATATGAAATCTGCCCCCTCCACACTTCATCTGTTACTCAAATTTCCTACCCTAAATGGGATCTAGCAGATTCGGGTGGAACAGCCAACCTCAAGAGATATGTTCGCCATAGAAGAACCCGTAGCTGAGGATAGTCCAAGCAAACCCGTCCTCTAGCAATTACAGGAGCCAGGTCCCGCATCAAGTGAAAATCAATAGACACCGACAAGGAGCAAGGCCGACGCAGGGCCTGAGGGGGGGGTGAAAATCTTTTCTATGGAGTCCCAAGGTACTTCCGTACCGCCGGACAACTCGGATCTTTACTAAATCCACCATCGAGGAGCTGGAGCAAATTGCACTGCATCCATACCTTCTGGAGAGAAAGGTATACCTGGGCACGGGGTTAACCTCGAAGCTCAAGAAAACAATACTTACTTATTTAAGAAATAACAATGATTGCTTTGCTTGGTCCCACAAGGATATAACAGGTATCCCGTCGGACGTAGTGATCCACAAGCTCAGGTTGGACCTCAACTTTCCGCTAGTGCGCCATAAGAAGCATCCCATAGCGGAAGTCCGCAACAGGTTTGTTAAGGATGAGGTAACTCGCTTATTGAATATTGGGTCTATACGGGAAGTAAAATATCTGGGCTGGCTTGCGAATGTAGTTATAGTGTCTAAAAAGGGTAATAAGTTTAGGATGTGCATAGACTTTAAAGATATAATAAAGCGTGTTCGAAAGATTCATTTCCATTGCCAAGTATCGATCAGATGATCGACGCTACAACCGGACATAAGGTGATGAGTTTTCTCGATGCATACTTCAGGTATATCCAGATAAGGATGCACCCGGAGGATCAAGAGAAAACATCCTTCATAACTAATTTTGGCACATATTGTTATAACGTAATGCCTTTCGGGTTAAAAAAACACTTGAGCCACTTATCAGAGGCTCGTAAACAAAATGTTTGAGTAGCAAATAGGCAAGACCATAGAAGTCCGTATAGATGATATGCTGGTTAAAAGTCTCCATAACAGAGACCATATTAGTCATTTGCAGGAAACATTTGCTATATTGAGACAATATAACATGAAGCTAAACCCCGAGAAGTGCGCATTTGGAGTTAGATCCGAAAAATTCACAGGATTCTTGGTCTCTCATATGGGAATCGAGATAAACCCAGAGAAGATAAAGGCCATTCAAGATATTTCGGACATACTGGAAGACGTGAAGGCGGTGCAGCGACTAACTGGTCGAATAGCTGCCTTTAGGAGGTTTATATCCAGATCTCTGGAGAAATGCCACAAGTTCTTCTCTTTGCTCAAAAAGAAAAATGATTTCAAGTGGACACCAGAATGCCAACAAGTTCTTCGGGACCTCAAAGCATATTTATCCTCCCCTCCGCTCATGTCCAAACCAAAAGACGGAGAACTTTTGTTGGTCTATCTGGCTGTCTCAAAGGTAGCGATAAGCGCCGTTCTAATACAAGAGGACAAAGGTACGTAATTCCCTGTTTATTATGTTAGTCGAGTCATGTCGGGGGCTGAAACACGACAAAACTCTGTTGGAAAAATTGGCTTTTACTCTGGTAATAGCGTCGCATAAGCTCCGACCTTATTTCCAATGCCACCCGATTGTCATGGTGACCACCTTCCCATTAAAGAACGTGCTCCATAAGACCAAACTTTTAGGGCGATTGGCAAAGTGGTCGGTTGAATTAAGCGAGTTCGACATTGAATATAGGCCCTGTACTGCGATCAAGTCCCAAGTCCTCGCAGACTTTGTGGCAGATTTCAGTCTGGGTGTGGCCCTCCAGGCTCAGAAGGAAGCTTCTCTGGTTCCGGGGGCTACATCTGAAGTATGGACGCTCTACACAGATGGGTCATCCAATGTGAAAGGCATGGGGCTAGGTGTGGTACTCCGCACTCCTAATGAGGATGTTCTGAGGCAAGCGACTAATAGTGTGCCTTCAACTAACAACAAAGCAGAGTATGAAGCTTAATTGCAGGTCTAGAGCTAGCCCGAGGACTCGATGCGGAGGACATTGAGGTAAAGTGTGACTCCTTAATGGTGGTGAATCAAGTTCACAGGGTGTTTTCGGACAATAAGGAGCGCATACTGAAGTACTTGGAAAATGTTCTAAGGTTGCTTGCCCGGTTTCAAGAATGGACGGTGGTCCATGTCCCTAGAAAAGAGAACGTCGAAGCGGACGCTTTGGACAACTTAGCCTCATCTACGGATTCAACCGAGTAGAATTCAGAATCAGTGGTCCAACTATTATACTCTGCGTTGGATCAATCAGGATATGACGAGATCAATTCCACGAGCCTGGTTTGGGACTGGCGAAACGAGTTGCTGGACTACCTTAATTATGGGAAGTTACCAGAGGATTCGAAGGCTTTTCGGGCCTGCGAACCAAGGCGGCTCAGTACTGTGTTGTTGATAGCCTACACCACCGTAGGTGTTTTTGTTACACCTTGTAGTTTTATACATTTAAATTCATCGTACATTAGTTGTCTAAGTTTTGGACACCGGATTGTCTTTGAAGTTATATGAGGTTGGACATGCCTATTTTATATTCATAAGGGTTTAAGTTCATGTTTGGTAAGTTATGGAAGGAGTAGAGAATAAGAGAATTGAAGAGAATACGTTTCGACAAAAGTTAGTTTTGGAAATGTGGAATACGAACCGTATTTATAAGATTTGGTCCGTATTTAAGGATTTTAAAAATTTACAGAGAAGGCAGAATTTTGTGGTGGTAAAATACGGACCAATTATACGGACAGCATGTTGGCCATATAATTTTATACGACCAGTATATACGGTCCGTATTTTCTCAGTCGGTGGATTTTGCTGATTTTATATATTATGACCCCCCTTCATTTTAAGTCATTTTTAACTTAACCCTAAGTTATTTTTAACTTAACCCTAAGTTCATGAAAGCTCTAGAAATCTCTTCCAACATATTCAATCACTTCCCTAAACAAGAATCAAAGATTAAAGTGAGAATTAAAGTGCTTAGGGTTACAAAGTGTGGTTGAAACTTCTCTTCTTCTAGTAGAAGCTTTGGAGGGTATTTCAAGGTGAAGTGATCTTAGAATTGAAGTGTTTTAGGAGTTCTTGAGGTAAGATTTCATCTTATTTCCATGTTTGTGAGTTTATGTGGTAACTATGCTAAGGTTTGAGGGAAAAAATTTGGAGGAAAGGTTCAAACATGAACTTGATGATATGTTGAGTTGTAATTTAACTTAAGCTATGATTGTTAGTGTGCTTTGAGCAAAATCTTATTATGAGGGATAATAGTTAATGTTGAGGAAGTTTTGTATACAAATGTATATGGGGCTGCTCAATCGTATATCTTAAATATGGTGAATATGAGTTTAAAGAAGATCATATGAGGTTTTTATATTAATTGTTGGTTGTGGATTTTTTGGTGATGATTAAGAAATAGAGGAAAGGCTGTCCCTTTCACTTTAGAATCGAGTTATCGTTGATATACGTAATATGTAAGCGCCATCTAAGTTGTATATGTATTCCTTTGTTATAGGAGTGAAGCTCTAGTGGGGATAAACTTGTTGTTGGATTATTTGGACGACTTGAGGTATGTTAAGGCTAACTCTTCTTTCATTTTGGCATGATCTATAACAAAACGAAAGTCATTCCTTAACGACTCTACTCTTAGATATGCTAGAAGCTTTTGTTCTTGATCTCTTTATGATGATATTGATCTTGTCTTATGATTATTGATCCTTCAAAGTAAGTTATATTGATGATGATAGTTCCATAATGATAATCGGAGGTACAACGACCTTACGCTACTTCGATAGCGTCGTAACACTTCTTTGTGCTCTCATGCATGCTTTATATATATGTATTTATTTTATAACACCGAACCGCGCTATAGTCGGCCGAGTACGACACCTATTATGCACACTATGGCATTGGTAGGATGACACCATGTCCTATTAAGGTCGGGTACGATATTATGATGATGATGGCCCCAGAGTGTGGCTTATATATATATACATATATATATATATATATATATATATATATGTTTTTAAAAGAAAGCATGCATGTCATCCGTCCTCAGATGTATAGGTTGACTTTCTTTTATCTTATGTTATTTTCATGTCTTTATTATGTTGCTCTTTCATGCCTTACATACTCAGTACCTTGTCCGTACTGACGCCCCTCTTTCCTGGGGGACAATGCGTTTCATGCCCGCAAGTCCTAACAGACAGTTTGGTGATCCGCCACCGTAGGTTGCCGTTCAGCTGACATTGGAGCACTCCTCTTGTTCCGGAGTTGTCGTTGTACTTTTGGTATGTTAATCTTTTGTGTACATATAGGTAGGGTGGGGCCCTGTCTCTACCTCGTCAGGTCAGATGCTTCAGTAGAGGCTTGTAGATAGTCATGGTTTAGCTAGGTTCCGTATGACCCCCTTTGGCCTATATTTTCGCTATATAGTACTTCTCAGTGGCCTTGTTGGCTTGTTCAGTTTTTGACCAGTATAGTTGCATAGTATATCTTCTTGGGCTCATCCCTTTATCAGTATATATTTCTCATATGATTTAGCAGACTTTCATCTGGTGACCCCCAAGGTCCACTCCAATTTATGAATATGATAAAAATATGTTTAGCGATACTCGGCAGGTAGGGCCCCGGTGCCCGTCATGGCCTCCAGTTTGGGTCGTGATAGTTTTTTTGGCCCTATGGCAAGATGTATAGGTCTTGAGGTCGAATTATGTCATGCGGAAGGTTCATGAAGGCATTTACGGTAATCATTCCAGCGCGGAGTCGCTCACCAAAAAGCTGCTCGGGGCTGGGTATTATTGGCCTCAAATGGAGGATGATGCCAAGGCGTTCGTGAGAAGTGCGATAAATGTCGGCGATATGCGCAACTATTACACGAACCGGGTGAGGAGAAGTCGCAAGGATACCTCTCTCGTGGCGTTCAGAAATGGAAAATGGATATAGTACCTCTTTGTGGACCGTCAAGTACGTTTCGTGCTAATGGTAAAATATTTCTCTAAATTGGTCGGATATATAAAAAGGTAGGACATCAAATTTATGGAACCTATCATCGGTTCGGGATCCCGAAAGAAATCACTTGTGACAACAGCCCTCAGTTTATTGGAGCTAAACTCACAAATTTCCTCGAGGAATTGAACATCAAAAGAGTCACTTCTTCTCCCTATCATCCCAGTGGTAATAGTCAGGCGGGATCAACTAACAAGACAGTGATCCAAAATTTGAAGAAGAAGCTGGAAGATGCCAAAGGGGCGTGGCCATCAAAGTTACTGGAGGTGCTATGGGCTTACAGAACCACGGCAAAAATTCAGTACTGATGAAACACTTTTTTCCCTTGTATACGGGGTGGAGGCATTGATTCTGGTAGAAGTTGGAGCACCCAGTCCGAGGTACGACTGGGCGCAAGAACATTATAATGATGAAGCAATGTTGGTACAGTTAGATTTACTGGTGGAACGCAAAGACCTCGCGTATGTCCGGATGGTTGCACAAAAGCAACGGAAGGAGCGTCATTACAACCGTCGCACCAACCTCCAATATTTCAAAACCGAGAACTTGGTGCTACGGAAGGTAACGCAAAATACTCGAGACGCAAATGTGGGAAAGTTAGGTCTGAATTGGAAAGGCCCGTACAAGGTGATTGGCATTGTTGGAAAAAGATCTTATACACTAGAGGATAGAGATGGTAATCAGGTCCCTAGCAATTGGAATATAAGTTTTCTTAAAAGGTATTACGCTTAGCGGGAAAACTGTGGTCAGTGGCACTACAAAAGGTGGGCCAGTGAAAATCCCATATGGGCTAGGTTCGTAAAATACCAGATGCTAGCTACCGCCCTCCAGACCGAAGGGCCTATCTAAGCTATGCACACCTTGTAGCGGCGACACATCTCTAAGATCACTTCATCAACCCCGGTTCTAATTTTCATTGAGAACGGGTACGTATAGACAAATGAGTATCCTAGCCGGTAGGAGGTAACGCCTTCCATCGGACCAGGAAGAAGGATCTCGGCATCTTTCCACTGGCAATCCTTCTTGACCATAGAGAGGATATCGGCTGTGATCCGGGTTCGGTAGTCTCCAACATGGGATTCCAGGACTACGGACTGACCCAGGATGGCAGCTTTGGCCTTAAAATCATTTTCCTAGTTCTAGTTCTTTGGTATAATGGATTTGGCCGAAGGGTTCCGCTTCTCACCACCTTGAGTATGGCCTCTCGTGGCGGAAGGCGGTGGTGTAATAGCGGCAGCTGAAGGATGTTTGTTCCTGGGGGAGTTGGAAGAAGACATGATGAAGTTGGTATATGTAAAGCTAAGAGAGCATCTTCTTAGTTGCTTTTTTCGGGGACCGAAGTCGGGTTTTCAGGGAGGTTGCTTCTTCGGAGAGCAGAAGTGTTTTAAAAAATAATGAAAGTAAAAGGAGCAAAGCCGAAAATGAGGTTATCTATAGGGAAAAGGGGATGCTCAGGGTCACCATGAGATGCGTAGGGTCATAATTCGCCTTGGGACCCCACGATGGGGGATGCAGATTGGTATACATACAGAGATGGGCACGTGTTCTGCCGAAGTCAGAACATCAGGCGGCGTGCCTTGTCAATTAACTAAATTGTCTCGAACATGCTTGTTCAAAATCTCTTCCACTTCCCGAGAAAATATGTTCGAATCCCGAGAAGCGGGGGACTATCTATATTGGGTAAAATGCGGTGGATATAGCTGTATCAATACGGTTAGGACACGTGGCATAAAGGACGGATCATAAAGTGAGTCAGCATTACGACCCTTTGGTGGTAGCAACATTGTAGCGGAAGAGTGCCCAGACCGGTGGTGGAGTTTAACAGCCCCGAAAGAGACTCCAACGGTCTTCCGTTATAAGTCAGTCCAAGCATTACAGATTCGGTGCAATCGTAATTTATGGCCCTTATCATTGTTCATTATTGTCATGTATTTAAAGCTCATTATGAGCAGGGGCGTAATACATGGAATATGCGAACTCTAGCTCTTAGTATAAATAGGGATTGTCACTCACACTGTAAAGGACACGAAATACAAGATAATATACTCAGTTCCACTACAAATTCTTTGCTTGGCTTTTTACTTTATTATGTTCATATTAAGTTTCGGTGCCACATCGAGACCGGAATAGAGGAAGCTACGTTCGGGCCAATCGATAACTGCCCAGGCTTTCCCTTTATATCTTTCTTATTCACACATGTTTACATTATTTCTATATTAACAGTCAAATCTTACTGGTCACTCTGATCTGCGTGTCCCTGACCACGTCTATAAATTTAACTGAACCGTTTTATAGGTAAACAATGCTCATTTGGGATTAAAAAACACTTGCACTCTAGAACTTCATATTCTTGCTTCCAAACGTAATGTGTTATCTCAAAAATCATTTTAGGGTGCATTTATATAACCTAGATAGGGTCGAGGGCCGTCCAATGCAATCCAAAATTGGATATGAAAAACTGGTTGGGCTCGTCAACTTCCATGCTTCACGCGGGCGCAGGCGAGCTCCCAAACCTTTTGATTTTTGTCTCCGTGAAGCGATCCTAGTCTATAAACTTCGCTTTACTATTTTGTACACAACCAAAACTCTTGGATCGTCTAGGATCCTCGTGAGGCGAGCCGGGAAGACAAGTTCTACTTCTTCAATTCTTTGTTTTATTGACTTGATTTGCACCAAATCATTCATTTTCAGTCCGTTTTCATCGAACACACTCCCTACATATGTAAAAACATAATAAGTTCGAAACACCCAAGATACGATTTAAATCACACAAATACGATCAAGATATATATGAGACGATAATGTTCTAGAAATATAGACTTTTGGCCGAATATCAATGGATGAACAAGAAAAGAAAATAAGGTGAAAGTTATTTGCGCCGCTACTTTACTTTAAATTCAAATTATCCTTTCAATTTTGAACAATAGACATTCTTTCCTTTTATTCCAAATGAGTTTTTTAAAATACTGATTTTATCATCTAGATTATCAACTTTTTTCTCCCTTTTTTTAAAAAAAATATGATTTTTTTCTTATTCTATGTTATAGACTTTCCTATAACAAATAAATTTGATTTTGGGAATAGAAAAAGTGCAAAGTAAGAAAAAAGTTTATAAGTTAATAAAATTGAATAATGAAAAACTGAGCGAAATTAAAGAATTTAGCATAAATGACTAATTAAGCTTGATATTTGGCACAAATATCTAGATTTAGTGTCATTTGCACTTTACTTCTTAGCACTTTAATCACAGTTTTTAATGTAAATTGTTGTATATGAGCTTATGTTGGTATGCTTGTATGAATAGGTACAACAAGGACCAATGGAGGGCATTCCGAGCGAGTTTTTGATTGATTCCAAGGAAATTTTGTGCCGTTGGTTGAACGTGGGAAGGAAGTTCCCGAGAACTTGGAGCGAATCGACCCGAAGGGTCTCGTACGCTAGCCATGCGTCGCACGCCCCCGGCGCCAAAAATCCCATCCCTGAATCTCAGACAGGCCATGTCTTTGGTTGTGTGTCGCATGAGCAAAACATAAGGAAGACCATGCGCTGGCCATGCATCGCTTAGCCAGCGCACAAAAGGCGTCAGTAATCCTAATTTGATCGGGAATGGGCCAACTTATCTCATATTTTGCCCTAGCTTATAAATAGTTGTTTTAAACATTACATAGGCGGCTTAGACGATTTTTGAGACTTGTGAAACTCTTTCTAGGTTTTATTCCTCTTCTATTATTTTTCTTTACATTGAAACTCTATTTTATTCATGAATTCTAGCTTCCATTCTCGAATCATGTTTAACTAAACACCTAAATTCTGGGGTTGTGATTTAGCCATGAATATTGAAGTTTGACAAGTATTTTAATCTTAGTAGCTTGTTCATTTGCAATTGTTTCTTTACTTCTGTGCTTAATTGCTTGATTGTCTGCGCAATAGTTGAGTTCTATTTACTAATTGATACACGTGCTTGGGAAAGACATTATTAGTTTAGAGAAGGAGTAAAGAGATTGTGATCTGATTATCCCTATAGTTGGGCTAGGATTTGTGACTAGGATAGAAATATACTTAGTTAACGCAATTACATACCGTTCTTGATAAGTCAAGACCATAGGAATATAGGAGGCGAATACTACGAGATTGATAATCCGGTTAATTAGCAATTGTGAACAAAGTTACTAAGGTAGGATTGCTTGAATGACTCAATAGGATTGGTGAACCAACCACGACCCTGGAATATTTCTAAAATCTTGATAAAAGCAACTCTCAAAGACGTTCGTAGCACAATTCTAGTTTACATTGTTAGTTATTTAGTTTTTAGCATTAAGTTACAAAACTAACAAAGCTTTTATTCATTACTTGCATAATTAGTAGCAATAGTTTATTTTCGTGAAAGTATTGGTCATAAGTCTCTGTGGATTCGACATCCGATTTTATATAACCACTATATTACTTGTACGACCACGTACACTTGCGTGTGCATTTGGACGCAACAAGCTCTACCTGAAAACAGCCGGAGGACCATTACCAAATAAGGGTTAAAACAACAAGATGATTTTTAAAACAAACTATTAATCGTATATTATGAAAACTAATTTAGCAAACTTCAGAATATATTTAACCTCACACGATTATTGGCAATCCCCATCAGGTAACAAATGTGTTACTCCTCCATTAATGCATCTAAAGCATCGTAAATGCTTGTCTTTTCCAAGCTCCCCTAACAACCCTCCTATTCAATTCTCTGTCTCCCACTTTTTCTCCTACCCAGGCCCGGCCTAAATCTGTTGGGCGGAGCTAGGCGGTGGCAAGGGGTTTACCGGAACTCTTCGCCGAAAAATTACATTGTAAATATAAGATTAAGAAATACTATTAATTAGGAGGGGTAATTGACTACTTTTATCCTAATTTATGTCTAAGTTATAAACCCCCACATTAAATATTTATTCTTTTTATATATCATCTCCATTAATGATAAAATTCTACTATGGTTAAAATGGGAAATCATAATTAATTGTGTCTTGAACTTCTAAAATAATAAGTAATTTGAGAAAATTATTTTAATAACCACGACAGATAATTTGATACGGAGGGTTATGCTCCAACTTTTTTTATAGTCACGCCTACATTTACTACCTAAAAAAAAATTAAAAAAAAGGCTGAGGACCGTGGTGTTACGGCTTCTTATTGGCTGTTTAAGTTAAGGCTGCTTTAGTAGTTGGTCAGCTCTCTGTCTTAAGGGGATGCTTCTTTTCCCCTATTTAAGGCTTCTCTTCTCCAAAAGCAGAAGCTTTATCTTTTTTCTGTTTTTAGCATATTTTTGCACTTTCGACTTCAATACTACTACGTACACTATGGAAAAAGATGATTAACAACTTTATACGAAGACCTCTATTATCATGATTATCACTCATCTACATCTCTTGGGTGAAACCACCGTTAGATTAACACCGATATATGTGATGAATAGATGTGACATCTCTATTCTTAACTACATGCACATCAAATTTGAGTCCTTGAAATGAAAAATTTCTAAGTAATAGGTAACTTTCCCCTTTACATGGATCATACGTGACAAGAATCTAGATTTTGAAATATAGATTAGTTAAATCAGTGAATTTGAAGTACCACTATATAATTAAACTAAGAAAATAAAATACACATTTATCTAATTGTTTTATTGTTGTGTTTTTATGCTCAAAGCAGAAGGGCGAGAATGAGAGGGTGCTAGTTTTCCAGTTGCATGTAAAAACAAAATACTCAAAAATCAAAATTGATGAGGCCCACACCCATTCAATTGATGAAGAGGAAAAGTGAAGTCTAGACATGAGTTTGTCTCTAACAAGTTGGCCACTTGAAGACTATGTCACGACATCTTGCACTTGAATCCTATGTCACGACATCTTGCAATTGAAGACTATGTCGCGACATTTGTAATTGTTTCCTTCATTTTGATTGGTTAAGAGGGAGCCAACTTTTCCTATAAATAGAAACCTTCAGGCTTCTCATTCAACACACCAACGAAAAGAGAGAAAGAGTGAGGCATCACAGACAGGGTTAGAAATTGTCTGTGAGGAAAAATAGTAAATGTGAGCGATATTGTAGTGAGGTGGAAAAATCTTAAAAGAGGGTTATTTCTTTTGAGTGTGTAGTGGTCTTTGGAGTATTTTACTCAGACCTACAAAGTGTAAAATCCTTACTATAGTGATATCAGTTGTTCCTCTCGGCCCGTGATTTTTTCCTTTTTTAGGTTTCACGTAAAAATCTTGGTGTCGTGCTTTTTTTTCTTTTTATTCTTGTTGATTAATCGTATCAAGGTGCTACTTTATTATTCTGCTGTTAATACCGTGAATATTATTTCTGTGGCGGATTTATTCCCAACAAAAATGTAGAATACCAGTATGTTTTACGCAAACTAAGTGCAACTTTGGATTTGCATTATCAGTAACATAATTGGAACAGGATTCCTCAGCAGAAAATTGTATATTTTCTTGCGAAGAAAGTAATCCACCAATTTTCTTTTGAGGAAATGCCTACACATAATTAATCCTTTTCTGGAAATAGTATTTCCCAATCTTACCTTTCTAAAGAAGTGTGTATTCATTGTCTTACTAGATGAGTATATTAACTGAAATAATGAATTTCATTTATATAAAGTTAATTTCAGATATTCTTTTTTTCCAACTATATTTAACCAAATAATAACTGTATACTTTATCATCATATTTAAGCAATATTTCTTTTTTTTCTTTTCATCAACTAGTTTAACTTGGTTCACTAGCTTTGGCATATAAATTTAAAAAACTTTTTTCACAGTCCTTTTAACAGATACTAGTTTATCAACGCACGTGTATATCGAGTCATGTAGTACATATATGTAAAATAATATCAATATTATTAAAACAAAATATTGAGTGAATAATTATACATGAAAGAATAAACAAGTTTTCGTGGACGATCTATGTGGATCATCGGATAGTGATTTATTTGTCAGTGTCAAGATGATTAGGTATCGTCTGAACCAACGAAGATGAACAATCAAAGTTTAATTAGATACATGTGAATTTTTAGGTAAAAATATGTAATGAAGCGTATCTCACCTAATACTTTCTTATAGACGATTTCCTGGTGTATCTATTCTTTTCATTTGATTCGGTGCTCTGCTAAGACTTGAACGACTTTTATTGTCGACATTGGTATCTGTCTTGAAAGTGCAACATGATACCGGTCGTGTAAATGTACATGTTATGGTAGATATAATTCAACATGTCGTGGTAAATACAATCCAACATTGATTCTCAAAATTTTTCAGAAAAGAGAAAGCAAGAGAACAGAAGAAACATAAATGACAAAATGAATATGACTATATGCATACATGGTGAAACACAATTACATGTTATAATAGTCAAATGCTCTTTTTGATATTAAGTATTGGTATCATTTTTTGGATAGTTAAATCTAATAATTACTTTCACCAGACAAAACTAACTCATAGGCGAAAATGTTCTTTAATTAATAAGATCTATAACTTATAAGAGATAGAACGTCTTATATTATTCTACCAAAGAAAAGGTCTTCCAATAGCTGAGATATATGTTTTCCAATATATGCAAAACAATGACTCAAATAATGTGTACCAAATTTGGAAAGCGCATATTTAGACATACCAATTTTAACTTATAAAAGTCCATAATTAAAAGGAAAAATAAAGACCAAAATTCAAAGAAACAAATAGCCTATTGGTACTACCTGCTTAAAAAAAGAGTATTAAGCTGTAAGTTAGTTTTAAAATAATATGTTGTATGTATAATTTGCAAGCATTGCATGTGCTTGCTCACTCTTTTTAATACAGAGTGAATAAATGACATTTGTCACCAACAATTTAAAGAAACTAAATTGAAAATAATAAGTTAAAATGGATAGCATAACAAACTGAGGATTGTAACTTAAAATCACTGCAGGGTGAATGTCAAATCAATAGACCAAATAGAAGATAATTATGAATTATGATAATCTTTTTACATATGAGCCAAAAAAAATTAGCAAGACAGGTTTGACGGAATAACTGGACACCCATATCATTTTTAATTATAAAGAATATAAAAGGATCACTATCTATCTATAATTGCCATGTTGATTGGATTTCAATGTTTGGATCTATAAATGCCGGTGAGTCTTTAATTTCATTTGACAATCTTATTTTTTTTTTTCGAAATTGAAGAAGAATTGAACACAAAAATAATATGTAGTAAAACTATCGAGGTAGTCCTTAATAAGATGTGTCAAAAGAATGTCATGATTTGAATAATTGAATGTACCGATAGAATACTGCGTGTTTTTGTACTTAATGACATTGAATAAAACCAAACCAAAAATAAACCATCAAACTAATGCAGAAGATATATCTTGTAATAAATAAAACATAAAAATCAATTAAGCCACATCATACGATGAACTGTGTTTTGGAAAAACTTTTGGTCTTGAAAAGCGCAATTATTAAAAATTAAATATCAGACAAATACCAAAGGAGAAAACATACCGTAGTCGAGAAAGATAACGAAAACAAATGAAGCATAGTAGTAATAGAGTTCGAAAGACGAAGAAGAGAGTTGTAATGTTCTACTAACTTAGTCTATTTAGACTCGTTTAAGTTATATAAGCTTTCTAAACCTTTTTACCTTGGATTTGAGTTCAAATCCTTGTCTAACTAAGCAAGATGAAGTATAACAATAGAAAAATAAAATTCCATATCAACAGAACCAAAAAGTAGCACGACAAATCAACAATGTCAGTGTCAGTAAACCACAAATTTTGATTAGGCCCTTATCAAAATTTGAGTCACAAACCCGGAAAATAACATTGGTTTTATCAGTAAGGAAAAAATATTGATAGAATTTTAAAAATCGAGACAAAGTAATTTGGTTCAAAAAAAGAACCAAATCAAAATGGATTTGAACAAGTGGGAAGCATTGTTAAACATACTGCCATATTCTTGGCTTGGTAGATTTCGTAACTACTTTTGCTTTTTCGTGTCTCTTGAGAGAGACATGCACAGTTTCATTAATTTATTGACAACTATTAGGAAGAGGTGTTTGTATTGAGTTTTCTTTGTTTGTAGGGGTTCTAAAACAAAAAGAAAGAAAGCAAAGCCAATAGGTAGGAACCTTTCGGCTGAATTTTCTTTTGTTTTTTGTTTTCTTATGTTTAGGTTAAGTATAGGGGTATTTACGTAATTCAACTTTTAAGTTAGAGAGTTCATGCTTTTAATATAGTATAGATATAGATAGATGTATAAGTATTTCTTTTTAAATACTTTTCCTTGTGTGGGAAGAGAAATGCTAGCTTAATTTGTTTAAAATATGACGTCACAAAAATTAATGAAACTTTTCCGGAGATTCTTTTGTGATGGGATAAAAACACGTAAAACAAGAATTGGTTTCCCCCTTCAGGATGGGAGTAATTTTTATGCAGTTTTAAGACAAAAAATGGAAAAAAAAAAAAAAAAAAAACTAACTAAGCCAGCTGCTAGCACGTTCAGACCAATTCCTACATAAGATGCTGTGACCAGATGTTGTTTCATCTAAAAGATGCTGGTCCAAGACGCTGTCCAGGATATCTTAGTGTTAGAAAGAAGAGAAGAATAATAGAGAAATTAAGACTTTGAGGCGTGAAATATATTTTATCTTTCGCATTTATTATGTACGATATATTTTTGAGGATTCTGACGAAATCTCTACTTCGGGATACGATAAAAACGAAATAAATACGTACAAATTGTATCACTTTCTTGAGGATAGATGGTCCGTACTTATAGAAGTTTAGAAAGAGGCCATTTACGAAGAAATCTTTCCTTTTCGACAGAGCCTTGATGTTCTATTATATTTAAAATTTAAATATTAAATTCAAATTTTAAATCAATAAAAAAATTGTTCAAAATAAATACAAAAATAAGACCTTCAAATTCGGCCCGACCCAAGCCCAAATCATTTAAATAAATAATTAAACACACGTATATATACATCTGTCTTTGGTCATTTTATTGGGTTTAAATGGGCTTAGTTCTATATAGGCAATACAATGGCCTGTGGCATCGATGTGGGACTGCCCACATATTACAAACTACTTTACACTTAGCTGAATATCTTGCACAATCGACAACAGATATGTGTTTGTGATTGTGAAATGTCAAATGTATATTGTAGGTCTTTATCCCTTAGAAATTACATTGGTTGGGTATTTTTGTATTTGGGGTCATGCTGCGAGACAGTAACCTTAACACAAATACACTTGAACTAGCTAGCCAACTAGCGCACACACTTCGTATTAGCTGCCATCTTTGAGTTTGAAATCCTAAACGAACTGCCTATGGTAAGTGGTTTGTGAACTTTATAGAAAAATGTGATTGATGGCATTAAATGTATTAATTTGTCAAATTTGCTAATGCTTTCTTGGACCACATTGATGAATGGATTTTAAGCTAAAATAACATGAACCATGATAATTATCGATATGTTGAAGCTGGATAAAAGAAAAGGAAACGGTAGCACTGAAAGTGTCACTTCACAAATTTGATGAAGTACACAATGATAAACACTTTGTTGAATCTCTTCTCATGCAAAACCCTATTACCCTCGACTGAACCCTATAACCGGTGGACAACTCCTTGTGAGGTAGTTCAGCTCTCTATAGGCCTTATATAATCACGGTACTACAACCAGCTATTCAAAACCAATCCATGCAGCCGATACAACCAATTCCAATCAAACCAGTGATATACCATCATGGAGAACCCATAATACAATGGAATATGGAAGAAGTATATTGGATGATTGTGCACGAGAAGTTACAATATGCAATCATAGGTAAGTTCTCTTTAGTTGGCCATCACAATGCAAATTGATTCCAACACAATGTGAAAATTGGTTTCTATGGAACAAAAATGTGTTGATTCGTTTAAGTTTGCTGGAGGATTATGTACCTTTGTTGTCGAAGCCTGCTTATTATAACAAACAGAGGGATGTCTACCGTCAAATCATGAATACCACTTAAATGGAATCCCTAATTTAATTCGGAGTAGGTCATTTCAATCGCAATTGCATAGATATCTTTCCCAACGTTGGCACCTAACTTCTTTGTGAAAGAATTATTATTCTCAATGGCTTCGGCTGTCGGGAAGCCACTACAAGTAGACATGCGAGTCTAAAAAAAAAAAAAAAAAACAAGACATAGTTGTGCTAGGGCGAATGTCGAAGTTGATCCCCTTATTGATCTTCCTACGAGGATGTAGATTCAATGTTTTAATCCTGATACTAGAGAACAGAGTCATAAATGGACTAAAATCAAGTATGATTGCAAGCCAAAAATATATTATAAACACTATTGCTTACAAGGTCACGATGAAGAAGGTTGTCGGATTCTACATCCGGAATTAATTCCTGAGAAAAATGATGCCAATGAGACTACCGGATTCCATGGAAATGCTGGGGACAAAGTAGAAATTGCTGGTCATGCAGGACAATCACAAACTTATAATGGAAAAGGTAGAACTTCTAATAAGGCGCCAATTAGGATTTTATCCACTGGCGAAGTGGATGGGGATGACAGTGTTAATTGGCAATGACAAAAGGGAGAGAATCAAGAAAAATTAAATGGGAGTAATCAAAATCATATGGTTGTTGATGCTGATAAAGGAGGAGATGCAAGCAAAGGAGCTACTATTCAGACATCAAACCAATTTACAGCTTTAGAAGTAGGTACTAGGGATTGCATTCAAATAGGATTTCAACTACACAAGCAACAACCACTTGAAACTAAAGGTAGCAATAGTGACACAAGAAAGTAATTAAATGGTAATGCCACTGTATTTAAACATGGAGCAAAATCAAAAACACCTAAGAAGTAAAAAACAATCAGAGAATGTGGGGACACAACTGTTACAATGAGAAGGATGAACACTTACAATACCAAGCCGTTGGGGCAGGAAAACAAATTATAGAATTGGTGGTAATGATAAAATGTCTATAGATAGTTAGAATAAACTTTGGAATGATCAAGTGGCGGAGAAGGTTGAAGAGGGGGAGATACAGAAGAGTCAGGAAGATAATCACAATGCTTCTCAACTACAACAGACAAACAAACAAAAATATAGAATATTAATTAGAAGACAATTAATACTCAGGATAGACCTGATCAACAAGAAAAAGTACAGGGAGAAGTGGGAAGAAAACATACAGTTGCTATAAGGCCCATGAGTATGCTGAAAATACTATGAGCTAAAAGACTCAAGTCAGCATAGACACAAAGGTGAAGAAGAAAGATGCAGATGAATGGGAGGATGATCCAGGGGCATTGAGAGTGCACTCTATAAATACGGATTAGGTGTGAATGTGTTAAATGAGTATTAATGTGACATATTAGTTGTAAGAAGTCATATCGAGGTGAATTTGGGTGAAAATAGTCGTTTGAAATCAAGCGTAAGATTTGATAAAAATCGTCTAAGTCTGGGTAGTCCTGACTTCCATCCTAATTACGTGAAAATATGTTGAGAATTTGATTAAAACATGAAAGTTGTAGGTCTTTGAAATACCTTTCCAACTATCTATTATGGAGCTCAAACGGAGATCTGTGCTAAGAGTTACGCCTGTTTTACTGGTCACTACGCAGTCTGCGCGACCGGCTGCGTGATGTCACGACCCAACCGGAGGGCCATGACGGGCAACCGGAGCTAACCTACCGAGCACCTCATGACATACATCTCATAATCATATCTAGATGGGCCACAAAGCTAACTCATAAATACCATGATCTGTAAGGGACACGAGTCCAAGAGATATATGCACATCTGTATACTCGCCATCAAACTACGCCCATATATACAAGCCGACAAGGCTACTAAAAAGATATACAAAATATGAATCGAAGGGGTCATAGAACATCTAACTATATATATCTGTCTACGAGCCTCTACATGGAGTGCATAGCATCATAAGGACGGGACAACACCCCGCCATGCCCATACATACACAAAAAAATAGTACCAACTGAACTGTAGCTCCGGAACAAGCGGAGCACTCCCGGTCCGGCGATGAAGCAGCCTAAGGGTTTGGTCCGTCTCCCTGTCTATCTGCAGGTATGAATGCAGCGTACACAACAAAAGGACGTCAGTACGAGTGATGTATTGAGTATGTAAGGCATGAATAACAACATAATGAAGATATGAAAAAAAAAACATGAGATAAGAGAAATAACCTGCACATCTGAATGCCTCTTAAGGCGGATGTCATGCATGCTTAGCCTTTAAAAAAACATTTTCATACATACATGTATAGTACCGTACCCGACTATATAGGCTCGGTGTTGTCATCTTATCATCATCATCCTGCGTCCGGGGCATCCCGCATCCGGGGTAGCATCATAACGTACCCAATGCAGTGGTGTGTACATCTACGTGCCTGCCTGGCCGACTATAGCACGGTGTGGTGTGAGAAAATACATACATATATATAAAGCATGCATGAGAGCCCAAATAAAAGCTATGACTCTATCGGAGTGACGTAAGGTCGGTAAACCTCCGATTGTCATTATGGATCTATCATCATGGGCATATCTCACCTTGAAGGAACAATAACCATAAGATGAGATTAACATCAATGATTAAAATCAATAATCATATGATAAAGATCAATAAATCATGAGACAATTATCAACAATATCATAAGAACCTCAAGAATCATAAGCTTCTAGCATTTTTAGGAATAGGGACATTATGGATATCATGTGTAAGTTCACAACAATGGGATCATGCCTTAAGAAAGAAAGGGACAGCCTTAACATACCTTATCGTCTCCTTAACTATTTAACGCTTATCCTCCCAAGCTTGTAAATATACATTCAAGATAATTCATACTAGAGTTAAGTCTTGAAAGCTCTCATAAGGTCAAACTAGAGTAATTAATGAGCTAATAAAAATTGGGCAGCACTTCCCCTATTTCTTCTACTTCCACCAAATTCCAAAACAACAATATCAACATCAACAATACCATAATTAAGAGATTTCATTCAAATTAAACTTAAGTCAATCCAAAATCCCCTTTCAAAATCAACCCATAGTCATCCATTTCAACTTGATACTTTGTGACCTCTCTACTATGATTCCTTTCCTCTTCAAGACTTGCTAAACCTTTACGTCAACTCAGTCATATAAATAAGATTAAGAACATACCTTACAATAGAAGAACTTCACCTCACTTAACTTCTTCCAAGACCAAATTTATTACAACATTGAGTAAAGGCAAGAATAATCATCTTCCATGGATTATCTTGGGGTTTTAATGTTTGATCTTCTCTGGTGATGGTGTGGAATGTTTTGGAATGATGAAGAACCTTCAAGAACACTCTAATAATATGTAGAGAGAAGTTTGGAACATGGATATGAAAAATGGGATCTTTTGGAGTTTAAAAAGGCCTTAAAACCGCCCCACCGCCCCGTGTTGCGGTGGAGATGCGGCCCAGAAAGTGGGGACTTACGGCCACATACTCCCTCCAAAATATGGGGAGGTGATGGGCAGTGAGTTCCCCTAAAATTGGGAGTTTGTGGCCCATATGTTGTACAGAAAACTCAATATGCTGCCGCAAACTACCCACAAACTCCAATTTTCGCGAAAATGCGTTCTTTTCGATTCGTTTGACCTCCAATCCTTATGATACCTTCTTGACACTTATTTAAACCTTCATTAACCATATAAAGACCCCTATAAATCCCTCTTAAGCTAATGCTAAACAATTTATTGCTTACACCAATTCTAGCCTTCACGAACTTAATTCCGCCGATTCATTTAACTCCGAAACCTTATGATACATACTTAAAATTATTAAATATCATCCTTAACCTTGTAAGGGCTTCATGTCCGCTTTCGTTAGTTTACTTATAATGCAAACGGCGTAAAGTTTTCCAAAGTGTAACATTCTTCTCAAAATCTTTGAGAATCCTACTTGGTTATTTATACAAGTTGAAACCCTAATTTTGTGGTAGATGTTTGTTGACCTTATTTTTGAATTAAAGGTGATATTTGAACAAGGTCATGCGCGTGTAGGGTCCAGCCCGTATCGAACCTTATACGAATTATAATATTGTGATGAACGTGTTTTGCCCCATTATAGGATGATTGAACTTATTTTGAAAACATTGAAGCTTTAAACGTGTTTTTCCTTTGAATGGGTTTTCTTGCACTTGAAATTGAATAAGTGTTTTGAATAAGGTTTCTAAATGAGTACAGACTTGAAATACCTCTATTGTAAGAAGATGACTTGAGAAGTGAATTCGGCTATAAGCCATGATTGATGATTCGTCCAATATGCCATGACTTGTATTTGTTTGTTTTTGGGACTATATGGGCAAGTTGCGCTAGTCTAAAGGACGATTAGCCGTTATGGATCCTAAAGTCTCGCTTTGAGCATTGTTATGTCAGTTCAAAGGATGATCGACCTCGGTAAAATGTAGCTTGGTGTATCTGTTGCTGTGTCAATGGTGTGTAGCTCGGTGCATTTGTTCTTGTGCGTTTAGTCCGCAGAACGATTACCTGTTGATAATAGCCTTGATGAATCGAATGGTTGTTCACCTGTGAGTTGGCATATGTTAATCTTTTGGTCGCCTGTTAGTGGTTGTGGTGATCTTGAGTTCGTAAGTGAAAGACTTGATATGGTAAACAGTATGATAAATCGAAATTGATATTCTTGTGTCTTTGCCATTTACTGGTTTACTTTATCTCTGGGGTTTTGAACTGTTTTCATTGGTACTGGTTTACTAATTTTACTATATTATTTGACATGTTAACTATTTCCCCTTAGACACTCACTGAGTACCCAGTACTCAGACACACCATTGTTGTTTTTATGGTGTGTTAGGTAATGTTGAGGAGCAAGTTCGTGATACGTGCGTGGACTAGGAGAGCTTGCTACTTCCAGCCTTTTGGTGAGCCCACACCTTCTTTCGTGGGACACCCTCTATTTTACTTATTGCTTTTAGTTTTCGGGTTGCGTCTTAAAGTAGACTACTTCTTATTCATCTTAGAGGCTCCATAGATAGATGTTGTTGTTTTGTGGGTATTGGTTGGAGTCGTTGTTCGACTCTCATGGGTATTGCTATGTTTTGACAATCTATTTGTTACAAACTTCCGTTGATTTTATTTCTTAAATTATGAGCATGAGTTTATTTAGTTATTTTATAACGTCTTTTAATTAGTTAATGAAATATTATTAAAAAGGGACTTGATGGTTATCGATTTGTAAGGTGCTTCCGGTGTTGTTCATAGCATCAAATGCTTGTTACGTCTAGGGTCGGGTTTGGGGCGTGATAGAGAGTTGACCAAGGGAATGGGACTACATCCATTCAGGACAATAAAGAGATGTAATAACTCAAGCAATCAAGACATTGTTACAGGCATCACATATAATCTGAATCATCATATCCAAAGACTCAATACAGATTCTAGGAACAATACAGGTGGTGTACTGTTGACAACAACCTATAGTCATAGGACCATTACATGGAAATATAGGTAGAGAACATCAGAGAGAAGCATGTACAACCTTGATGAGGAATCGACAACACCGAATTTTCTATATGTGGCTAGAGAAGGAGATTTGTCATCTAGGAAACTTTAAAAAGGAAAATCATATGGCAGACCTAGAAAGAAACAACAAAAGAAGAATAGCGTACCTGTTGTAGGTGTGCAAATAAGGATAAATAGGTCTAAATCCAATATGTAGACATGAATGCCACATTCAAAATATTATATCACTGAAGAAAAAGAAATCTTTTAGAACACTTGTTCAGAGACATACAAAACATCATTTCTTTCTTATTGGTTTAATGGAACTATTCCAAAGAGTTGATAGGATAAAAAGATACAAAAGGAGGTTGGGATTATACACTACATTATCCAGCATTTCTAAAAATGTGGGATTTTGTAGATGAAAAATATGAAGTTACGATGTTGATGGACACCACACAACAACTTACAATAATGAGGCCCAATAGAGAACTGGATATGGAGATTATGGTGACCTTAGTGTATGCCAAATGTGATGTTAATGAAAGAATTGAATTATGAGATTCACTATTGTCTTGCAGCTAATATGAGAACACTATGACTAATTGGAGGATATTCAATGTAATTGTAGACGAGGAGTAATATGGTAGATTTTCAGTGTTATTGAATGGCGTAGATGACTTCAGATAGTGCACACAAGCTTGCGACCTATCTAATATGAGGTTTAAAGGCCACATCTATTCTCGATGGAATGGTAGAACAACAAAAGAGTGCATTCTTAAAATGCTTGATAGAGGTATTGGCAATTTTGAATTACAACATCTTTTTCCTGATTTGGAAGTTAATAACTTGGACAAAATCATAGGTCTAACCATTCACCATTTCTCTTTTTGGAATGCAAAAGGAGGTACCCAACTCGTAAAAGTCTATTAAATTCCTTAACTTTCGGACAAACATGAAGTTCAAGGACGTAGTCGTACAAATTGTTACATAGATATGCTAACTAATCTATTGTGTGCACTTTAATATGAAGTCAAGAAAATGAAGAAGGTTCTATCTCAATGGAGCAAGGCAGCTTATAGAGATATTCTCAGCATATAATTAACCTAGACGAGGTGATTAAAGTACATGAATATCACTTTGAGACCAATCCTTCACAAAACAGAAGAAAGAAAAGCTTTCCAAGGTTCAAACAGATTGAATTATATAAGGTGTTATAATTGGAGGAGGAATTTTAAAATCGAACCGTTATACCTCGTATTTTTCGCGTTCGGATAATTTGAGATAATTGTGACAAGTTAAGGACAAGATTATAATTTGACTTTGTTTGGTACATAAGTTGGTTATGAAAATTTTGGATGTGGAAATATGAGGAAAGGCTAGGGGTAAAATGGGAAATTCACAAAGTGGCTCGAGGAAATATTATGAAAGGCCAAGGGCAAAATTGGAATTGGCAAATTATTTGTTCATGAAAAAAAAAGAAAGAAAGAAAAAAAAAAAATAAGGGGCATGTGCCATGCACATGGCGCGTGCCATGCACATGACCCCTTAATAAAAATAGCACATGGATGAAAAGAATTCATCCATGCTTATTTGGAAAATTCAAGAAAGTAGGAGAAGAGAAAGAAAGTAAAGAAGATGGAGGAAAAGATGGCCTATTCGGCCAAGACCAAGGGGAACCAACCCCATGAAAGCTTGTTCCCAAAAATTAATTTCTTGTTGTATCTCTACTAATTCAAGGCTCCTCTACAACGTGGTGTAATTATTTCGGAAGAAGAGCACTTGTTTCATCAATTTGATACCTTGGCCAAGTGAAGAACTTTGGAAGAAAAGGTATGATTTCATTCTCTTTTATGGGTTGTGAAGATTTGGTTTATGTTGTGAAATGTAGAAATGAGTAGAAATTATGAGAATATGGAAGTTGCATGGTGAATGCGAATGCACGTACATGTGGCCGTGTATGAGCTATGTTGTATGGTTGAGATGAATTGAAATTTTATGTTGTATTCTAGATGTGGTTATTGTGGAATTTGTATTGGAAATAGAAGTTGGATAAAAATTGGAAGAAGTTGGAAAAATTGCCATGTTGGCCGTGGGCTATGTTATGGTGACATAATGATGGATTTATTTTGTTTAACATGTTAGTTGTGTTGTTGGACCTTTACAATGTAAATGAAGATTATATGGGTGAGAGATTGGCATGAAATGGAATGTAGAGAAATTATGTCATATTAATATGATTTTATGATAGTAAGATAAACGAAGTTGTTTGGGGTGTAGATTGTTGTTGTAGGATGATATGGAATACCTCCGGATTGTGTTAGCATGATTTTGATTAGTAAATGAATATGGAAATGTTGATATTAGTTTGGAATTGTGGTTGGAACGGAAGTTGTCGCCTTATATAGAGATGAAGATTTCTTATGTTAGAATGCATTCTAGTTGCTTATTGATGTTGTTGGATTATTGAGTTGTTGTTGATTGACATATTGGGCGAGCTAATTCTCGGGGATGGCGCATTAAGGTGAGAAATGCTGCCGAAATTCTCGTAGACAAGTGTTACTTTAAGATTCAATTCCTAAAGGCTTATAATTCATACTTGGTAATTGTGACCATTTGTAGATTTTGAAGGATTTGGGATTTGAGTTTTGGACAAGCATAAAAGGCGAATAAGGTATGTAAAGCTCTCCTATTCTTTCTCTTGGCATGTCCTAGATATACTAGGTTTGAATTTGGACCTGGGACAACTCACTTCTTCGGAATCTACGTCCGAAATCGCCCCTTTTAATTCAAAGTGGAATTGAACTAATTATGTTGTAAAAACTTAGAAAAGTTGACTAAACCTCTAGAATTTGTGTAAATGAAATCCTATTACCTTAAAACCCTCATAAGTGACGTCATGAAGTTTAAAATACATGATTTATGTTCGCCCACCTCATTTGACCCGAGGTGGGCCCACTATTCCTGAATTTTTCTTTATTGTTCCGATTGGCTTATTTTTGAACAGAAACCAAAGGAAACTCTTAATTACTCTTCTAACTACTAAGCGACAATTGTTTTAATTATTTCAATGAGTCTTATACATACGTCGAAATATGCAACGATTTCAGAAAGAATACTATGACATGAACCATCGCGTTATCTGAAAGACATATACTATGATTATCGCTCAATTTCTTTTATATGATTTGTCATCCGAATTATGCTATCGAGTTTACGTAAATGTTCGTATTTTGACACGCACAAATAACCCCGAAGTTTTAATTTGATATAATCTCGCGGCATTTGAAAGGTACGTGCTATGACTATCGTCCGATTTCTTTCCTAAATGACTCGCCGCTCTTGATTATTTCGTCGAGTCCTTGTAAATATTTTATGATGCATAAGTTTTCACTACCCACTCGTGGATGCCTCAATGTTTCCTTCATCGAGCCCGCCGGGATATGTTATCACGCGTATTCATCGCATTGTTCGCCGTGTCTCGGTGCGAGGGCGGGTGTATATATGTACGTAGGTTGTAGTGTATGATGTACCATGTACACACTCGATATGATATGATATGATATGGCCATCCGATATGTTATGATATGTGCACATTACCGGGATCTGATATGATATGTTGTGGCCGCGTTGTCGGGGGCGACCACCTTCGTTTTGCCGAGTCTCCGGGAACCCGCTATGGCATGTTTTCTCGCTATGCATTTGCTTATGTTTTATGAGTAAGCATTTCTCGATTAATCCGCTATTACATTTATGCCTGTATCTCATTCGCTTATGATCTCGTTATCGCATTTTATGCTTTACATACTGATGACATATTCGTACCGACCCCTCGTTCTTCGGGGGGTCGCGTTTCATGCCGCGCGGTACACCCGTGATGACTGAAGACATTATGTAAGACGTCCCGCCGCATTGGCAAGCTCCTTTTGCTCCGAGTGCCGCCGAGTCAAAGTGTGTGTATGCTATATGTTCGTTATCTCTGTTGAGACTTTGCGTAGAGTTGTGGGTTCCGGATGTCGCTTTTGTGGCGGCTCCCGCCGTCATGTCGTCATGTCATTTGTGCCATACAAATTCCATATGATTGCATGTTCGTCGATTTTGTAAACTACAAAGGATATTTCCAAAATATTTGTTGTACTTGTCATTTTTGTCCGATTAAGAGTCCGAAGTTTATGTATGTAATAATAGTCAGCCGGGTTCGCTCGGCTCCGAATGTGGGGTCGAGTGCCCATCATACCCTAGCAAAATCAGGATGTGACAAGAACGCTGGTACGCATTGATTCAAGAGGGAGACAAAAACTCTCAATTCTTTCATGCATGTGTTAATGGAAGAAGGAATAGATTATAATTCCAAAGACTTCAGAATTATCAAGGACGGTGGCTTGAGAACAATGAAGATATGGTAGTTGAAGCTTTGAAGTTTTTTCAAGAACATTCAACGAAGAAAGTGTCCCTAAACAGTTTGACATTTTGAAACATGTCCTTGGGATGATAAACAGGAAGCATAATGAAGGATAGTTGAATTACCTTCCAGGAAACAAGTTAAACAGACAATGCTTAGACTAAATAAAGACAGTACAAGAGGACCTGATGTTTTTCAAACCTACTGGGGTATTATTGGTGATGATATTCACATAGTGGTAGGGGAATTCTTGAGTGGTCAAGAACTACCAACATGCGTACTCATACCAATCTGGTTTTGCTACCTAAGAAGAAAGAGGTGAGAACATACTTAGACATGAGATCTATTATCTATTAGCAATTTTATCAATAAGGTGTACTCAAGGATAATTCATGAAAGGTAAGTAATCTTATTGCCTAAGTTAATATCTCCTAACCAAGCTGGTTTTGTGGAGGAAAGAAGCATTGTGAAAAACATTTTATTAACTCGGGAGATAATACATGATTCGAGACTGAGAACTAAGACTGAACCAAATATAGTTATCAAATTAGATAGGGCAAAGACCTATGACAGACTGTCGTGGCTTTTCCTAACCAAAGTTTTGAGAAAATGGAATTTGGACAAGATTTATAAGCTTGATCTATGGCCT